>NC_056728.1:52353347-52653347 GCF_019279795.1 Protopterus annectens
GAATACGGAGATCAAGAGCAAAAGTATTTAGCGACAATAAGGACCCGACAATGAATAGCTCGGGCGTTGAACAAAGCACAAAACCGACAGTGAGGTATGTCGTGGTCTGGGCCTAAACAGGTGAAGCAGTAAGAATGGAAATCTCGGTGTGGTATTTGCTTTCCATAGGCGAGACAACTGTTAACTTTTTCTGACATCGGTTAGAGCAAGAAAAAAGGATCCCCAGTGGGGTACTTAGTTTTAGAAGACTTCAGGATGATTCAATTCGGAAATGAAAACTCAGCTAGTGGCCGACCGGCACTCGTACAAACTGCTTCTGCTTCAGGCTCCTCGGCAAGAAAGACTGATGTAATGGCGTCTGCTGCCTGTTTTTATACCCCTGACGTCAGTCCTGGATTGACAGCAACCGACGCAGAAATACTAAGTCTCTGGTATTCAGGCCGACTAAGGGCTACCTGCAGGCAGATAACTCAAGTGTGATGACTGCAACAGTGAAACAGGAAGAACATCTACAAAAAACACTAGTCAGCACTCTAACCCTGAAATACAAAACAGTTCATCCTAAATGCTAAAAGGCTAAAGAAAGGAGTAAAAAAAAATGAAAAATGGCAAAAAAGGTTTTCTGTCACAAATCACAGAGGAGCTCTTCGGAAACATGACTGGATGAACACCCTGCAAACGATATCTGAGGTAAATCGGACAGAGGGGGGAATTTACAGTATAAGAGGAGTCAAAGCCTCTAATCCAAAGCTCTAGTAGATGGTGCTGTGGTTGGATCACAATCCAAATGCTGAATCAGATGAAAACAGCGTCAGATTCTGTACACCTAGAGAAATAATTTTTGACTGAAGCTGAATTTGGGACTTGCAGATGTTGATAGTGAGCCCCACTTTCTGAAAGCAATCCATGCTAATTTGAAAGGCTGTCTTAAGTTCCAGGATTGATTTTCCCTGGATGAGGCAGTCGTCCAGGTAAAGGTTAATTGCATTCCTAATGTTCTGTTACTGGCTATAACCGGATGTAGATATTTAGTGAAAACAGAGCAGAGGATAAACCAAATGGTAAAACTCAGAATTGGTAGTCCAAACCTGCTGCTACAAACTGAAGTGATCTCCTGTGCTCCTTTCCAATAAGGAGGTGAAGACAGGTGCCTTCAGATCTAGTATAACCACACAGGCTCCTAGAAAGATCACGAGTAACAATTTTTGAAGGGTTAATTTTGAATTGGGACACATGTAGGAACTTGTTTAAACTTTGACAGGTCTAAGATAGGTCGCTAGGTGCCTTCTTTTCTTGGAACTAGAAACAGCCTGGAGTAAAACGGTTGAGAGGATTCTTGGTGCCAAAATTATTTCAAAACGGGTGGAATAAGACCCTCTTGGTCTTTTGGGCACTTTGGCATCACCAGGAAGGGGGCCTTTCCCAAAACTGAATGAAAATGGCTCTTCTCTATTATGTTTAAGAACCACAGATGCCTGATAAGAAGTTCCCACTGTCGAAGGGAAGAGGACAGTATTCTCACTAGAGCAGTAGGAAAAGGCATGGATTTGAGGTAGGTGTCAAGGGGAAGAAGCTGTGCATAGTCACAGCTACTTTGGGAGGATAGAGTCTTTGGATCCCTCAACCTAGGCTGTTGCTCAGGTTGCCAACTTTTTAGACCGTCTTGATCACACTGATTGGGGCCTCAACTTATTTTATCTAGGTGTGGGAAACAAATACAATTCTTTAACAATGATTTGATTCCCCCATTTTCTACGCTATAAGTCCATGTTACATCCTGAATGGCTACTTACACCAACTGCAGTCTGTTCTTGTCTGATCTTTAATCCCCGCCCGGATGTGAAAAACAGCTTGTATGCTTTCAAAAAACAACTTTTAGGCTTAAGAAAAAATGCACTGGTTATCTTTAAATATAACTAAATTAAACACTGATCTAGTAAATGCGTTGAAGTACTTCTGTACCAGGAAAGCTGCCATCTCTTGCATACTTCCAATAACTTCAACCTTTATTTTTTTACTTATTTTTTTTTAATTAAGCTGCTTGTCCTCCAACTTTTTAATTTTACAACTTCCTCAGCAATGTCCAAAACTCTCGAGATTTACATCCTGCACCTGTAGTCAACTCGTCTCCAAGGAAACCTAACACTATGTACAGCTACCAACAGCTGTGGACTTCTCAACTTACACTTACCATTTACTTGCTAAAGGAAAAACTTTTCATTACATTCACAGTGTTCACTTACCTTTCAAGTCCAGATGTTTACACAAAAAAAAAACTGTTAGACTAAGCCAAGAGCATTCATCCATACATTCACCTATGCAACAGTAAAAGAAAACATCACAACCGTACACAGTGTGCTTTTATAACCCATCTCCCAGTGCCATACTTCAACTTCTTAGAGTAAAAATCTGGACAAAGCCATAAGAAGTGGGACAAAGGCCCAAAAATAGGGACAATTTTTAAACATTGCACCTGCAGTCTTAGAAAGTTCACAGGTTTTGCATTTGCATGAATTTTCTGAAGGGTATGAAGTACGAAACTTAAATGTTTGTCATTATTTTCCAACTTCGATCTTTAACGATTTGCTACCAATTTGCCAGAAAACGGCAATGTTATGAAAAAGGACCAAACATATGAGGCATAAGTCTGGACATTCTGGGAAAACCTGTACAGTTGAGAGGTGTCTTCCCCCACCCAACAGCCCAAGGTTACAGGATATTAACTTAAGCATGCTTTTGTCCAGCCTTTTTTTCCTCTTTATATTGTAATGCCTACATTTCTCAAAACTAAAAAAAAAAAAGTACTTGTTTATTATCTTTATCACATGCATAACTGAAAATGCTTTACTATATAACATGGAATTTATATCATGAATGTTTTATACAAATGTTAAAACCTACTTTTTTCTATTTACAGTTATTTTCCCCTTTAAGTGGTTTCTATTTACAGTTATTTTCCCCTTTAAGTGGCCTTCCAAACATTAATGACATGAAATGGGGTATATGCCTTTGTCCCCATACAAGTTTACCCACTTCAGCAAAACTCCAATCTTTAACCACTTTTTCTTGTAAAGTCTTATTTCAGAAATGTGGTTAATGAATAAGTGTGAAGTTACAAAGCACCAATTTCAGTGCTGCTGGTCTTCTTCCTCCATCGCCATCGTCCAACCCTGGACTCTGCTTCAGGTCTGAGGTACTCACAAGTTTTCTAATCAACTTTGTTGCGTCTTTCGGCTTTTCCCGGTTAGGGGTCGCCACAGCGGAACTCTGGTCCGCTAATGACTGGCAGATAGATTTTTACGTGCTGAGTTGCCAGCCCTGACGCACAACCTTCAACGAAGGGACGCCCATTCATGCATATCTCCACGCAGAAGACGCTCTAGCTGAGAATCAAACCGGACAGCGTCTTATTGTGAGGCGACAACGCTACCGCAGCACCACCACCGCAGAACTCCTGTGTTTTTTTTACATCTCTAACATTTTCATTTGGAACTCTGTAAAAGGTTTCACTGGCAAATGTATCTTGACGAGTTTTATTATCAGAAGAATGAGAAGTAGAGTCCCCTTCTGTTTGAAGGCTCACTTTTTGTTTGACTGTTGATCAGTATGCAACCATCCTGAAGTCCCAGATTCATTTCTCCTTTTTATCCAATTTCTCAAAACCTTTCCCTGCCAGGAGACCAAGAAGAAATTCCATATCGAGTAGGGCATCCAGAAGTTTGACCTTTACTTGGTAAGAGAGTTCCAAGTCCTTAGCCAGGCATGTATACGACTGACAGAAACCATATCAACTGAACTACATGATACATCCAATGCACTGTAACCACACTTTAGAAAATGTCTGGATACCTGCACTGCTGCTTTAGCTGACTCCCTATCTCTCTCTGTAAAGTCTTGTCTGCAATGCACTCTGCATTAGTAATGATTTGTTCTTGTAATGACCAAGTATTTTAACATGCGACAGCCATCATAGACAGAGTAGCAGATGCACGCCTTTTTGCCAAATCTGTCTCGCAATCTTTCTCGATTATGTAACAGGTGTCTATCTGCACCCTTAGGTGCAAGTTTAGTGGATTCAGGTAGACACTACTGAAGGATCAGTTTAAGGGCTCTTGTAGAAGTGCTTGTGGGTGTCGGGCACTCTAGAAACTCTCTGGTTTCCCAGAGGCAGATGGCAGCAAGTCTGGATGCAGGGAGATTTCAAAGACATCATCTAGCACTACATGAACCGAAGGAATAGCCAGTAGCCTGGGAGAGGGCAGACTTGGAAGTTGTCTGTAATGAGTGTTGGTCTGACAGAATTCTTTGCTCTCTCAATTACAGGCCTCCTCTATCTTACACAAGGTATCCCCAAAGAATGCATTTTCAGAAACAGAAGCAGAAGAGAAGGTAAGAGTCAGAACCAGGGTAGGATTGAAGAAGTAGGTGTTCAAGAACTGAGGGTGAGGCGGAACTGTCTTATTCTAGAGTAGGATTCCTTCTGGAAGAAAGAAAAAAATCCCTCCCCTTTTTTTGAGAACAGCTTCAGGGGTAGGCAGTTGTGCCTGGTTGGTCTCCCTAGATTTCATAAAGGCCATGAGTTCCTAGGCTATCTTAAGAAGGCCCGAGTTTCAGCCTGGGTTGCATGGCTGAAGTCTGGGTAGTAGGCAGAGGAAAGGTGACTGACACCTTTGGTTCAGGTGTGAAGTCTTTGTACACAGGCAACTGTGACCTCAGTCCGGATTCCTAAAGTTTGTTCCACAACAGCCAAAGATAGACTAAGATCTACCTCAGTAACCAAAACTTGGACTTTGGAAGCTGAAGCTTGTAGAGCACATTCAAACCAAGTGATGCTGGAGAAACCAAAAAGTAGTTTTGTACCTACCAAAAATGTAGATGTTCGAGTGCTCATACAGCTGCAGTCATAACAGATGGGTTATCCTGCCGTCAGGCGGGTCCTCGGTCGGCCGAATTCCAAAGTCTAGGTCCGGCGTTGGTTGTCATCGCTTCTTCCCTGACGTCAGTGCGGCAGGGGTATAAAAGAGGCAGTCGACGCCATTTTCTTCAGTTTCTTGCCCCAGATGTCAGGTGCCCCCAGAAGGAAGGCAAACATAATGTTATGCAAAGATGCAATGTTGATAAATCAAAAACAGTAGTTGCAAGCAAATACACCATAAAAGAATACCCCAAAAAGGTTATATAAAAAGTGTTTGTCATAAGGCCTGTCCTAAGAGGGGATGGAGGGAGGGAAACCTGGACTGCAGCTGTATGAGCACTCGAACATCTACATTTATGGTAGGTACAAAACTGTACTATGTTCATCGTGCATACAGCTGCAGTCATAACAGATGGGTAGAATCCCAAAGCTAAGTAAGGGTGGTAGGCACTAAGTGGAACTAGGAGGGGCTAGGATGCCCTGCAGGACTGCTGTGGCAAAGCCCGCTCTAGATTTTGAGTATAGTGGGAGGTGATAGTGCTTGGAGAAAGTGTGCATTGAACTCCAGGTGGCTGCTTCCAAAATGTCCTTGGTAGGGACCCCCCTGAGGAAGGCTGCAGAGGTAGCTGTGGCTCTGGTGGAGTGGGATCTGATGCATGCAGGCACAGTTTTTCCATAGAATGAGTAACAAAAACGTATGCAGTGGGCTATCCATTTTGAAACTGTCTGTTTGGAAATAGCCTTTCCCTGAGCACCTACAGCATAGGACACAAAGAGTTGCTCAGATTTCCTGAATGGCTTTGTTCTGTCCAAGTAGTAACGAAGTTGTCTGTGAATGTCCAAGGAATGTAGTAGTCTTTCCCCTTTGTTTTGTGGATTAGGATATAAGGTAGGTAAGTGGATAGTCTGATTCAAATCTACACTGGATACTACCTTTGGCATAAAGGTAGGATTGGTTCGTAAGGAAACTGTCCTGATGGAAAATGATGAATGGTTGCACAGCCATGAGGGCCTGTAGCTCCGAAACCCTGCGTGCTGAGGTGATAGCCAGAAGAAAGGCGGTTTTCCATGACAAGTACTGTAACTCTGTTGAAGAAGCTGGCTCGAAGGGAGGAAGGGTCAGCTTTTCCAATATGTAGTTGAGGTCCCAAGCAGGGACTGGTGGTTTCCTTGGGGGTTTTAAATTCTTTGCCCCTCTGAGGAACTGCCTTAAGAGAGGGTGAGAGAATAATGGAGGATCTGTGTTGTATTGTGCAGAAATGGCTGAAGCGTGGATCTTGATGGAGGAGAAGGAAAGTCCATTGTTTAACATCTCAGCTAGGTACTGTAAAATTTGAGGTATATTTATTACCCAAGGATTCTGTCCCTTTTCTTGATTCCAGGCACACAATCGTTTCCATTTGGCGGAGTAAGCCTTTCTAGTAGAAGGTCTTCTGGCCTCCAAGATGACATCCTGCACCTCCTTGGAGAGGAGAAACTGTTGGGAAATCAAGGAATTCTCCATGCATAGATTTAGAGTTTTGAGATGGCTGTGAAGGGTTTTGTAGTTGTGCTGGGACAACAGAAGAGGGACTAGAGGTAGGATCCATGGTGGGGAATGTGTCAGGCTCCTCAGGAGCGGATACCAGTGTTGTCTTGGCCAGTCTGGAGCGATGAGAATCATTTTCGGCCTCTCTGCTCTGGCTTTTAATAGAACTTTGGGCAGCAGAGGAAGAGGCGGGAAGGCATAGACTGTCAATGTTGCCCAATTGAAGGAAAGTGCGTCCACTTTCCAGGCCTGTGGATGATAGGTCCTTGAACAAAATTTTTTCAACTGGCAATTTCTGTGGGTAGCAAAGAGATCTATGTCTGGCTGTCCCCATGCCTGAGTTATCTTTGTGAAAAGTTGAGGATGCAACTTCCATTCGTGTGGATCTGTCATATTTCTGCTTGGGTTGTCCGCCAGTGTGTTTTCCTTCCCTGGCAGGAATTGTGCCTACAGTTGAATTTGCAATTCCAGTGCTGTGTTCCATAGGGTCATGGCTTGCCTGCACAGGGGGTATGAATGAGTTCCCCAGTTTGTTTATGTACCACATCACTGTGGTGTTGTCTGTCCTTATCAATAGCTGGCCTGGATGCAGTAGGTCTTTGACGGTCATAATAGCCTTTTGCACGGCTAGCATCTCCTTTTGGTTGATGTGAAGGTGCTTCTCTTTTCGGGTCCATTTTCCCTGAATGCACTGATCTGTCATGTGTGCTCCCAAGGCGTAGCCTGAGGCGTCTGTTGTGATGATTTGAGTTGCTTGAGGTACACAGAAAGGAAGACCTGTGTTTCTTTGGCAAGCTTGAGTCCACCACAAAAATTCCTTTTGAAGGCATGGAATGAGTGGGATAATTGTTTCCAAGCTGTGGCTGTGTTGAGACCATAAATTTTTCAGGTACCATTGAAGTTTCCTCATATGCAGCTTTGCACATGGGATTAGTAGGATGCAAGATGCCATGAATCCCAGAGCCTGCAGGATTTTCCTTGCAGTTAGCCTGGTGTAAGTTGCCATTTTTCTGAAGTATTGAGACAGTTGCCCTTCCTTGTCTGGCGTGAGGTAGGCTATCTGGGTGGTTATATCCAAGCTGGCACCCAGGAAAATTATTTGTTGAGAGGGTATTAGTTTTGATTTCTTTTTGTTGACTGTGTATCCCAGGAAGTTCAACAGTTTTATTACAAACGCCAGGTGCTGCAGTAGTATGTCCTTGCTGTCCGCTTGGATCAGGCAGTCGTCCAGATATGGGTAGATTTGTACCCCTTGTAGACGGCAGAAGGCGATTACTGATGCCAGGCATTTCGTAAACACTCTGGGCGCAGTAGATAAGCCAAAGGGCAATGCAGAGAATTGGTAATGGGTTGAACCTGCAAGAAATCTGAGGTATCTTCTGCAATCTTGTCTGATAGGGACATGCAGGTATGCCTCCTTGAGGTCCAATGTTACCAGCCAACACTCCTTGCCCAGCATGGGAAGAAGCTGCTGTAATGTGAGCATCTTGAATTTTGGCACCTGTAGATATGTGTTTAGGATGGAGAGGTCTAAGATAGGCCTCCAATCTTTGTCTTTCCTCGGTACCAGGAATAGTCTGGAATAAAACCCTTGACCTTGTTCTTTTGCAGGTGCTTCTTGAATTGCTTTCATGTCCATGAGAGCTGAAACTTGTTTTTGTGCCTCTGCCCTTTGATTTTGTGGCAGGTTTGGCATGCCTCATTTTTGGAAGGGTGCGAAAGTGGAACCTGTAGCCTCTGTCTATAATGTTCAGAAACCATTTGTCTTTTGTAAGAATATGCCAATTTTTTGAGAATAATGTCAGTTTTCCGCCCAAAGTTGCTGCCATTAAAGCTTTGCTTGGCAGGTGTAGGGGGAAGTCATTGTGTCTGTTTTCTAAAAGACTGTGATCTATCTTCTCCACCTCTTTGGGATGGTGCTTGCCACTGTCTGGCTCTGAAAGATCCTTGAGGTTGCCCTCTGCCCCTTAAGCGCCTGTATCTGCCCCATTGAGGTCTGTCCGTGGCTGGAAAGGACCAATTTTTTGAAGGCCAGTTTCTGCTGAAATGTGGAGGCTGTACCTGTAGGAAATCTTTCACTGTTTGCATTGATTTCGCTTTTTCCTCCATTTTCTTTAACACCTCCTCAGCTTTAACACCAAACAATACATCTTTTTGAAGAGGTGCATCTAATAATTAAGCTTTGACATGATCTGGTAAGGTTTGCTCTTTGAGCCAAGCATGCCTACGATAACGTGCCCGTAACAGCAGCTCTACATGAGGCCTCTAAAGCATCAAAACCACACTGCAAGGTATGTTTACCCACTTGCTCTGCACCATGCAACAAATCCTGCAACTCTTTTAAATCTGGTTGTTCTGGTTGTGTCATCTTGCTTTTCAGCTGAGATATCAAAAACTGTTGATACTTTAACATATGGAACTGACAGTTTAATGCCCTCATGGTTAAAGTGGCCGAGGTGTACACTTTTTTCCCCACCTTTCTAAAGCTCTGGAATCTCTCTCTGAAGGTAATGGATTTTTAGCAGTAGAGGCCTTAATTCCCTTGGGACCCTGTGAAATTGTTTCTGGGTCAGCAGTATGGCTTTTATATAGTAACTGGTGAGAGTCAGGAACCCGGTAATACCTGTCTGGTTTAACAGGAGCTGGAGGCAAAGAATCAGGATTAAGGCTGGCTTCTGTGTACACATCATCCAATATATCTAAAACAGGAGGGACAGCCAGAGGCCTATGTTGGGGGAGCAGAAGAAATTCCCTGAGCCTATTCTTGGAATCTGAGTAATCTTGGCCTTCCCATTGAAAGTGTTCCCTCAATGTATGCAGGGTTTCCCCAAAAGAGAAGTCCTCAGGGGGGGAGACTGAGGGAATAGACTCCTCTGCATCAGAGTCTTCGAATGGAGAATAGGCATAATCCTGGTCCTCAGATAGTTCTGAGGTAATAGAAGCTTGATCTGAGGAAGGGTAGTCTTCCTCTAATCTGGGCCTTTTGTCAGAGGGGGGGTTGAGAACCCCTGATAAGAGTAATCAAATCCTCAGCCATTTTAAGCATCTGTTTTTTTAGGCATGGTGCCTTGAGAGGGGGTCTGAGGAACCTGTTTTTTGGTTTTCATGGCTGCTTTAGATTTAGTGAAGGCTTTAATGGAGAAGGAGGAAGGCCTGAAGACCCCTTGAGAAATGGCAGGCCTGTCTAAATTCTGAGTTTCCCCGCCAGGAGTGGCGTCGGGATCTGTAGTCGGAATGGGGGCCGAGGAGCCTGCGACCTCGGGTACTGAAGACACCGGTAATGCATTGTCATCGGTACTCGGGCTGCATAGGCGCCTCGCTGAGTACTGGAGAACCAGTAGTAGGCCTTAGCGTGGTTTCAGTAGGTAGTGCGGACCTCGTATGTCGGTCCTTATCTTTGCGTTTTTTGCTCAAAACTGGAGTCGGAGTATCCGACGACATAATATAATTAAATTTTTTGCCAAAAAAGTGAAGGGCGAACTCCGCCCGACGCTTAATAGTGCGCTTATTGAATCTAGCACAAAAACGGCAGGCCGAGACGTCGTGGTCTAGGCCTAAGCAAGGTATACAGAGAGAGTGGAAATCCTTATGCGGTATTTGCTTCCCACATGAAATGCAATTATTAACTTTGACATCGGTCTGAGGCAAGAAAAGCTTCCCCAACGGGGTACTTAGCTTTCAAGAAGACTTCGGCTGAAATACTTTTGTAAATCTCAGGAGCTGGCCGACCGGCACTTGCAAACTGCTTCTGCTTCGGGCAAGAAAGACTGGGGAAAATGGCATCAGCTGCCTCTTTTATACCCCTGCCGCACTGACGTCAGGGAAGAAGCGACGACAACCGATGCCGGACCTAGACTTTGGAATTCGGCCGACCGAGGACCCGCCTGACTGCAGGATAACCCATCAGTTATGACTGCAGCTGTATGCACGATGAACATCTGACTGGCCTGTTGGCATGGAAGCCCCCCAAGGGGCGACACCAAATGCTTTGGCGCTCGTAGGGGCTGCATACATGCCTCACCCGAGTCATCCTCAGATAAGCACGGAATGATTGCGGTTATCCATGGAATCCTTTTCCTTTAACTTTTTGTCTGTTTTTCTTGCAAGATGAGAGGAAGTGGAAGAAATCTGGTCTGAAACTTTGGTCTTGCACGTTAACATCTTAGGATTGTGCAAAGTTTCGAGCTATGAACTAGAAACTTTGTAGTGAGGCCCCAAACAAAGCAAACAAAAGGAATCAAAAGTTGTTATGCATGACTTGTTTCTCCTTCATTAAAAAGGGATCCATAACTGCTTGAACATTAATCAGAAGACAATTCTCCCCATCCGGGGTATTTATCTGAATGCAGGTTGTAAGCAACTCTGGAAAAAAAACAAGCTGGCCAATGGACTGCGAACATCTGATAAAACTTAGCAGTACAACGGACTGCACAGCTAGAAAGACCTGAAGATGGCACAGACAGATGCCTCTCTCACACCCACACGTCTGTCGGATCATCATATTGCAAACAAAGATTCTGGAGTTTCAGCCTGGGTTGGAGGCATCTGCATGGTGGGAACAGACTACGAAGAACATCTATAAATGCTGTACACCCAGAGGATTTCAGGGCTACTGCAATGAACATCAAGACAGACAGAATACCATAAAGCAATGTGATGTCAATGGGCATTTTTTGGTCAGATAGACTATCCAGGGAGATGCTACCTTGATCGTGGACTTAAAATAAAAAAGAGTGTGTGTTATGTGACGGCTTGCACCCGTCACCCTTAGGCTTTCGTATACTGGCCAAGGCTCTTGCCACCCCCATAGTGCCTTTTTTTAGGCAAGGCTCAAAGGACAAACCCACCTCCATAGACAACCCAAGGATAAAAAAACTAAAGGTAATGCTACTCAATGCCAGAAGTCTAAACCTCAAGATGCACGCACTCGAGGCTCTCCTCAGTATGGAGAAAATCGATGTCTGTGCAGTAACAGAAACCTGGCTCAAGGCTCCTGAGAGCACCTCAGCACTACCAGGTTACAACTCGTACCATGCGTTTCGGCCCCAAAACTCGGACCGAAGCACAAAAGGAGGGGGAGTATCTATATTCAAAGATACCTACACCTGCAGGTTAGTGGCACTGCACGAAGCATCAGAAACTATCCGTGTGCATCTAACAGCGGGCAAAAAGTACAGTTTTGTACCTACCATAAATGTAGATGTTCGAGGATCCACATTGCTGCAGTCCTAACCATTGGGTAGTCCGCTGTCCAGTCGGCCCGAATACCAAAGTATATGGCTGACGTCGGTCAAGGCGCATTAGACTGATGTCAGGACGTCAGGGTACTAATGCGCATGACCGACGTCATATCCTCAGTCTTTTCTTGCCCCAGATGTCAGAAGACCCTAAAAAGACAAGGCCTAAACCAAAAACACCAAAAAAACCCTGCACCAAACATATATACAATATATACAAATTTACAAGAATATAGCCTAACCCACACCACCACCCCTAAACACAGAGGGGAAGGAGGGAGGGTAAATTGGACTGCAGCAATGTGGATCCTCGAACATCTACATTTATGGTAGGTACAAAACTGTACTATGTTCTTCATTCCACATTGCTGCAGTCCTAACCATTGGGTAGAATCCCAAAGCAGAGGTAAGGGAGGCTGGCAAATCATAAGGAAGCAGGAGCTGTCAACATGCCTTGCAAAATAGCTGGCAAAACCAGCCCTAGATTTAGAGTAGAGAGGAAGGTGGTAATGCTTAGAGAAAGTATGTACTGAACTCCAAGTAGCTGCCTCCAAAATATCCTTAGTTGCCACCCCCCTTAGAAATGCTGTAGAAGTGGCAGTAGCCCTAGTGGAATGAGGCCTAATCCCAGCTGGAATCTCCTTGCCATGATGGGAATAACAAAATGAAATGCAAAACCCAATCCACTTAGAAATAGTTTGCTTAGACACAGGCTTGCCCTGAGAACTCAAAGCAAAAGAAACAAACAACTGCTGAGACTGCCTGAAATCCTTCGTCCTGCTTAAATAATAACGTAACTGCCTATGTACATCCAAAGTGTGCAAAATCTTTTCTCCCTTATTTTGGGGATCTGCATAGAAAGTAGGCAAATGAATAGTTTGGTTTAAAGCCACACTAGAAACCACCTTAGGCATAAAGGAAGGATTAGTACGTAATGATACCCTATCCTTATGGAAAATCAAAAAGGGCTCTACTGCCATAAGGGCCTGCAACTCAGAAACCCTTCTCGCAGAAGTAATAGCCAACAAAAAAGCAGTCTTCCATGACAAGTATTTCAATTCAGCAGTAGCCGCAGGCTCAAAAGGTTGTAGAGTAAGTTTTTCCAACACAAAATTGAGATCCCAAGCAGGAGTAGGAGCTCTACGTGGGGGTCTTATATTCTTTGCCCCTCTAAGAAACTGCTTGAACAAAGGATGCGAAAACAATGGAGGGTCACAATCATAGTGAGCTGAAATTGCTGCAGCATGAATCTTAATGGAAGAGAAGGACAAACCTTTGTCCAATAACTCAGTAAGATATTGAAGAGCCACACTCAAATTAGGCTCAGAAATCTCCACATTCTTTGCTGCGCTCCAAAATAAAAATCTCTTCCATTTTTCTGCGTACACTTTCCTTGTACTAGGTCTTCTGGCTTCCATAATCACATTTAAAACTTGTTGAGGAAGTTGAGACCTGCTGTGTTTCAAAACAGAATATGCCATGCTGTTAGATGAAGAGAGTGAAGCTTGACATTGAGCAGGTGACCGTCCTTCTGAGATAACAGGTGTGGAATCAAAGGTAAAGGCCATGGAGGCTTCCTTACCAGACTCCTTAGTAGTGGGTACCAGTGTTGCCGAGGCCAATCTGGAGCTATTAAAATCATCCTTGGCTTGTCTTGTCTGACCTTTAGGAGCACCTTTGGGAGAAGAGGCAGAGGTGGAAAGGCATACAGATGAAGATTTTTCCAACTGAAAGAAAGAGCATCCACTTTCCAAGCTGTATGATGAAACCCCTTTGTGCAAAACTTTGGCAGCTGGTGGTTCAGTGGAGAAGCGAACAGATCTATGTCTGGAGTTCCCCATGACACTGTCAATTTCTGAAATACATGAAGATCCAGTTTCCACTCGTGGGGATCCATGATTTGCCTGCTTAACACATCTGCTAAGGAGTTCTGTGCTCCCGGCAGAAACCTTGCCTGAAGAGTTAGTTGCAAGCTGAGCGCAGTCTCCCATAAAATCATTGCTTGCCTGCATAGAGGATAAGAATGTGTTCCCCCTTGTTTGTTGATGTACCACATGACAGTTGTGTTGTCTGTTAGAATCAACACCTGCCCAGGAAGAAGTAACTCCTTGAAAGCCATTAATGCAAACTGGACTGCTAACATCTCTTTCATGTTGATATGTAGATGCTGTAGTCTGGCAGGCCACTTGTCTTGTATCCACTTTCCATTTAGATGAGCTCCCCAAGCAATGTCCGAGGCATCTGTCGTTAAAATCTGACTCGCCTCTGGCCGGGTCACAGAGAGTCCCTTGTTTAGGTGACATTCCTGAGCCCACCACAAAAATTCTTTTTGAATGCAAGGTATTATTTGAATGACAGTGTCCAAATCCTGGCAGTGCTGTGTCCACACATTTTGAGATACCATTGCAGCTTCCTCATATGCAGTTTGGCATTGGGAAGCACCAGAATACAAGATGCCATGAACCCTAAGGCTTGAAGGACTGTCCTTGCAGTCAGCCCGGACTGAAGAGATAGTTGATGGAAGTAACTGGAAAGATTCTGTTGCTTGTCTGGGGTTAAAAAGGCCATCTGAGCTGCTGTATTCAGTCTCACACCCAGAAAGCACATGTCTTGAGAGGGTACTAGACTGGACTTTATTTCGTTCACAGAATACCCTAGGCATCTTAGCACTGCTATGACATATTCCAGATGCTGTAGAAGGTCTTCCTTTTCTTGAGCCAGAATCAGGCAGTCGTCCAAGTAAGGATAGATTTGAATTCCTTTTAGCCTGAAGTAAGCTATCACTGGAGCCAGAACCTTTGTGAATACTCTGGGGGCAGTAGATAAGCCAAAGGGCAACGCAGAGAACTGATAATGAGAATTTCCAGCTCGAAAACGCAGATACTTCCTGCAACGTAGTCTTATAGGCACATGAAGGTAAGCTTCCTTGAGATCTAAAGTTACCATCCAATGATCTTTGCCCAGCAGAGGTAAAAGCTGTTGTAACGTCAACATCTTGAACTTGGGAATGTCCAGATAAGTGTTGAGGATAGATAAATCCAAAATTGGTCTCCACGTGTTCCCCTTCTTTGGTACTAGGAACAGGCGAGAGTAAAATCCTAGGCCCCTTTCTGGTACAGGGACTGGCTGAAAGGCCCCTATTTGGAGCAACAGAGAAATTTGTTTGTGAGCCTCTTTCCTTTGTGGAGGGGGAACGTCTGGCATGCCTTTGAAAGGGGGCAAAGTATGGAAATAAAACCTGTAACCGTGGTGAATGATATCCAACACCCATCTGTCTTGAGTGATTAAATCCCAATTTTCTTTGAAAAGAGACAGTCTTCCTCCCAAAGGAGCTGCCAGACGAGAATCTACTGGCAGCTGAAAAGGCAGGTCATTGGGTCTGTTTACGAAAGGACTGACCCCTGCCCTCACCAGAAGTCTGAGCAGGTGAACCCCTGTTCTAGGCCTAAAGAACCTTGAGCTCTGCCCCTACCACGTCTAGACCTACCCCTAGACTGAGAATCATAAGCAGGATATGTCCATCCCTTAGTAGGCCAATTTCTACTAAACTTGGTGGCTGCACCTGCAAAAATCTTTAACAGTTTGCATAGACTTAGCTTTGTCCTCCATTTTCTTTAAAACTGCTTCCACAGGCGAACCAAATAACACATCAGACTGTAAAGGAGCATCCAAAATCCTAGTCTTAACATGCTCTGCTAAATTCTGATCTCTCAACCAGGCATGCCTGCGAAGAACAGAACTAGTGGCAGCCACCCTCGAGGAGGCCTGCACAGCATCAAAACCACATTGCAAAGAATGCTTACCCACTTGTTCAGACACATGAACTAAATCCAGCAACTCTTTACACTCTATACCTTCCGCCAAAGCATCCACCTTAGATTTCAATTGTGAAAGGAGATAATTTTGATATTTTAGCATGTGAAACTGACAATTCAACGCTCTCATGGCTAAAGTGGAAGAAGTATACACTTTCTTTCCCCACCTATCCAAAGCCCTTGCCTCTTTATCAGTGGGAACAGGATTTTTAACAACAGAGGCCTTAACACCTTTAGGCCCCTGAGAAATAGTTTCCGGGTCTGCCCTAGGACTCTTAAACAGATACTTATGAGCTTCAGGCACCCTATAGTACCTATCAGGTTTAACAGGGGCAGGAGGCAAAGAATCAGGGTTCAGGGAAGCCTCTGCAAAAACATCTTCCACCACATTCAACACAGGAGGTATAGCTAAGGGCCTATGCTGGGGTAAAAATAAGAATTCCCTAAGCCGTTTCCTGGAATCAGAGTAATCTTGGCCTTCCCATTTAAAGTGCTCCCTCCGCCTGGCCTACCTCCTGAGAGGGCACATCCTGTAACAGTAAAGTCTCTGCCTGAGACTCCAAAGAAACTCCTGGCAAAACCTCTGGCTCCACTGAGCCTTCTAAAGAACCGACGTCCGGGACTGCCGGTTCATCAACCCTAGGCTTTGCTGTTTTGTCTTTGCGCTTTTTGTACGAAGCGGGCGTCGGAGCATCCGACGGCATTTTATAATTACAACGCTTCCCAAACACTAACCTGGCACAGTCTAACCTTCTCTTAATTGTGCGTTTGTTAAATCTAGCACAAGAGCGGCAACCAACAACGTCGTGCTCAGGCCCTAAACAAGGTATACACAAAGTATGGTAATCCCTATGAGGTATCTGCTTCCCACAAGAAATACAGTTATTCACTTTTTCTGACATCCGGTTAAATACTGAGGCAAGAAAAACCAAAATGTTCTAGCGGGTACTTAGCCAACTTTGATTCGGTCTGAAACTCCGACTTGAAATTTTTCAGAACGCCAACCTGCACCATAAAACTGCTTCTGCATCGGACCATGCGGCAAAAAAGACTGAGGATATGACGTCGGTCATGCGCATTAGTACCCTGACGTCCTGACATCAGTCTAATGCGCCTTGACCGACGTCAGCCATATACTTTGGTATTCGGGCCGACTGGACAGCGGACTACCCAATGGTTAGGACTGCAGCAATGTGGAATGAAGAACATCTGCCTTTCAGTTTGTAGCCTGCTACAGAACACGCTCCCTATTACAGGAACCCCACTTGGCATTCCTGAGAACACTGGAGAATATGAAGGTCTCTCCAAACACTATGTTATTGGGCGATTTCAACTACCCAAACACTGACTGGGAAAACTACTCAAGCCCAAACACTCTCGCTCAACAGTTCCTCGAATTTATAAACTCTAATGCAATGGAACAACTGGTCACCACTCCCACAAGAGGGAACAACATATTGGATCTGGTTATCACCAACATGGGGACTCTATGTTCCACAGAGGTAAACCCCTCATTGGTAAGATCAGACCATAAACAAATTTCCCTGGACATCCATATCCCGTCCCCACCCCCAGCCAAGGAAATCACTGTAAAGAATTTCTCAAAAGCCAACTTTGCACTTCTCAAGACTGAGGTGGAATCCTTCAAAGCCCCTGGGCCAGAGGATAATACAGCCCAATCCGCAGAATTCTTTACAAATGCATTCTATGAGCACCTGCAGGAATGCATGGATCGTGCTATCCCAAATAAAACCAAGACTCACTCCTCCAAAAACAGGAGACCGGTCTGGTGGACCCCGACCATAAATAAGCTATACAACAGAAGGAGGAAGCTACTACATGACAGAGCAAAATCCCAAAAAGGGAAGGCATCTCTGATCAGTATTAGCAAGAAACTTCGATCCCTCATAAAATCATCAAAGGCCAGTTTCGAAAGAAAAATTGCCCTAGACACTAAAGATAATCATAAGGCCTTCTTTAGTTATGTCAGGAACATGGGTGGAAACTCCCAGATATGCTCTGAATTGTTGCATAATGGTACAAAATATACCGAACCTACAGACATAGCCAACATTCTGGCAGACAGATTCAGCACAAACTTCTCCCCTCCTTCGCCCCCAAAGTAGCAAATGCCTATCCCAACTGAATGTAACCTCCCTGATATCACAGATGCACAGGTAAAAGCTGCCCTCTCCAAAGCAAAAAACACAGCATCTATGGGACCGGACGGTGTCCCAGGCTGTGTCTTACACAAGCTCCAAGAAGAACTGAACCCTCACATTAAGTCACTGTTCAAACTTAGCCTTACTACAGGATATGTACCCAAAGAATGGCATACAGCTACAGTGGTCCCAGTCCACAAAGGTGGTGCTACAATGGACCCTGGAAACTATCGCCCCATAAGCCTGACTAGTCTGGTCTGTAAAGCTATGGAGCGTATTATCATGGAACTCATAAACAAAGACATTGGGAGCCTCCAGACACTGGACCCTACCCAATTTGGCTTTGTTAAGGGCAGATCTTGCCTCTTAAACCTAGTGGATTTCTTTGAAACAGTTACCAAAGCCATAGATGAGGGCAAGGTAGTCCACACACAGCCTACATGGACCTCGCAAAAGCCTTCGACACAATACACCACTCGGGCATCATAAATAAGCTTACCAGCTTAAATATCAACCCCTATATCACAAGATGGGTTGCAAACTGGCTCAAAGATAGAACTCACATGGTCAGAACCGCAGGTGCCATGTCCAAATCCAAACCAGTTACAAGTGGCGTCCCACAGAGCTCAGTTCTGGGACCTCTCTTGTTCGGTATATACTTCTCTGAGGTTCAGGCTAACACGGGGGGATTATGGCTGACAAAGTTTGCAGATGACTGCAAACTGGGGGCCATAATCGAATCTCCAGCTGACAAGCATCCTCCAAAAGGGTCTCACAGAGACGGATGCTTGGTGCCAGAGCCACGGCCTCAAGCTAAATGCTAAAAAGTGCATAGTCATCCCCTTTGGGAAAAACAAGGTGCCCACAAATTACCACATAGGTGATAATCCATTAAGTACGGAAGTAATTAGAGATTTGGGGACCAACGTAGATAGTAATCTCTCCTTTGATAATCACGTTGCCAAAGTGGTTAGAAAGACCTTCTATATAGCCCACCTTATCATGAAAGGGTTCGCATCTAGATCAAGAGAGGTCATTGTGCCCCTCTACTCATCACTTATCAGGCCCATAATTGAATACAATGCCCCTTTTGGGATGTACCTTACCCGACACCTGCAGCAACTGGAGAGACCCCAAAAGTACCTCACCAAGAGGATCATGGGCTACAAACAGATGTCCTATGTAGCTCGACTAAAGAAACTCCAGCTCTACTCAGTTGCTTACCGCCTACTCAGAGGCGATCTATGCCTGACGTACAAAGCCATGTCAAACCCAGAATTAATGGACATGCTCCACCTCAAAAAATCCAAGTTCCTTAGAGCTACACACTCCAGGGACCTAAACCTCAGCACAAAAATAAATAGGACATGCTGGAGGGACAGATTCATTTCCCAGAGGCTCCCCTCACTCTGGAATAGAATCCCAATTCATGTTAGACATAGCCCCTCGCGGACCCTTTTCAAGCGAAATCTGGACGCATGGATGGGAAATCGCAAATTCACCCCTGGGATCTCTTCTGTGTCCCTGCTAGACAGAGGCACAGTAAACTAATCTTAAAAGGGTACCTTCTGTGACCTACTTTACAGAGGCACAGTAGGCTAATCTAATAGGGAGGCGGAAGCCAAATACACTCTGGCTAGGCTTAAAAATGCCCTAGGGCAGATAGCCTAGTATCTACCTATGAACTTACCATAAAGTGGCATCTGTGTTATCCTACGTCTTCATTCATCACCACAGAGTCTAGTTTTACTGACCCAGGACAGGATGTGTGGCCTCACCAGCCGAAGTAAAGAGAGGCTGGGAGGCACCCGGAGGTATGACAGAGGAAATTCCAGACCTGGACATGCAGAAGGCCAAGAGGCTGGAAGCGGGCCCTTCCCCCATGTCAAGGGAGAAATCCCCTGGAGATGAGGAACGTGTCCGGAAACAGCCCCCCCCCCCCAGATGATACCATCAGAGCTATCGAAAGCTGAAGCACCGAGAGGAAGGGATCAAAGAGTGGTGCCTCCCCCCCCCCCGTGTAGCCGGTGACCACTCCGGCACAGGGCTCATCATCCCACTCGAGTGTGGAGGAATAGAATAAGCCAGGGACCCCGGCGGGGACAAGGGAGAATACCCAGGCCTCATCAGAATCTGGCTACAAACTTCCTGGTCTCAAGAATCCAAATTCAAACGGGGCTGGAGGAGGAAAACAAGAAGCTGGGGGGGTGTTCTCCTTGCCAGATGGGCAGGATAAGCCAGCTGACCCAACTATCTGGGCCTTGAGAAAACTCATCCTGTCCATGTCTGAGGGCAGAAGATGCCTAGAAAATCTAGGAGGAAGAGAGGTGGGTGGACTTGGAAGGAGAACTCCCTGAACTACTGCCAGGCTCTGGGAATGGATTAGATGTCTCTGAGCTGAAAATGGTCTCCGTTTGGAGGTGGAAGGGACTGTAGGCTCCTCCAAGATTATGATTGGATACAATGATCCTGTCAAATCCAGAAGCTTAACTGGCTCAGCAGATGGCCTCTGATCTGGAGAGGACCTGGATTCGACCAAAAGCTCTGCAGCTCTCTGCTCCGAAGACCTCAGATCCAAGGCAGACTGGGCTGGGATTGGATCCGGGGACTTGGAATCCAACAGACGTGGTTTCTTGGTGGGAACTGGATGAGAAGATGGGGTCTTTCTCTTCGGGTCTTAAGAGGAAGCCTTTGAGGGGGGAAACAAAAGGACCTCCTTTCACTAAACTCTTTAAAAGTAACTTGTTGTGGTGCTCCGCTAAAGCCCTGGGGTTAAATGAGGCACAAAAGTCGCACTCAACCTTCAGGTGCAGAGCACCCAAGCAATAAACAAACTCCTCATACATATCAGAATAAGGCATTTTCCAACTGTACGAGGAGCACTTTTTAAACTCAACAGGCCTATCAGACATACTACAACTACTACTAATGCTACAGCAATGAATAAAGCCCTGAAAGAATACAAAAGGGTGCCAAAGCCCACACACACAACTAGTCTAACTAACAAGAGGGGAGGGATCTACTCTATAAAAACCTGTAAAACTGTAAAATTAGACACTGCAGTGATGAAAGAAGATATGGATAACATCAGATCAAAAAGTTTGCTTTAATAAGGTTTAGTTTATAGGTGTCACATTCATGCTGCCTGCCGGGAGGGGCAATTTCATAGGGCTCATAAAAGAAATGATTTGGTATATATACAAGTAACAATGCCTTAAAAGCTGTATGGACTGCTAGGGGGTTCTCAGAACAACACAAAAGGCTTGCCTTCTTGAATAAGCATGGTAGAGAAATGGCACTACTGCACTTAGAAAACAGCCTCTGTCTTTGCTCATTTTCTTTATTTCATTTTAAAGAATTTGCATGGTGGCGTTTTTAGAAAAACGTCCTTTCCGTGTTAATTTACAGTGGCATATATCCAAACCTGTACCTTCAGAAATGTCTTGGTCAGCGAATGTGTGAGTGATCGTAGACATCTTCGTGCAGGTCTGTCTGTGCATGTCCTTCAATTAAAGAAAGTGACATCTGACATGACAGTATTCTGAATGGAGCTATCACACTCTATTTAGCCTGGCAAGCCGGTACGTAAAAATCAACTGCCAATCATTAGCGGACCGGAGTTCCGCTGTGGCGACCCCTAACCGGGAAAAGCCGAAAGAGACAAACAAATCAGATGAACTCAAAAAATACTGCTCTACCCACAGTGTACTTCTCTGACTGAAGCTGTGACATCTAGCATTGTACTTTGTAAGACATGACATTTTAAAGTAATTCAGAGAAGCAGCATTTCGCTATTGGAGCACTTCTCTGGTATAGAAATGTGATTTTTTGTGTTGCATTTTATTAGATGGAATACACATGCCAAACATCTAGAAAGTACAGTTGTGTACACTTACCATAAATGTAGACATTAGAGTGTATTCACTGTTGCAGTCATCACCTATGGGTTATCCCTGCTGTGGTAGCCCTCAGACGGCCCGAATACCAGAGTCAACGTTTTTTTGCATCAGCTGCTGTCGCTTGCTGACTGATGTCAGGGCGATAAAGCAAGGCAGCCGATAACATTACATCAGTTTTTCTTGCCCTAACCATTCAGAATCCCAAGAAATAAGGTAAAGAGGTCCTAGTGGCTAAAAGCAACCTAGAGAAGCTTACGTCTCCTTAAAGAAAGAAGATAAGGGGGAAGGAGGGAGGGAAACCAGGACTGCAACATTCAATACACTCTAACATCTACATTTATGTTAAGTGTACACAACTGTACTCTGTTCTTCGTGTTTCACTGCTGCAGTCATCACCTGTGGGAGGATTCCCAAAGCTGAGGAGAGGGGTGGAATGATTAGTTATAGACCTAGGCATGGGTCAGCATGCCCTGCAGAACTGCAGAGGCAAACCCTGCCCTAGCCTTAGAGAAAAGAGGTAGGTGGTAATGCTTTGTAAAGGTATGGACAGAGGTCCAGGTGGCAGCTTCAAAGATGTCCCTGGTGGGAACTCCTCTGAGGAATGCTGTGGAAGTGGAGGCTGCCCTAGTGGAATGGGTATGAATATACTTAAGGGGTGATTTCCCATGTAATCTGTAGCAGAAACAGATACAGTGTGATATCCATTTGTAAATGGTTTGCTTGGAAATGGGCTTCCCTCTGGCCCTGGGGCAAAGCTGACAAGAAGCTGGTTTGTTTTGCTGAAGGGTTTAGTACGGTCCAGGTAGTATCTGAGCTGGTCTGTGCATGTCTAGTGAGTGCAGAATTCTTTCCCCCTTGTTTTGAGGGTTAGGAAAAAAGTGGGTAGATGTATGGCCTGGTTGAGAGCCACATTAAATACCACCTTGGGCATGAAGGAGGAGTTAGTTCTCAGGGAGACCCTGTCAGCATGGACAATGATGAAGGGCTCAATGGCCTTAAGTGCCTGAAATTCTGAAACCCTTCTGGCTGAGGTGATAGCTAGTAGGAAAGCAGTCTTCCAGGAGAGGTACCTCAGTTCTGCTGAACCAGCAGGTTCGAAGGGTGGTAAGGTTAGTTTTTCCAAAATATAATTCAGGTCCCAGGTTGGTGTGGGTGGCCTTATGGGAGGTTTGATATTAGAAGCCCCTCTGAGGAATTGTTTAATCAAAGAATGTGAGAACAGGAGCTGATCTGTATCGAAATGAGCTGAAATGGCTGAGGCGTGAATATTAATAGAAGAGAAGGAGAGGCCACTACTGAGTAACAACTAGGTAGTCCAGGACAAGGGGGGTGGAAGGTTGTGAGATACTGGCACCAGTAGTAGCAGAATCGTTTCCATTTTCTCTGCGTAAGATTTTCTGGTGCTGGGCCTTCTGGCCTCTGTGATAATGTCTAGGACCCGTTTGCTTTTTGAATATTAGCCATGCTGACAGTTTGAGAGTCTGCAAGTCTGGGTGCAGCATCCCCCCCCACCCAAGAGGTCTGAGATCAGGGGAAGCTGCCTGGAAGGCTGTAATGTCAGGGTGCGCATTAAAGGGTACCAAAGCTGTCTGGGCCAAACTGGAGCAATGAGGATGGCCTTTGGTCTCTCCTCCCTTATCTTGATCAGTACCTTGGGAATAAGAGGCAGAGGAGGGAATGCGTACACAAACGCTAGGTGGTGATTCTCCAGGGTACAGATTTTTTTCAGCTGGTGGTTGAGGTGCAAAGCACAGAGATCCACCTCCAGAGTTCCCCACTCCTGAGTGACTTGCAAAAAGATTTTTCTGTGGAGCTGCCATTCCTGGGGATCCAGTAAATTTCTGCTTAATTGGACTGCCAGGGTGTTGTTGATCCCTGGTAGGTATTGGGCAATAAGGTGTAATCCCATAGAGGAGGCCGTCAGCCAGAGGTTCATGGCTAGCCTGCACAGAGAGTTAAGATTAGATCCCTCCTCGTTTGTTGATGTACCACATTACTGTGGTGTTGTCTGTTTTGATAAGGAGAACCCCTGGCCTGAGATGGTGGTTGAAAGATGTCAGAGCATTTTGTACTGCCATCTTTTCCTTATGGTTGATGTGTAAGGGAAGGTGCTGGGCATTCCAAAGACCTTGAGTGCACCTGCCTGCTAGGTGAGTGCCCCAAGCCATGTCTGAGGCGTCAGTGATGGTCTGCCCAGTAGGGCGGAGGATGAAGGGAAGACCCTTGTTCTTGGCACAGGCCCCCACCCACCAGAGAAACTTGGCCCTTATACAGGGGATCATAGGGCGAGAGTTCTCTAGAGGCGGAGAGTGCTGACACCAAAGGTTCTTTAGATACCAGAGAAGTTTCTTCATGTGAAGTCTGGCCAGAGGAATTAGAAGATTCAAGATGCCATGTACCCCAAGGCTTGCAGGAACTTCTTCACAGTGAAGTGACTTCTGGAAGCCAGCTGAGTAAAGTAGAGAGGCAGGAGGCTCTGCTTTTCTGGGGAAAAGAAAGGCATTTTGGATGCTGTGTCCAGAAGTGATCACAAGAAAATGATCTTCCTAGAGGATGTTTGCTTTGATTGCTTCTCGTTGATGGTGAACCCTAAGGAAGTTAGTTTTGACAAAAGCAGAGGTCCTAGAGCAGCTTTTCTTTGCATTCTGCCTGGATGAGGCAATCATCCATATAAGAGTAAATCTGTATATTTCTCTGTCTGCAAAATGCTATGGCCAGGGCTAAGCATTTGGTGAATACCCTGGGAACAGTAGATAAGCCAAAGGGTAGCATAGAGAACTGAAAGTGTTGTTAGCCTGCTCTGAAGAGAAGGAATTTCCTGCAGGATTCTCCTATGGGGATGTGGAGGTGGGCATCTTTTAGGTCTAGGGTCACTAACCAGGCATTTTTGTCAGCATAGGCAGTAGATGCTTTAAAGTTAGTATTTTGAATTTGAGGACCACCATGGAGGTGTTCAGAATGAATGGGGAGCCAAGTGCCCTCTTTTCTGAGAGCAAGGAATAGTCTGGAATAAAACCCTTTGCCTGTTTGATCTAAGGGGACAGGTTCTACTGCCCCCTTGGATAAGAGAGTTTGGACCCATTTCAATGCTTCTGCCCACTGACTCGGAGGCAAGTCTGGGTACCCTCTTGGAATTGGGAGTTTGTTGAAAGAGAATTTGTATCCCTGAAAAATGATCTTTAAGACCCATGTATCCTTTATTACAGGAAGCCAATTTTCTATGCAGAAGGAGAGCCTTCCTCCTAGCTTTTGGTGAGTGAAAGGAGGGCAGAAGGGGAAGAGGGAATCATTGAGAGTTTTTGCCATAGAAAGATGGAAAACTGCCTTTGGGGCGGAAGTGGTCCACTGTTTGGTTCTCTGCTATCACTGGTATAGGGGCCTGGGTGGTCTGTCCCTGCATGGCTTACCTTGCCCCTGTCTTCTAGGTGCAGGGAAGGATCAGTGCTTAGAGGGAAAATTCCTGATGAACCTAGGACGCTGAGCCTGAAAGAAATATTTTACTGTTTGCATAGATTTTGCTTTGTCTTCCATCTTTTTAAGCACCACTTCTGTTTCACTCCAAACAAGCGGCCCTTATCCAAGGGTGCATCAATTAATTTAGACTTTACATAATTAGGGGAGGTTGTTCCTTCAAACATGCACATCTACTAATGACAGATCCTGACACTGCAGCCCTGTTTGAGGCTTCTAGAGCGTCATATCCACAGTGTAAGGAATGTCTGGCCACTTGACAAGTAGAGCACAGTAAATCTGCTAACCCTTTCGAAATGGCACAGTCAGGAAAGGTTGAAATATTTTGCTTTAATAGTTCCAAAGTGTGTGGTTGATATTTTAACATGTGGAACTGACAGTTGAGTGCTCTGATAACCAAGGTTGCAGAGGTGTATACTTTTTTACCCAATCTGACCAGAGCTCGGGAATCCTTGTCAGAAGGAATAGGATTCTTGGCAGAACTAGCCTTAGCTCCTTTAGGTCCCTGTGTAATGACCTCTGGGTCTGCAGCAGGATTTCTGTATAGTTATTTGTGAGAATCCGGTACTCTAACACTGGTCAAGTTTACTGGGAGCAGGTTGGAGGGTGTCAGGTGCTAAGTTGGATTCATGGAAAACATTATCCACCACTTTTAAGATACGGGGGATGGCCAGGGGTCTGTGGTGGGGCAACTCCAGAAACTCTTAAGTCTTTTCTTAGGCTGAGGGAAGTCCTGAGATTATGGAAATGTTCCCCGAGGGTGGGAAGGGTTTCTCCAAAGGAAAGGTCTTCTGGTGGGGAGGCAGAAGGAATGGATTCCTCTGCATCTGAATCCTCATAAGCAGTCAGTGGTTATTGTTCCTCTTCAAAATCTGAATAATCAGATTCCTCAGAATCCTGTTTTGTCATAATTTCAGAAGAATGGTGTCTTTTCCTTTTTGAAGTTGTGGCCTGACTACCCCTGACAAGGGAGATAAGATCCTCCACCATTTTAAGCATTTGGGCTTGGGGTAGTGGAGCAGGAGCAAGATAGTGGCTAGAGGTAGATTTTCTAGGAGTGGCCTGGCTTCTAAGCCTAAGAGTATCCATCGGTCTGAGAGACACGGTAGTCAGATGAGAAGACGTTGGTTTTTGTGTAGATTCGGTAGTCTGAGAGGCCTCCTCGGAAGCCGGTGCCTGGGTCATGGCTTCAGACCCAACCGAGGCAGACACAGCCAAAGGCTCGGAAGACTAAGAAGATTTCTGTGGCATACCGGACTCTGAAAGGGTCTCGGTAGAGGCCTACGTAGATATCGTATCAGGCATCAGGGGCTGCGAAAGTGCCTCACTGAATTCCGGAGAGATGACTACCTGCTTAGCGGTAGCGTCGTCGGAAGGCTTAGGCTTGTGTGGTCTGTCTCTATGACAAATCTTCCTTGTGTTAAAGACGACATAGGATCGGAAACGGGGGACATCGTGGTCTGGGCCTAAACAAGTGACGCAGTATGAACGCAAGTCCTAGTGTGGGATCTGCTTTCCACAGGCAAGACAATTGTTAACTTTTTCAGACATCGGTTAGTGAAAGAAAAAAGGATCCCCAACAGGGTACTTAGCTTAAGACGTTTTCAGCTGTAATTCAAACTCTGGTAGAGACCGACCGGCACACTTGTGAACTGCTTCTACTACGGACTCCATGGCAAGAAAGACTGATGTAATAGCGTCAGCTGCCTTGCTTTACACCACTGACACCCTGATGTCAGTCAGCAAGCGACAGCAGCCGATGCAGAAAAACATCGACTCTGGTATTCGGGCCGACCAAGAGCTACCACAGCAGGGATAACTCACAGGTGATGACTGCAACAGTGAAACACGAAGAACATCTGTTTTTGCCAATAAATGTCACTTTGAAGCGGCGGCATTCTGTACTGCATTTCAAAGAAATGAAGAAACCAGGTACACAATACAAAAAAATATGGTTTCCTTTACACATTACTTTGTGATCTGTAAAATGACAGCTTCCCCCAACTTTGAAGCATCACAGTTTGACAGCTCTTTTGGCACAGCTGCCAAAACAACTGTCAAAACTGCAGCATTTGATTTGATAGCTGTCAAAAGGATATGTCAAACCATGTTAAGTAACAGTTTACTTGAATTACTTCAGTGGTCAGATAAGAAGCTTCTGTGGGATTGGTTATATTTGACAACCCTCATCTAAAATCAAACAATGCTTTGACAGATGTAGCTTACACAAAGCATTAGTAATCAGATTTTTACATGCAGGTGCATTTACTTTTAATGAATATTTACAATGTTATGTTGTTTATACTCAGAATTGTACTCAAGATAATGATACGTATGATCGTTTTGACTAGGTAACCCAATCTGTGGGACTGGATTTTGTACAAGATCTCTGTATGCATAATTGAGACTACATGGAAACTGCACACACTTGGCTACCAAGGTACAACTTTAGATATTATTGTTAACAGATATACACAATTTGCACTATTCTACACTGAAGTTTGTGTGTGTGTGTGTGTGTGTGTGTGTGTGTGTGTGTGTGTGTGTGTGTGTGTGTGTGTGTGTTAAAAGCAATGGCTTGTTAAGCTGGTGATAATTAAATTGTCAGCATCTTTGTCGCCGCTTCAGTGGCATACAGGGATAAAGCTCCAACTATAGCCCAGGTACTCCTGATTCTATTAGCAGCTCAGGAGTGACAGTGGCAGGGAGGGATGGGGGGGGGCATACCAATTCCAGGGTGGGAGGTGGTTATATGGGTGCTTCCCTTGCCATCCCTGCTAGATGCTAGAGTTTGTGTAGGGGACAGAATAGTTTACGAGGGCAAAGGGTGGAAACATTGGCAAAGTTCCCATGGAAGGGAGGCAAGTAAAGTACAGTTGTGTACACTTACCATAAATGTAGATGTAAGAGTGTATTCACTGTTGCAGTCATTACATTAGGGTAATCTGCTGGCAGGTTGCCCTCAGTCGGCCTGATTAACAAAGTCTTGGGTCCTGCGTCGGTTGCTGTCCCTTCTTTCTATGATGTCAGGTTGTCAGGGGTATAAAACATGCAGCCGATGCCATTACATCAGTTTTTCTTGCCCCAGATGTCAGGTGCCCCCCAAATGGGGAGCCAAATATTTAAGGAATTTAAAATACAATAAAAAATAACTCCAAACAAAAGCAAATACACCAAAAAGGCTTTTAAGCATTAGTAAAGGAAAGTAGAGGCATAGTAAGAGAAAAACAGGGGGTTGGAGGGAGGGTAAAGTACAGTTGTGTGTACACTTAGCATAAATGTAGATGTTCGAGTGTATTCACTGTTGCAGTCATTACATTTGGGTAATCTGCTGGCAGGTTGCCCTCAGTCAGCCTGAATAATAAAGTCTTGGGTTCTGCGTCGGTTGCAGTCTCCTCTTCCATGACATCAGGTCGCCAGGGGTATAAAACATGCAGACGACGCCATTTAATTCAGTTTTTCTTGCCCCAGATGTCAGTTGCCTCAAAATGGGGAGCAAAAAAATATATATAAATAAACAGTAAATATATAAATGCATAAACTTTACCTTCAACTAAAAGCAAATACACCACAAAGGATTTTGAGTATAGTGAAGGAAAGACAAGGTATAGATAGGGAGATGGCGGGTGGGTAACCCGGACTGCAACAGTGAATACATGCTAACATCTACATTTATGGTTAAGTGTACACAACTGTACTATGTTTTTCATGTTTCACTGTTGAAGTCATTACATTTGGGTAAAATCCCAAAGGATGGAACTACATAGCATCAGGAGTGGCTATAAGTCCCTGAAGAACTGCAGTGGCAAAGCCTGCCTTGGATTTAGAGAACAGAGGCAAATGATAATGCTTTGTGAAGGTATGAACCGAGCACCAAGTAGTAGCTTCTACAATGTCTTTGGTTGGAATTCCTCTGAGAAAAGCTGCTGAGGTAGAGGCAGCCCTGGTGGAATGTGACCTGATCCCCTTGGGTACAGGTTTACCATGGTGCAAGTAGCAGAAACGAATGCAGTGGCTTATCCACTTAGAAATACTCTGCTTTGATATAGCCTTCCCCTCTGACCCTGCAGCAAATGCCACCAGTAGTTGCTCAGACTTTCCTAGAGATTTGGTCCTGTTTAAGTAGAGTCTTAGCTGTCTGTGTACATCCAATAAATGCAGAATCCGCTCCCCCTTGTTCTGCGGATTTGGGTAAAAGGTTGGCAGGTGAACTGTTTGGTTAAGAGCCACACTGGATACCACCTTAGGCATAAAAGAAGGATTGGTCCTGAGGGACACCCTGTCCGGGTAGAATGTAATAAAAGGCTCCACACCCATGAGAGCCTGTAGTTCTGAAACCCTTCTTGCTGAAGTGCTTGCCAATAGGAAAACTGTTTTCCAAGATAAAAATTTTATATCTGTAGTAGCTGCTGGTTCAAAAGGAGGCAGGGTGAGTTTTTCCAGCACAAATTTGAGGTCCCATGCAGGAGTTGGTGATCTTCTGGGAGGCCTTCAATTTTTGGCCCCTCTAAGATACTATTTAAGCAGAGGATGCAAAAAGAAGGGAGGCTCCGTGTTGTAATGGGCCGACATGGCAGAAGCATGGGTTTTAATTGAAGAAAAAGATAGGCCTTTGTCAAACATCTCAGTCAAATATTGTAAAATCTGAGGGATATTTGGCTTTGCTGTGTCTGTTCCTTGTGCTTGGTTCCAAGCACAGAATCTCTTCCATTTATCAGCAAAAGACTTTCTAGTACTAGGCCTTCTGGCTTCTAAAATGACATCCATCACAGATTTGCTGAGAGGTGTTTGAATGATTAAATGATCAGCCATGCTGCAAGGTTCAGAGTTTGGAGCCAAGTGTGCAGAATTTGGTTGTTCTGTTGAGACAGTAGATGAGGTATTTGAGGCAAGTACCAAGGAGGGAGTTGAGACATATTCCTTAGAACTGGGTACCAGTGCTGGTGAGGCCAGTCCGGAGCAATTAGGATCATTTTTGGCTTTTCCTGTCTGACCTTTAGTAAGACCTTGGAGAGAAGAGGCAGAGGAGGAAAGGCATAGACTGATAGGTTTTTCCAACTGAAGGACAGGGCATCCACTTTCCATGCTTGTCTGTGATAAGTCCTTATGCAGAATTTGTCCAGTTGATAGATCTATTTGCCTCTCCCCAAAACTATGTCTGGACTTCCCCATTTCTGTGTTACCATGCTGAATATTTGTGGCTCCAGCTTCCACTCGTGCGGATCCATAAGATTTCTGCTTATGTCATCTGCCAGAATATTTTGTTTTCCTGGCAGAAATTGAGCTTGAAGATGTACTTGGTAAGTCAAAGTTGTGTTCCACAATGCCATGGCCAGTCTGCAAAGTGGGTAGGAATGTGTACTCCCCTGCTCGTTTATGTACCATATAACCATGGTGTTGTCCATCTTTATCAGTAGTTGTCCTGGATGAAGTAAGTCCTTGAAGGCTGTCAGCGCATTCTGAACAGCTAGCACCTCTTTCTGGTTGATATGCAGATGCATTTGTTTTGGGCTCAATTTGGCCTGAATGCATCTCCCCTCCAGGTGGGCCCCCCAAGCATAATCTGATGCATCTGTAGTTAGGGTTTGGGTGTCAGGGGGTAGAGTGAATGACAGTCCCTTGTTGTGGTGACATGTCTCTGCCCACCAAAGAAACTCCTGTTGTAGGCACGGAATGAGAGGAATCATTGTTCCCAGACTGTGACAATGCTGACTCCATAAACTTTTTAGGTACCATTGAAGTTTCCTCATATGCAGTCTTGCATATGGAATTAGTAGAATGCAGGATGCCATGAACCCCAAAGCCTGCAGAATTTGTCTTGCATAAAACTGGGTTTTTGTTGCCATCTGTTTGAAGTATGTTGTCAGTTGCCTTAGTTTGTCTGGCTTAAGGTAAGCCATCTGGGCAGTTGTATTCAAGCTTGCACCCAGGAATGTAATTATTTGACAGGGTACCAGTTGGGATTTCTTTTCGTTTACTGTGTACCCTAAGCATGTTAGAAGCCTTTTTACAAACGCCAGTTGTTGAAGAAGAATGTCCTTGTTCTCTGCTTGAATGAGACAGTCGTCCAAATAAGGATACATTTGTATGCTTCTTTGTCTGCAGAATGCAATTACTGGTGCCAGGCAATTTGTATAGACCCTGGGTGCAGTAGATAAGCCAAAGGGCAGTGCAGAGAATTGGTAATGCAAAAAACCTGCCTTGAAGCGGAGGTATCTTCTGCACGATTCCCTTACTGGGATATGCAGGTACGCCTCAAGTCTAGAGTCACTACCCAGCATAGACAGTAGCTGTTGTAAAATCAACATTCTGAATTTAGGAATGTCCAGGAACATGTTCAAAATCGATAAGTCCAGTATTGGATGCCAGGCATGGTCTTTTCTGGGTACCAGAAAAAGTCTTGAATAAAAACCTTGTCCTTTTTCCTCTTCTGGCACTGGTTGAATTGCCCCCATATCTATGAGGGACATAACTTGTTTCTGAGCCTCTGCCCATTGATTTTGTGGCAGATCTGGCCAACCGTTTGGAATTGGTTGTCCTGGGTAATTAACTGCCAATTTTAAGCATGAAGTGCTAATTCTCCCCCCCAAGGGGGCTGCCAAAAGGTAAGTGCTTGGTGTAGGTAGAGGGAAGTCATTGAGACTGCTTACTATAGGGTTGTGCTTTGTTTCCTCCAGATTTGGAGGTGGAGGCACCCCATTGCTTTGACCTGTACAAGAGGCTCTGCTGGACACAGGAAAGGACCAATTTTTAGTAGGCCAGTGCCTACTGAACCTGGGTGGCTGCACTTGTAAAAAAAATATTTTATACAGTTTGCATAGATTTAGCTTTGTCTTCCATTTTCTTTAAAACCTCTTCAGCCTTACTACCAGAGTATCATGCTGCAAAGGGGCATCCAACAATTTAGCTTTAACATAAGGCAGATTTTGCTCCTTGAGTCAGGCATGCCTTCAAATCACAGATCCAGTAACTGTGGCCCTACAAGAAGCCTCCAAGGAATCAAAACCACATTGCAAAGTATGCTTTCCAAAATGTTCTGCTGAATGCAACAATTCCTGTAATTCTTTATTTTCCACACAATCAGAAATCAACCATCATTTTCTGTTTCATTAAGCCCATAACATGCTGTTGATATTTAAGCACATGAAAGCGGCAGTTTAAGGCCCTAATTGCCAAGGTTGCAGATGTATAAACCTTCTTTCCCAATCTATCCAGCGCCCCGGAATCTCTATTGGGGGGGGGGGGTAGGATTTTTGGCTACAGAGGCCTTTACGACCCTGTGAAATAGTCTCAGGATCAGCAGCAGGATTTTTAAATAGAAATTTGTGGGAGTCAGGAACCCTGTAATATCAGTCTGGCTTACTAGGAGCCAGAGGTAGGGAATCAGGAGTCATGCTTGATTCTGAAAACACATTATCAACAATATCTAATACAGGAGGTATAGCCAAAGGTCTATGCTGAGGAAGAAGGAAATCCCTAAGCCTCTTTTTTGAGTCAGAGAAAACCTGACTCTCCCAATGAAAATGTTCCCTTAAGGTATGCAAGGTTTCTCCAAAAGAATAATCCTCAGGAGGAGATGCAGATGGGATGGATTCTTCTGCATCAGAATCCTCATAGGGTGAAATAGAAAATTCCTGACCAGAAGAGGAAACAGAAGAAATAGAAACCTGGTCTGAAGATTCATAATCAGCGTCTTGCCTAGGCCTCTTAGCAGGGGGGGGGGGGGGTTGGGAACCCCTGATCAAAGTAATTAAGTCCTCAGCCATTTTGATCATCTGTTTTTTTAGGCATAGAGGCCTGAGAACGTGGCTCATGCGTTGGTTTTTTAGACATAGAAAATGTTTTTGATCTTGGTTTTGAGGCTGGCATCAGTTTTATATAAAAATGTTGAGGCCTGAAAACACCCTCAGAATCCGGTGCCTGCTCAGCGGCTCCGGACCCATCCAAGGGAGAAACATCCGCGGGTTCAATACTCTGAGAATCTCGTGGCATACCGGACTCAGCATGGGTCTCAGTAGAGGACTGCAACTCAAACGTAGCAAGTTTCAGAGGCTGCGAAAGCGCCTCACTGAGTACCAGCAAACCGGCGACTGGCTTAGGAGAAGTTTCATCGGTTTTGGACCTCTACTGTCGGTCTCTGCCTTTTTCTTTGTGTTTTTTTGTGAACTCCGGTAGTCTAACTGCTAACCGACGACATTTCAGGGTAATTAAATCTGGCTCCAAAATATTTAGAAGCAAAAATATACAAACGCTTAATACTGCGTTGGTTAAATCTAGCACAAAACCGACAGCAAGGCACGTTATGATCTGGGCCTAGGCAAGGAATACAGTACAAACGAAAATCCTTAGAGGTATTTGCTTCCCACAAGTAATGCAATTATTAACTTTTACTGACATTGGTAAGGAACAAGAAAAAGTTTCCCCAACGGGGTACTTAGCTTTAGTTGAAGACTTTGGTTCTGAAACTCAAATGCGAAAATTTCAGCAGTCGGCCGACCGGCACTTGCGAACTGCTTCTGCTTCGGGCACCGCACAGCAAGAAAGACTGATGAAATGGCATTGGCTGCATGTTTTATACTCCTGACGACCTGACATCATGGAAGACGGGACAGCAACAGACATAGGACCCAAGACTTTGTTAATCAGGCCAACTGAGGGCAATCTCCTCATGCTCCCATTGCACAGCTGCCCACATAATGCTTACCACATTGCCAAGGGAGTGAAGAAAAACCAGGAGTAGGCCTTAAATGGGGGAAAAACGGGAGATGTAGGAGAGCACTGCACCCCCAGAACACCCTTAGGATTCACATAGGCCCAGTTTAAAGAATTTGGTAACAGCCCAGGGGTAGAGGACTGGTGGATTTATCAGCACTGGGGACAGCTATCACAGTGACAAAAAGGAAATGAGCATTCCTCTAAAAACAATTTCAACATCTTTAAACAGATCAGGAGACAATTTTTATGCTTAGTGTCAGGAATCTGGATAGAAATACAACAGTACGAGTATTTTATACCAACAGCAATTCTATACTAAAATATTACCCATCTGGGGAGCTTTGAAATGAAGTTTCTTTTTCAGATTATTTCCTAGAATTACTTACAATTTGTTATTGCTACCCCTTACAAGGCTTTAGAAAGTACAGTTGTGTACACTTACCACAAATGTAGATGTTAGAGTGTATTCACTGTTGCAGTCATCACATTTGGGTCATCTGCCTGCAGGTAGCCCTCACCTGGTCTGAATCCCCAAGTCTTGGGATTTCTGCATTGGATGCTGTCACTTCTTCCATGATGTTAGATCGTCAGGGGTATAAAACATGCAGCCGATGCCATTACATCAGTTTTTCTTGCCCCAGATGTCAGCTGCTCCCAAAATAGGCAGCAATTATGTGGTGTGGAACACCCCCAGCAAAAAGCAAATACACATAGTTTAAGATATGCCAAACCAAAAAGGATAGATGAAAACAAAGACAATCAGGGGGCTGGAGGGAGGGTAACCAGTACTGCAACAGTGACTACACTCGAACACCTACATTTATGGTAAGTGTACACAACTGTACTATGTTCTTCATGTTTCACTGTTGCAGTCATCACATTTGAACGAATAAACACAAATGTATAAAAAACTGTATAACCAAAAAAGAAAGAGGAAAAAACCACACTGGAAACAACACACTTATAAGTTAGCGCTTTCGTTTACTTAAATGTTGTAAACTTCTTCAGACAATCAAAATTCAATTCACAAACTTTAAATACAATTAAATTAGTGATGCCATCAATTGAAAAAACGACCCACCTCATTTTTATTTTATTTTTATTTTTATTTTACATTTGTTTATTTTACATTTGTTTACCGGGCTAGTCCAACTGGATATAAATCCGTTTTCAGCAGAGGCCCGGGGAGAAAAGCTCCGCAATGGTTAATACAGAAATTCATTTACATAATGAAAATACAATTTTGTAAAAGGTACATAAGCAGGGAGAACAAAAAAATAATACAAACAAAACAATTTAACAATAATGAAAAATGGAGGAAATAGAAAAATAGAATTAATAGAGGTCAACATACAGGAGGAGATAGAAAATGTAGGATCTGGAGATGAGAGAAAAGAGAGAACAATTAGTGAGCAACATGAAGAAAGGCAGGGGATAAAGGATTTAGTCTGGTTTAGTACAAGGACATAGCCAATGAGTGTTAAAGTATTGTTTAAGGTTAGTTTTGAATTGGTGGGGAGAGGTAGCTAGTCTTAGGTTGTTTGGAAGGGCGTTCCATAGTTTTCCGATGGAATTGGCAAAAAGAGCATCACCACCTAAATTATTGGATTTCGTTGTATGAACCAGGACACTATTAGAGGATCTAAGACTATTTAGATTGGAGTAGGGGGTTAAAAGTTTGTGTAGTGAGGGTTTTTTTTCTGGCTCTTTGATAATTTTATATGCTTCACTAAGTTGGTTAAACTTGAGAAGGTTGGGGAGTTCTAACCAGCCTAGTTTTCTTAGGTTAATACAATGATGAGTACGATAAGGTTCGCCAGTTACAAATTTGGCAATATGGTTATAAGCTACAGAGAGTTTGTTGAGCTCAGTTTTTTTGAGGAAGGAAAGTACCGGAGAGGCGTAAAGTAGGGTGGAGAGAAGGTGAGTACGTGCTATAGTTAGTTTAGTATGGGGCGTAAGAAAGTTCTTAATTCTATACATGGAACCAAGTTTCTTGTTAACAGTTTTTATAGTTTGGCTAATGTGAATATCAAATTTGAGCTTGTGGTCAATTGTGACACCTAGTAGTTTGGTGTTAGTGACAGGCTCAATGATGGTCCCATTTGTGGACTGAACGTGGAAGGCCGTATTATTAAAGAGTGGAGGGTGTTGCCCTAAAGAAGAGGCTAAGATGGGGAGAATTAGTAGTAGGTTAGTTTTTTTCGGGTTTAGGATAAGTTTCCGTTCAGTGAACCATATTTCCACTGCAGTAAAGCAGTGTTGGGTGGCTTTCTGGAAGTTATTAAGAGAGAGATCCGAGCAAATCAACGTAGAGTCATCTGCATATTGAATGCAGGTGGCTTTAGGGATGACTGAATGGAGATCATTTATAAATACAGAGAAAAGAAGGGGGCCAAGTATGGAACCTTGGGGAACTCCTATTGTGTTAGGTAGTAGGTGAGATAGTTTACTTTGCCACTGAACTGCCTGTTGTCTACCAGAGAGGTAAGCCTTAAACCAGTTTAGGGCAGGTCTATCAAGGTGAAGGTTTTCAAGAGTTTGTAGTAAGAGTTGATGATTGACCATGTCAAAGGCTTTTGACAGATCAAGAAATAGAGCAGAAGTAATTAGTTTGTTGTTACGGTTACTGTTGATTGTATCAACAAAGGAAAGGAGGGCAGTAGTAGTACTATGATGGGGGCGAAAGCCATGTTGAGTTTTGGACAAAAGATTATTTAGAGTGAGATAATGTAGGAGTTGTTTGTGAGCACATCTTTCCATTATTTTTGCTATAGGTGACAAAATTGCTATCGGTCGATAGTTAGAAGTTTCTGTGGAGGAACCACCCTTATGAAGAGGGATGACGTAGGATATTTTCCAAAGAGAGGGGATTTTGCCTTCTGTTATAGTCCTGTTAATTAAGATTGAAATGGGGTAGGCTACAGCATCTGATGCTATTTGTAAATATTCAGCTGGGAGTCGATCGGCCGATAGAGTGGATGGTTTAAGTTTTTTCAATAGGGTTCTAATATAGGAGGTGGATATTGGTTGAAGGTTAAAGGCAGGTGGAGCTTTGGTAACAGCAGTAGTAATAGAGGAGGAAGAAGAAGGTAGCTGACTGGCTAGTGACTGGATGGTCTCGGTGAAAAAAGTGTTGAAAGCATTGGCCACTTCTACAGGATCTTTACCAATAAATTTCTCTGGGGTTGGGGTAGAGGATTTCCCAGAGTGAAGGAGGTTATTGAAACCTGCCCAAAACTTCTTAGGGTTATTCCGGTGTTTATCCTGGAGGTGACAAAAGTAGTTCTTTTTATCCCGGGTTATGTCTGATTTAGTGGAATTTCTAAGCTGCTGAAATTTAATACGGTCTAGTGGTGTTTTTGTGGTTCTCCATTTTAAAGAAACAAATAACAAGCATAATAAAGCATGGTATAAAATGCAATAAATAGTACTAGATAGCATGAAATGTTCCATTTACTGTCGTAAAAGACACATAACGTATACCTAATGAGAGAAAACTCTCATCTTATTAAAGCTTTTAATTTTAAAATGCTTTTGATGGAAATAACATCATTTAGCCCTGGTGGTGTTGCAGCATTCAATTTTAGTTGCCACAACACTTCTTTCTCCTCTAGTTTTAAACAAATAGGGCCACCCTTACGACTATCAGAGACCTTATCAATTATTAAAAACTGAAATTCATGTCCTGGAAAGCTAAACACATGTCTAGCTAGTGCATTATTGAAACTGTTCTTCCTAATAGCATAACAATGCTCATAAATTCTATTTTTCAGTGATCTATCCGTTTTGCCCACATAAAAAGAAGAGCATTGGGAACATAACCCTAAATAAACTACTCCTCTGGTGTTACAATTGAATTTGTCATTGATGTAAATTTTAATTCTACCCACTGTTAATGAACTAGTCACTTTGATGTATTTACACCAAGTGCCGTTCTCACATTTGTACATACCACAGTGTGGTTTGTGGCAGTAAGGTTTACTGTGTTCTAATATGCTTTTCAAATTCATTCCCCTCCTAAAGGTAAACTGGGGGTATTCGGTGATGTATTTATTGACACTTAGATCTTCAGACAAAAAACATCAGTTTTTACAAAAAATAGATTATAACAAGTCTGCATCTGAGGGAACTGTAGTGATGAAATTCAAACTGGTCGACCCATTGGTCCTCAAATGAATTTGGGGACAATTATCTAAATGTGGGTACCCAAAATCCATCTGTGTTCCTACATCAGTTCTCTCTATGACTTGTTCTAGCATTGTACTCAGTTCCCTGATGTTTAAGATTGGCTTGAAACTACCACTGGTCCTTTTATTTGAAACTTCCCTAATCAAATTGTTAACCAATCTGTTGGGGTAACCACGTTTCACAAACATGTTCTTCAGAATCTCACATTTTTGAAAAAAATCATCATCCAAAGTTGTCATCCTTGAGGCTCTAACTAACTGTCCCTTGACAACCCCTCTCTTCTGATGTTGTGGATGGCAACTGGAGAAGTGTAAGAAGGCGTTAAGAGTATGTTGATTTTCTAAAGATTTTAGAAGTGAAACTCCTTCTACCTAAATCCTTTCTTAGTTCTACATCTGAATATGAGACCAAGTCAGTTCGAAATTCCCAGGTAAATTTCAAAAAGTTAGTCTGTTTCTCCATTTCATTCAAAAGGTTACTAGCTGAAGTGCTGTCGCCCTTCCATAAGATGAAAATATCATCCAAATATCTGGTGTACCATGCAACTTTGTTCTCAAAAATAGAGTTGGTAAACAGGTAAAGTTTCTCCCAAAATGCCATTACTATATTGGCGAAAGTTGCACCACAGGGGGAACCCATAGCCACCCCAGTTTTTTGTAGGTACAGATGTCCATTAAACAAAAAATAGTTGTTTTTAAGTACTAATTCCAACAAATAAATAATAGTATCAATGACTTGGCCCTCTAGATGTTTCTCCAAGAAATCCCTTTCCCATTCACAACCAGCATCTTGTAAAATGGAAGTGTATAGGTCACATACATCTATCGTGAGGAAGTTGAGATTTTCATATGCTGCTGATACTTTAACATATGAAACTGGCAATTTAAAGCCCTAATGGCCAGAGTAGCCGAGGTGTATACCTTCTTACCCAATCTGTCTAAAGCCCTAGAATCCCTGTCAGAAGGGGGAGGATTCTGGGCAGTAGTAGAAGGAGTTTCACTTCTAAAATCTTTAGAAAATCAACATACTCTAACGCCTTCTTACACTTCTCCAGTCAATAAATACATCACCGAATACCCCCAGTTTACCTTTAGGAGGGGAATGAATTTGAAAAGCATATTAGAACACAGTAAACCTTACTGCCACAAACCACACTGTGGTATGTACAAATGTGAAAACTGCACTTGGTGTAAATACATCAAAGTGACTAGTTCATTAATAGTGGGTAGAATTAAAATTTACATCAATGACAAATTCAATTGTAACACCAGAGGAGTAGTTTATTTAGGGTTATGTTCCCAATGCTCTTCTTTTTATGTGGGCAAAACGGATAGATCACTGAAAAATAGAATTTATGAGCATTGTTATGCTATTAGGAAGAACAATTTCAATAATGCACTAGCTAGACATGTGTTTAGCTTTCCAGGACATGAATTTCAGTTTTTAATAATTGATAAGGTCTCAGATAGTGGTAAGGGTGGCCCTATTTGTTTAAAACTAGAGGAGAAAGAAGTGTTTTGGCAACTAAAATTGAATGCTGCAACACCACCAGGGCTAAATGATGTTATTTCCATCAAAAGCATTTTAAAATTAAAAGCTTTAATAAGATGAGAGATTTCTCTCATTAGGTATACGTTATGTGTCTTTTACAACAGTAAATGGAACATTTCATGCCATCTAGTACTATTTATTGCATTTTATACCATGCTTTATTATGCTTGTTATTTCTTTAAAATGAGGTGGGTCGTTTTTTCAATTGATGACATCACTAATTTAATTGTATTTAAGGTTTGTGAATTGAATTTTGATTGTCTGAAGAAGTTTACAACATTCAAGTAAACGAAAACGCTAAATTTTAAGTGTGTTGTTTCCAGTGTGTTTTTTTTCCTCTTTCTTTTTTGGTTATACAGTCATCACATTTGGGTTGATTCCCAAAGCTAAGGAAGGGTGGAGGTAGATTAAGAAGCATTAGGCCTGGCAATCAGGCCCTGTAAGACTGCTGTGGCAAATCCAGCTCTGGATTTAGAAAAGATAGGCAAGTGGTAATGCTTGGTGAAAGTGTGTACAGAGCTCCAGGATGTCCCTGGTAGGGACTCCTCTGAGAAATGCAGTGCAGGTAGTTGTAGCCCTAGTGGAATGTGGTCTCATCCCCTGTGGGGTAGGTTTTCCATGGTGCTTGTAGCAGAAATGGATGCAGTGTGCTATCCATTTAGATATGGTTGGCTTTGAAATGGCCTTCCCCTCTGCCCCTGCAGCAAAGCTGACTAGCAGGTGGTCAGATTTTCTGAGAGGCTTAGTCCTGTCCAAATAGAATCTAAGCTGTCTGTGCACATCTAGAGAATGCAGTATCCTTTCCCTTTATTTTGAGGATTAGGGGGGAAAAGTAGGCAAATGAATAGACTGGTTTCAAGCCACACTAGACACCACCTTGTACATAAAAGATGCGTTAGTCCTGAGGGAAACCCTGCCCGCATGGAAGATAATGAAGGGTTCCACTGCCCTAAGGGCCTGCAGTTCAGACACTCTTCTTGCTGAAGTGATGGCTAGAAGTAAAGCTGTTTTCCATGAGAGGAATTTCAACTCTGCTGTAGCAGCTGATTCAAAGGGTGGTGGGGGGGTGCAAGTTTTTCCATTACAAAGTTAAGGTCCCAGGCTGGAGTGGGAGCTCTCCTGGGGGGTCTTAAATTTTTGGCCCCTCTAAGGAACTGTTTTACCAGAGGATGAGAGAAGACGGGTGGCTCAGTATTATAAATGAGCTGAGATGGCAGAGGCATGAATCTTAAATTGAAAAGAAGGATAGGCCCTTGTGGAGCATTTGTTAAGTAATCTAGTATACATGGTAAGCTGGGCACAGTTGTGACCATCCCTTGAAAGTGGCTCCAGGAACAGTATCTTTTCCACTTTTCTGAATAGGATTTTCTAGTACTAGGCCTCCTTGCCTCAAGAATGACATCCAGCACCTGCTTACTGAGAGTTGCTAGAGGCGAGTTCAGGGGATTAGCCAGGCTGCAAGGTTCAGAGTCTGAAGTGGAGGGTGAAAAATTTGCCCCCCCCCCTGCTGGGACAGCAGGGAAGGGGTCTGAGGCAGGTGCCATGGTTGTAGCACTGTCAGACTGCGCAAAAAGAGGATACCAGTGATGGCATGGCCAGTCTGGTGCAGTCAGGATTGTCCTTGGCTTGTCCAGTTTGATCTTTAGTAGAACCTTCGAGAGGAGAGGGGGAAAGGCATAGACAGAGGCTTTCCTAGGAAAAGGACAGGGTGTCCACCTTCCAAGCTTGGCTGTGGGGAGTTCTGGTGCAGTATTTGTTTAACTGATAGTTCTGAGGGTAAGCAAACAGGTCCACCTCTGGTGTCCCCCATCTGTTCCCCAAAAGCTTGAATATTTTGGGTTCCAGTTTCCATTCTTGTGGGTCCATGAGATTTCTGCTTAAGTCGTCTGCCAGTGAATTTAGTTTGCCTGGCAGGAATTGAGCTTGTAGGTGCACTTGGTTGCTCAAGGCAGTGTTCCACAGAGCCATGGCTAGTCTGCAGAGTGGGTAGGAATGTGTTCCCCCCTGCTTGTCTATGTACCACATAACTGTGGTGCTGTGTCTTTACCAATAGTTGTCCTGGAAGAAGAAGGCCTATGAAGGCTGTCAGAGCATTCTGTACAGCTAATATTTCTTTTTGATGGATATGCAGGTGCATCTGCTTTGGGTTCCATTTGCCCTGAATGCACTACACTGCCATGTGAGCTCCCCCATGCATAGTCTGATGCGTCTGTTAGGGTTTGGGCGGCAGGGGGTAGAGTGAAAGAGAGTCCCTTGTTGTGGTTGCAGGCCTCTGCCCACCAAAGGATCTCTGCCCTTAGACAAGGAATGATAGGAATTATTGTTTCCAGGTCCTGAGAATGTTGACACCATAGATTTTTTTTTTAGATACCATTGAAGTTTCCTCATATGCAGTCTTGCATATGGAATTAACAGAATGCAAGAGGCCATGAACCCCAGAGCTTGCAGTATTTTCCTTGCAGATGGCTGGGTTTTTGTGGCCAGTAGGTTGAAGTAAGTTGTCAAATACATTTGTTTCTCTGGAGTGAGGAATGCCATCTGGGAAGTTGTGTTCAAGCTTGCTCCCAGGAATACAATCAATTTATTTTCGTTGATGGTGTACCCCAGTGAAGTTAGAAGTCTCTTTACAAATGCCAGGTGCTGTATTAGCAAGTCCTGACTTTCTGCCTGAATCAGGCAATCGTCCAAGTATAGGTAAATCTGAATACTTCTCTGCCTACAAAAAGCAATGGCTGGAGCTAGGCACTTTGTGAATACCCTGGGCACAGTAGATAAGCCAAAGGGAAGTGCAGAGAACTAATGGTACATAGAGCCTGCCCTGAAGCGAAGGTATTTCCTGCAAGATACCCTTATGGGGATGTGCAGATAAGCTTCTTTTAAGTCTAGAGTTGCCAGCCAGGCATCCTTGGCTAGCATAGGAAGCAGCTGTTGGAGAGTTAGCATTTTTAATTTTGGAACCACCAGAGAGGTGTTGAGAATAGATAAATCCAGGATAGGATGCCAGGAGTTTTCTTTTCTGGGAACCAGGAATAGTCTTGAATAAAAGCCTTGTCCCCTTTGTTCTGCTGGGACAGGTTGAATAGCCTTGATGCTGAGGAGAGAAAGTACTTGCTTTTGGGCCTCCGCCCACTGGTTTGGGGGGAGGTCTGGCCATACACTTTGGGTTGGGAGGGAGTGGAAGTGGAATCTGTATCCTAGGGAAACCATGTTTAAAACTCATTTGTCTTGGGTAATGTATTCCCAGTTTTTTGCATTGGAGTTTTCCTCCTAAAGGTGCAAGTGCTTGAGCAAGGCTTGGGTGAGTTGAGGATAAGTCATTGTGCAAGTTTACCATAGGGGGTGGCTTACAACTCCCTGTTTTGGACGTGGGAGCACCCCACTGCTTAAATCTGTGCATAACTTGAGACTGAAGTCTTGGGGGTCTGCTGTCCCTGGGTTTGGACTGAGAAGGCCTGGAAGGGACTGGAAAGGACCAGTTCTTTGAAGGCCAGCACCTACTGAATCTAGGTGGCTGTACTTGTAAGAAATCTTAACAGTTTGCATAGATTTAGCTTTCTCCTCCATCCTTTTGAGGACTTCTTCTGCTTTACTGCCAAATAGGCGCTCTTGGTTTAAGGGTGCATCCAGTAATTTTGCTTTGACATGATCTGGCAAGTTGTGTTCCTTAAGCCAAGCATGCCTTCTAAAAACAGACCCAGTGACAGCAGCCCTACAAGATGCTTCTAAAGCATCAAAGCCACACTGCAAAGTATGTTTACCAACTTGGTCAGCAGAATGCATTAACTCTTGTAAATCTTTGTGTTCTGCACAGTCAGGAATCAACATTTTCTGCGTAATTAGCCCCATAATATGCTGCTGATACTTTAACATATGAAACTGGCAATTTAAAGCCCTAATGGCCAGAGTAGCCGAGGTGTATACCTTCTTACCCAATCTGTCTAAAGCCCTAGAATCCCTGTCAGAAGGGGGAGGATTCTGGGCAGTAGTAGCCTTAATGCTTTTTGGTCCTTGGGAAATGGTCTCTGGATCCGCAGTAGGATTCTTGAAAAAGAATTAGAGAGTCAGGTACTCTACAGTACCTGTCAGGTTTCCTGGGAGCTGGAGGCAAAGTATCCGGGGTAAGGTTGGATTCCAAGAAAACATAATCTACAATCTCCAGAACAGGAGGGATAGCTAGAGGCCTGCGCTGAGGCAGGTTTAAAAATTCCCTGAGACTCTTTTTGGACTGAGAGTAGTCCCGGCTTTCCCAACAGAAATGCTCCCTAAGTGTATGCAGGGTTTCACCAAAAGAAAAATCTTCTGGAGGGGAAGCAGAAGGAATGGAATCCTCTGCATCAGAATCCTCATAGGTAGACAAGGGTATGCCCTGGTAGTCAGAAGGAACAGAGATATCAGATTCCTGATCAGAAGAATCAGAAGGAAAATCAGTTCTAGGTCTCTGAGGGGGAAGGTTCGCTTCACTATTAAAGTAATAAGGTCTTTAGCCATTCTAATCATTTGTTTTTGAGGCCTGTGGACCTGAGAATGCGTTTTGGTCAGTTTCCTAGGCAGAGTGCGCACTTTAGGCCTGAGAAATTGAGTATTTTTGGCTTGAAACAAAGTAGTCAGTTTAATGTGAAGTAGGCCTGAATACACCCTCAGAAGCCGGTGCTTCCACAGCAGCTCCAGACCCATCCAAGGTAGAGACATCTGCAGGTTCCATAGTTGAAGAAGCATCTGGCGGCATACCGGACTCCAAATGGGATTCAGCAGAGGCCTGCAAATTTGTAGAAGTGGGTATCGGGGGCTGCGAAAGCGCCTCACTGAGTACCAGTGTACTGGCGACTAGCTTAATGGTAGCGTCGTCAGCAGTTTTGAACCTATGTGGTCTGTCTTTATCCTTACTTTTTTTGGAAGATTGGTAGTCGGATGGCTTACCAATGCCATTTCAGGGTACGGAGATCAAGAACGAAAGTATTTAGCTACAAAAATTGCCCGATGACAGTTCGGGCATCGAACAGGCACAAAACCGACAGCAAGGGATGCTGTGGTCTGGGCCTAAACAGGTGACGCAGTAAGAATGAAAATCCTTAGGAGGTATTTGCTTTCAACAGGCAAAACAATTACTAATTTTTTCTGACATCGGTTAGAGCAAGAAAAAAGGATCCCCAACGGGGTACTTCTCTTTTAGAAGACTTCAGGTCAAACTCGAAAACGAAAATTTCAGGAGTCGGCCGACTGACACTTGCGAATTGCTTCTGCTTTGGACACCGCATGGCAAGAAAGCCTGATGTAATGGCATCAGCTGCATGTTTTATACCCTTGAAGACCTGACATCATGGAAGAAGAGACAGCATCCGATGCAGAAATTCCAAGACTCTGGTATTCAGGCCGGATGAGGGCTACCTGCAGGCAGATAACCCAAATGTAATGACTGCAACAGTGAAACATGAACATCCTTCTGGATTGCGTTTTTACACGTTTGGCCAATCGAAGTCAGCCATGGTTGGGGGAGCTATTCTGAGTTATACAGCAAATGACATCTTCATAGGTTCATAAGCACTTACTAAGCTGTTCATCCAAGAGGATCTTAAAAAGCCTTGCCTTCCTATAGTACTTTTTAGCCCTTTTACTTTGTGAACCCAGGGGCAGGCAGAACAAAGCTATGCTGAGACATTAACTTACTGCTCATACCCATTAGGGGAATGGATGCTAGACAGAGGGTGAATTTGCAGTTTCCCATCAGTTCATCCAAGTTAAGTATGAACAGAGTAAGAGAAATGCTTCGCTTTGTGGAGTAGGAGGTGGTTCTACAGATGAGGTATTCTCTGTGACATGCATACCTATCTATTCAACATGTTCTACTTATGTTGCTAAAGATACTGGCATCCCTCAAGCAGGTGTTGCAAATGTGCAATAGGTATGACACGATAGGGACTGTTAAGGCTCTGTACTCAACCCAGAGATCACTTCTTAGTAGCCTATATAACAAGAATGCAGAAAAGGATAAGATATACTCTGCATAGTTTTTGTTACTTAGGCCCTTGAAAATTTTCACAAGAAAGAATTGTGGTCACTCTAGATGTGACAAATGTTTAGACAGGTACATATCGAATGGGGCATTACATTCAAAGATCAACCTGATGAGAGCCAAATACAGTAGAATTATTATATCCCTGGACCTGGATGCCATACATTTAGATACAAGCTGTGCAGTGAAAAATGGCTTCCTTACATTACTGGATATTTGGTGATCAAAGGACTATTAACTGTCAGAGGTTCACAGATCCCAGTCTATGGGATCAATATTCAGAGGGTCACTGACCACATGACATTTGCAAGGAAAGTAATGTGCACCACAAGACACAAACATTTAACATTTAGTTTTAGTCCATGATTTTGACACCAGCTATCTGTTTTGGTGTTCTCTGAAGAGTTTATTATGGCACCAAGTTTATAATAATTTGCACACTTTGTCAACCATAAATCCTAAACATTCGCTTTGACCTCCGAAAAATGAACGCCACAGAGGCAAGCCTAAAGAACTGAAGCCTAGGGTACACCATTGGTGACAGGTCATTTTAAGGAGAAAGTCCCCATATCCTAATGTCCTGGGTTCTATTTGTGAATCAATTTACTACCCAACGAATTACATGAGAATTTACATTTAATTAGGGAGTTTATCTACAATACCAGACTGCAGGATGGTGTTGAATGCCTGTGTGAAATCTGGATATATGGCATGTACTGATTTGTCCTCATTCATGACCATTTTAAGTAGGGAGTATCTGACCTTGACAAATCCGAACTGGCTTAGGTCAAGAGTATTTTGTTTACCCATGTCCTTATTTATTAATACCATAATTATCCTTTCTGTAACCTTACAGATGAGACTGGTCAAACTTATGGGTCTAGAATTACCAAGATCCATTGAGGCCCTGCTTTTGTGCAAGGGGATGACTGTTTCTGTCCTCAATTCATCTGTCACAAAGACTGTTTGATCAATTCATCTGTCACAAAGACTGTTTGAAAGCTGATACTGAACAACCTCTGTAGTAGGCCTCATAAGTCAAGTTTCAGGCTGACCAGTAGCCAGCCTGCTATATTATCCTACCCTGCAAGTTTTGATCTTGGATAGCACCTTGAGGACTTGTTATTGGGAGATTTAGTGAGGCTGGCATAATGGTTACGGTATTTACCTACCAGACACAAGGTACAGGCTTTGATTCTCACCTTTGAGGGGAACTGGCTAGGTTTACAATGGCTTGCAAGGGCAACTAATTTAGTACTTGCCTATGAACCTATTTAAGGGATGCTGTATAAAGTATGTGATCCGTCAACCTCTTGGTGCAAGAAATCTGATGATCAGATACCTCTCAACCTCTTGGTGCAAGAAATCTGGACAAAGCTAAAAATAATGAAGGGGAGAAAGTTTCAAAATCAGGGAAAGATTTTAATTATTACTCTTATAAACTTAGGAAGTTGCTAGAACAGGTTTTGCATTAGTATGCATTTTCTGAAAGACATCAAGTCAAACGTCTGTCATTATTTAATGACACATGTCCCTGATGAGTTGCCAGAAAACCACAAGTTGCAAAACCTGGACAATTGAAAGGTATGCTAATTTTTTCTATTAGTAGACTGGCTAGGTCCTCTGGGTCAGAATATAGAATATCCTTTACTATAATCTGTGTGTACTACTGGGCATTGTTTCCAAGATTTCTAACACAGTGGTTATCCTTCAACTTGGATGGTTATTTTTACCACAATGCATGGCTTAGTTGAACTGATCAGGGTCCGGAGTTCCTTGTAAAGTTTAACAGCAGCATTAATGGAATCTTGAAATTTGAATTTATTTTTGCATGCAGTGAGATTTTTTCTTTTATTAGAATTCTAACGTATGAGCTTGTTTTTAAATTTGGCATTGCATTTACTTCGGAGGACAAATGCATCTATACAGCTGCTTATATGTGCACAGAATTTGGCGGTACAGGATTCTGCATAAGAAATGGGATCAAGACAATTTACAACTTTTGTACTTGTTTAAATACTTGGACATAATGGGTCCAGTATTTACCATACTCTTTGGAAACAGTCTGTTAATGTTTAATGTGTTATGTGATTACTGTAACTGGCACCAAGGGTGCTCATATCATCAGTAAATCAGAGGAGTTGTACATGGGCAATGCAATGGCCTACCTTAATCTCTTTGTTAAATTTATAGGTAAAAGAAGGCTAACTGATGAGTAATATAAGTTGCTGTTACAAGTGAGTGAGACAACATGATGACAAGTACCACTGGAAAAAAAAAATGTTAAATTATTTGAAAACTGGTAGTAGAAGCGGTACTGAATGTTTCATCTTTACTAGTCAATTTTTAACAATCTGCTTATGTTTTATGTTGAGAGTATAGTTTGGTAATTTACACTTGCCGATAACAGTAAATGTTTGAATTCCTCACTGCTGAAGTAGCCTTTAGGCTCTACAGGCTGTGTTTTACCCAAGACACAATAATCGGTCAGCTTCCAAAAGCTCTGACTCCCTCCCACGCTTCCACTCTAATTGCTAATTAGACAGCCCTGAGGAGGGAAAAATCAGCAGTCAGAGTGGAAATCTTAAAGACTTTCCTGATTACAAGTTAAGTAGCATACTGATCCTGAACTAATCAAACGAGAAATAACCCAATACACAACTTAGGGGGATGGTGGGTTGGTGCAAATACTGCAACAGCGAGGAATTCAAACATCTACTGTTGCGGGTAAGTGCAACTTAAGATAACTGTGCTATGTTTATCATTCCTACTGCTGCAGTAGCCTTTATATTACCAACTTGGAAGGAGGAAAATATGGATCCAGTGGCCCTAGGAGAATGACCTTATCAAAGTCAGTCCGGGATAAAGATAAAGGAAGCCAGTATAAAATGTCTTGACATGCACAGGATCATATAGCTGTCACTAGAAAGCTTCTAGTTCCATCCCCTTCCAATATGCCATCAAAGATGACAAGGCTATGGGCAGTACGCCTTAATACTGCCTGAAAATGATCAGGATGGGTATAACAAAAGACAAAAAGCTATAAAACGATCAAATGAATAGGGGTGTCTCCATTCTTAGCCCCAACATAAGAAATAAGTAGCAGATCAGCTTTTCTAAATGACTTGGTTGTGTCAAGTCAGTACCTCAGCTGCCTAAGTATGCCTGGAATATGTGAAATCCTGTCTCCACAGTTCCAAGAGTTTAAGACAAAACACTTGGAGACTGATCACCTAATTCAAAGAAACTTAAAACAACTTTGGGTATGAGCGACAGGTTTGTCCTTCCAGATACCCTATCCCAAAACAGGTCTACTTTGGAAACTCGAAGTTTCAAAAAGTACAGTTTTGTACCTACCATAAATGTAGATGTTACAGTGTTCACACTGCTGCAGTCATTACACTTGGGTTATCCTGCCATCAGGCGGTCCGGTCCCGCAGTCGGCCAGAGTTCCAAAGTCTTGGTCCGGCGTCGGTTGCTGACGCTTCTTCCCTGAAGTCAGTGCGACAAGGGTATATAAGATGCATCAGACGCCATTTTCTTCAGTTTTTCTTGCCCCAGATGTCAGGTACCCCCAAGTAGGTAGGCAATACAGATTGCTAATAAAAAATATACATATAAAATAAAACAATACCTTCAGTTACCAGCAAATACACCACAAAGGTTGTATAGGATAGAAAGGTATAGATAAGTCCAGCTAGTTCAGAGGGGATGGAGGGAGGGTAACCTGGACTGCAGCAGTGTGAACACTAACATCTACATTTATGGCAGGTACAAAACTGTACTATGTTCATCGTGTTACACTGCTGCAGTCATTACACTTTGGTAGAATCCCAAAGCTAAGGTTGGGTGGCTGGTCTATAAAAAGAGTTATGATTGGCTAGGAGGCCCTGCAGAACTGCAGTGGCAAATCCTGCTCTGGATTTAGAGTAAAGAGGCAGGTGGTAATGCTTGGTAAAGGTGTGCACTGAACTCCCAAGTTGCTGCCTCCAAAATGTCCTTGGTAGGTACTCCTCTGAGAAAGGCTGTTGAAGTGGCTGTTGCCCTGGTGGAATGTGGCCTAATGTTATTAGGGACTGATTTTCCATGCTGTGTGTAGCAGTTAGGAATACACTTGTCCTATCCATTTGGATACAGTCTGCTTTGAGATAGCCTTGCCCTGTGATCCTGCAGCATATGCTACAAACAGGTGCTCAGTTTTCCTGAAAGCTTTTGTTTTGTCCAAGTAGAAGCGTAGCTGCCTGTGTATGTCCAAAGAGTGCAGAAGAAGTTTCTCCCTTTTATTCTGGGGGTTTGGATAAAAAGTTGGCAAATGGATGGTTTGGTTAAGAGCCACACTAGATACCACCTTTGACATAAAGGTAGGGTCTGTCCTTAAAGAAATTATAAAAGGTTCCACTGCCATTAATGCCTGTAGCTCTGAGACTCTTCGTGCTGAAGTCATTGCCAGGAGCAGAGCTGTTTTCCATGATAAAAATTTTAGATCGGCTGTATTGGCTGGCTCAAAAGGTGGCAGGGTCAGTTTTTCCAAAACGAAATTGAGGTCCCAAGTTGGTGCTGGTGCTCTCCGGGGCGGTCTTATGTTTTTAGCCCCTCTGAGGTACTGCTTTAGCAAAGGATGAGAGAATAAAGGAGGATCCGTGTTGTAATGTGCTGAAATGGCAGAGGCGTGGATCTTGAATGATGAGAAGGATAGGCCTTTTTCCAGCATCTCAGTTAAGTATTGTAAAATCTGAGGAATGTCTGGGACAAGAGGGTCAAGGCTTAGAGCCTGGTTCCAGGCGCAGAATCTCTTCCATTTTTCTGAGTAAACTTTCCTGGTACTAGGCCTCCTGGCCTCCAAAATGACATCCATAACAGCTTTAGAGAGAGGTGTTGCTTGTTTGACTAATGAATCTGCCATGCAGCCAGGTTTAGGGTTTTGAGCTGACCGTGCAGGATCCGATTGTTTTGCTGAGTCAGAAGGTGTGGAATTTGAGGCAAAATCCATGGTGGGCCTTGAGCTAAGTTCTTTAAGATTGGGTACCAGTGCTGGCGTGGCCAGTCTGGAGCAATCAGGATCATCTGTGGTTTTTCTTGTCTGGCTTTTAGGAGCACCTCTGAAAGGACAGACAGTGGTGGGAAGGCATAAACTTCTAGGCTTTTCCAGCTGAACGAAAGAGCATCCACTTTCCATTCTTGTGTGTGATAAGTCCTTGTGCAGAATTTTTGTAGTTGGCAATTCAGTGGGGAGGCAAAAAAGATCTATGTCTGGGCATCCCCATTTTTGCGTTACCATGCTAAAGATTTGTGGATTCAATTTCAATTTGTGAGGGTCCATGATATTTCTGCTTAGATCGTCTGCCAGAGTATTTTTCTTTCCTGGCAGGAATTGTGCTTGCAGATGAACTTGATACGTTAGAGCTGTGTTCCACAAGGTCATGGCTTGCCTGCATAGGGGATAAGAATTAGTGCCCCCTTGCTTGTTTATGTACCACATTACTGTGGTGTTGTCTGTCTTTAATAATAATTGTCCTGGATGCAGAAGGTCCTTGAAAGCTGTTGGGGCATTTTGAACAGCCAACATCTCTTTTTGATTGATGTGAAGATGCATCTGGTCTGTGGTCCACTTGCCCTGAATGCATTTTCCTGCCATGTGTGCTCCCCAGGCGTAATCCGAAGCATCTGTTGTTAGAGTCTGCCTGGCTGTGGGTAGGGTAAAAGGCTGACCCTTGTTTAGGTGACATGCCTGTGCGCACCATCAAAACTCCTGTTGTAGGCAGGGAATCATTGGTATTACTGCTTCTAAACTGTGGGAGCGTTGAGTCCAAACACTTTTTAGGTACCACTGTAATTTCCTCATATGCAGTCTGGCATATGGTATTAGTAGTATGCAGGATATACAACAAAATAGCAGGTGCCCGTGGAACCCTTGCACGGCAAAAATGAATAAACACCAGTCAACAAAAAAAGCCAGCAAGTGTTGGTAATAACCATATCAAAAAATGATTTATTGAGCAGAGGGAAGAAAACCCCCCTGCTGAAATGCTGCTATAGTAAAAAACAATAGCAGAAAAAGCTTTTAAACAAAAAAGCAATAAATTCAAACGGTTTGCCTATGAGCCTTCTTCAGTGAAATAGAAAAATGGAAAAACAGAGTATCACAGTACACACACATATATATGGATTGGTCCCACCCATGGTCCAATCCAAACACAGAATTCACAATTGGTCATTAAGACCAGGTGCAAACAGAGCTCCAAGTTTAATAATCCATTTTTTCTCCTTGGAGCTAAGTAATTCCTGCCAAAACTGTTTATCATTACATTTCCCTCTAATACAATCAATGACCACAAATTTATATGAAGCAGATACATGTTGCAAACAGTGTTTATATAAGGCATTGCTAGTACGTTTCTTTTTGATATCACTCAAATGCTCACAAATTCTGAAACGGAAAGCACGAGAAGTCTTTCCAACATAGAAAGCAGAACAACTGCAAGCATTTGAGTGATATCAAAAAGAAACGTACTAGCAATGCCTTATTTAAACACTGTTTGCAACATGTATCTGCTTCATATAAATTTGTGGTCATTGATTGTATTAGAGGGAAATGTAATGATAAACAGTTTTGGCAGGAATTACTTAGCTCCAAGGAGAAAAAATGGATTATTAAACTTGGAGCTCTGTTTGCACCTGGTCTTAATGACCAATTGTGAATTCTGTGTTTGGATTGGACCATGGGTGGGACCAATCCATATATATGTGTGTGTACTGTGATACTCTGTTTTTCCATTTTTCTATTTCACTGAAGAAGGCTCATAGGAGCCGAAACCGGTTTGAATTTATTGCTTTTTTGTTTAAAAGCTTTTTCTGCTATTGTTTTTTACTATAGCAGCATTTCAGCAGGGGGGTTTTCTTCCCTCTGCTCAATAAATCATTTTTTGATATGGTTATTACCAACACTTGCTGGCTTTTTTTGTTGACTGCTTTTTTTTGTTGACTGCTAGTATGCAGGATGCCATGAATCCCAGGGCCTGCAGAATTTTTCTTGCAGGGAGATGGGACTTTTTTGCCAGTAATTGAAAATATTGAGTTAGTTGAACTTGTTTGTCTGGCGTGAGATAAGCCATCTGGGCCGTTGTATTTAAGCTGGCACCCAGGAATGTAATCTGTTGTGAGGGCACTAGTTTTGACTTCTTTTCATTTACTGTGTACCCTAGAGAAATTAGCAACCTTTTTACAAACGCCAGATGCTGTAGAAGAATGTCCTTTGTCTCTGCTTGAATGAGGCAGTCGTCCAGGTATGGATATATTTGAATTCCTTTTTATCTGCAAAATGCAATTACTGGTGCCAGGCACTTTGTAAAGACCCTGGGCGCAATAGATAAGCCAAAGGGCAGTCCAGAGAATTGGTACTGCATTGTACCAGCTTTGAATCTGAGGTATCTTCTGCAATTTTGTCTGATAGGGACATGCAGGTATGCCTCTGAGGTCCAGAGTAACAAGCCAAGCCTTCTTGCCCAGCATGGGTAGAAGCTGCTGTAATGTCAACATTTTGAATTTCGGAATATCCAGGTAAGTATTTAGACTTGAAAGATCTAGTATGGGCCTCCAGACCTTGTCCTTTCTGGGGACCAGGAAGAGTCTTGAGTAAAATCCTTGTCCTTGTTCCTGTTGTGGTACTTTTTGAATAGCTCTCATGTCCATGAGGGCTAAAATCTGTTTTTGTGCCTCTGCCCATTGATTTTGTGGCAGGTCTGGCATTCCTTTTTAGCCTTGGTAAAGTATGAAAGTGGAATCTGTAACCTTGAGACACAATATTCAGAACCCATATGTCTTGGGCGATTGTTTGCCAGTTTTGTGAAAAAAGTGCTAGTTTTCCCCCTAAGGGGGCTGCCAATAGGGAAGTGCTTGGCATACGAAGGGGGAAGTCATTGGGACTGTTTCCTGTAAGGTTGAGACTTGTCCTCACCTCCTTTTGGGGTTGAGGTGCCCCACTGTCGTTGTCTGTAAGAGCCCTGGGGTTGAGATCTGCCTCTTGGGCATCTGTATCTGCCTCTCTGTGGCCTGTCTGACACTTGAAAGGACCAATTCTTTGTTGGCCAATTTCTGCTAAATCGAGGTGGCTGAACCTGTAAGAAATCTTTGACTGTTTGCATAGATTTAGCTTTATCCTCCATTTTCTTTAACACCTCTTCTGCCTTAACACCAAACAAGGTATCATGCTGTAAAAGAGCATCCAATAATTTTGCCTTAACATGATCAGGTAAACTCTATTCTTTTAACCAAGCATGTCTTCGAATCACAGAACCTGTAACTGTGGCTCTACAAGAGGCCTCTAAAGAATCAAAACCACATTGCAGAGTATGTTTTCCCACCTGTTCAACTGCATGCAATAAATCCTGCATTTCTTTACAGCCAGGAGCTTCTGAGCTTGCAAGCATTTTCTGTTTTAACTGAGCCATTAAATATTGTTGGTACTTAAGCATGTGAAACTGGCAAATTTAAAGCCCTTACTGCTAAAGTTGCAGAAGTGTAAACTTTCTTCCCCCATCTACCCAAAGCTCTGGAATCTCTGTCAGAGGGTACTGGATTTTTGCAGTGGAAGCCTTAACCCCATTTGGACCCTGGGAAATAGTTTCTGGATCAGCAGAAGGGTTTTTATAGATCAGCAGAAGGGTTTTTATAAAGAAACTTGTGAGAGTCAGGGACTCTATAATACCTATCTGGCTTGGCTGGTGCAGGGTGCGAAGAAATCAGGAGATAAGCTGGATTCAGAGAACACATCATCCACAATATCTAGCACAGGCGGAATAGCCAGGGGCCTGTGCTGAGGCAATAAAGGGAAATCCCTGAGCCTTTTCTTGGACTCTTAATAATCCTGACTTTCCCAATGGAAATGCTCCCTCATGGTATGTAAAGTTTCCCCAAAAGAATAATCCTCAGGAGGAGAGGCTGAAGGGATAGATTCTTCAGCATCAGAGTCCTCATAGGGAGGTAGAGAGTATCCCTGGTCTGAAGAGGAATCAGAGGAAATGGAAACCTGATCAGAGGAATCGTAGTCTGTATCCTGCCTAGGCCTTTTCTCAAGAGGGGGATGGGAACCCCTGATTAGAGTAATGAGGTCTTCAGCCATTTTAAGCATCTGTTTCTTAGGCATGGAGGACTGTCCAGGAGAATGCTGTACTTGCTTCTTTGTCTTTAATGGTACTTTTGTCTTTGCTTTAATGGTAAGTTGTGAAGGTCTGAAAACACCCTCAGAAGCCGATGCCTGCTCAGCAGCTCCGGACCCATCTGAGGGATTAGTTTCTGTAGGCCCAATACCTGGAGTTTCCAGAGGCCTAGTTGTCTCCACGTGGGAGTCGGAGGCAGCCTGTGGCTCTGAGGTAGCGGGTGTCAGGGGCTGCGAAAGCGCCTCACTGAGAACTGGCGACTGGCCTAGAAGAGGTTTCGTCGTCAGTTTTGGACCTTGGATGCCTGTCTTTATCATTGTCTTTGCGTTTTTTCGGAATTGCGGTCATCGGTTGATCTGACGGGATAGTATAATTGAACCTTCGGCAATGCAAAATCAAAACGTCTTTTTATAGTGAGTTTGTTAAATCTAGCACAAAATCGACAACTAGTGACGTCGTGATCAGGGCCTAGGCATGGAATACAGTAAGAGTGGAAGCCCTTATCAGGTATTTGCTTCCCACAAGAAATACAATTATTAACTTTTTCTGACATCGGTCTGAGGCAAGAAAAAAGTTTCCCCAACGGGGTACTTAGCTTTATTGAAGACTTCGGATCTGAAATTTGACTTCGAAAATCTCAGGAGTCGGCCGACCGGCACTTGCAAACTGCTTCTGCTTCGGGCACCGCGCGGCAAGAAAGACTGAAGAAAATGGCGTCAGATGCATCTTATATACCCCTGTCGCACTGACGTCAGGGAAGAAGCGACAGCAACCGACGCCGGGCCAAGACTTTGGAAATCTGGCTGACTGCGGGACCGCCTGATGGCAGGATAACCCAAGTGTAATGACTGCAGCACAGTAACACGATGAACATCTTCGAACTTCATAGGTTAAGACCATAATATCGAATGTGGATTGCCGTACAGCAGGGAATGTGAAATTTACTGTTCTCTTTACTGTAGTGCGATTTCAGAGTTGGTATATTTAATTAGCAGGGGGTGTGGGGGGCTTGCCCTCTGCATAAACTAAAAAAATAAAAAAAGAAAAAATTGTTTTGAAATTTCAAAACTTCGATGTTATTGTCTCAAATCACATGAAGTTCGAAGTTTTGAAAGTTCAAGCTTCCAAAGTGGATCTTTAAAACACGGACAAGATAAGGTTGACTTACTAGAAGAGCTTGCAACTTGATACGGATCTGGCAAATAGAAAATTTCTATGCAATAAACCTTAAATATGCCCAACGTGTAGATTCACATATAAATGTGGTTAACTTTTCCAGAAGAAAGCCAAGATCACAGGAAGGAACAACCCGTTTGCAAGGTGATTCAGCGAAACACTCCTGTTTTACAAAAAAACACAGAGTAAACAGAAGGATCGATAAAGCAGACATACTGAACTGGCCATAACATGTACTATGAAGGCCACAAGCTATTAACTCACAAATATCTTGAGCACCAGTGGTAGAAGTTCAGAGAAGGCACTAGCTAGAGTCTTCCACATGTTAGCATAACTTTTTCTAGTAGCAGTATTTCTCGCCTCCTTTAGTACTTCCTGCACGTCTTCAAAAACAAAGTGCCATAAGAGGTATCCAAATCTAGGCAAATAATTAAAGTCATCAGACTACTGCGCAGAATCAACTCCCAGTCTTATGCGAGTAGATCCAGATAGTGAGGAAGCTTATGGCAACTATCCTTTAGCCAATTCCATAAAAAGAGAGAACCAATAATGCCTGTGCCAAAAAGGAGGTCACCATAAAAGTATCTTTTGGAAACTCATTCTGAATATTCAGTCACTCTGGATATCGGTTGAAAGGGTGGAATGCATAAAGTAACATGACTCTGCAACAGAATGTAAAAGCCATCTATTATCCGTTTTGAAGAGGAGGCCAGCAGAGCTCTTTAAGGTGTTCTCCAGATATGAATACCTGGAAGACACCCTCATTCAAATTGTATTTGTGATGGTATGTCCTGGGTCTGCTCATTTTGTCTGTCGTGTTTTGTTCTGATGAAAAGTGCTGTGTTTGAAGGATAAGGAATGCAGAAGAACTAAACACCAAGTGATCAAAACCTGCCTGCATTGACGGTAAGGCTTTGTGCATTCTAGCTTGTTGAAGTACAAGATCTCTGTAGTGTTGTACAACTGTTTGAAAATTATAAGCTTTGGACCATCTGAAAGATCCTATAGGCTGTGCATCTTCACCCTCATAGGAAAGTACAGTTGTGTACACTTACCATAAACGTAGATGTTAGAGTGTATTCACTGTTGCAGTCATTACATTTGGGTAATCTGCTAGCAGGTTGCCCTCAGTCGGCCTGAATTGCAAAGTCTTGGGTCCTGCGTCGTTGCGGTCTTCTCTTCCATGACATAAGGTCATCAGGGGTATAAAACATGCAGCCAACGCCATTTTCTTTAGTTTTTCTTGCCCCCGATGTCAGGTGCTCCCAAAAAGGTAGCAATATTATTTATATATATCTATATCTATATCTATATATACACACACACACACACACACACACACACACATACATACACACACACATACATACACACACACACATATATATATTAACCACTGTTGCAGTCATTACATTTGGGTAGAATCCCAAAGCTATGGTTGGGAAGCTGGAGCTAAACAGCATTAGGTGCGGCTACAAGGCCCTGCAGCAATGCAGTGGCAAAGCCTGCCCTGGACCTAGAGTAGAGGCAAATGGTAATGCTTTGTAAAGGTGTGAACAGAACTCCAAGTAGCAGCCTCTAGAATGTCTTTGGTTGGTACTCCTCTGAGAAAGGCTGCTGAAGCAGCTGCAGCTCTGGTGGAATGAGACCTAAGGTTTACCATGGTTTAAGTAGCAGAAATGGATGCAGTGGCTTATCCACTTTGAAATGGTCTGCTTTGAAATGGCCTTTCCTTCTGATCCTGCAGCATATGACACTAGTAATTGCTCAGTTTTTCTTAGAGCTTTTGTCCTGCTCAAGTAGAATCTTAGCTGTCTGTGTACGTCCAAGGAATGCAGAATTCTCTCCCCTTTGTTCTGCGGAGGTTGGCAGATGAATTGTTTGGTTAAGAACCACACTGGAAACCACCTTAGGCATAAAAGTAGGATTTGTCCTCAGAGACACCCTGTCTGGGTGAAATATGATAAAAGGCTCTACAGCCATGAGGGACTGTAGCTCTGAAACTCTTCTTGCTGAAGTAATTGCTAGTAGCAGGGCCTTCTTCCATAAGAACAACTTTATATCAGCGGTAGCAGCTGGTTCAAATGGAGTCAGGGTGAGCTTTTCCAACACATATGTTCATAGGTTAGTGCTAGGCTAACTGCCCTTCCAAGCCATTGTAAGCCTAGCCAAGTATCCCTTGTGAGACTCAAACCTTGCACCTTGTGTTTGTAAGGCAAACATCTTAACCATTAGGCCACCCTCCCAACCCTTCTGTTTTTAGGAAAGAGAAGCAGAAAAAGAAAAACTAACAGCAATGGTAGAAAAAGAAGGTACACCAATTATAGAAAAGGTAAATACTAGCAATAGTATTTAAGAGGTACGCCAAGTCAAAAAAGAGGAAGAACTACTAACAATAGTGGTTTAGAAAGTACTAACTGTATGACAGGTAAGGGGAATACAAAAACTTTAAGAATCTAAGAGGAATTAGAGTAGAAAATGTGCAATAATAAACTTATCCGACAAGTGCTCAAGAGTTCAGGAAAATGGCAAACGAAATCTGAAGCAACCTAGGGTCGGTGCACCATGGGCAAAGGAGAAGAAGGTCGGGAGTTCCCGGCTGCCACGAGCCCCAGCAACAGCAGAGTCAGATCCGAAGGATCGGACCAGAACCCATCCGTTGAGGAGAGAATGAAAATTGACAACATCAGATGCTTTACTTACATCTAAGAGCAAAGATGGTTTGGTACTGACTTTTACATAGCTCTTCAGAAAGAGGTTTCTGACATTGAAGTCCCCCACTCTTGGTAACTGCCACTAATCCTTTCAACCTCTTTATTGTTGTTTTGTAGCAGTCAAGTCAGTTCCTTCCTTCTCCTCCAAAACCCTTAATGCATCTCTTTGGGAAATGAAAGATTTTAAACCTCCTGGAAAGAAAATCTTGAGAGTAGCCGGGCACAACAGCTTACATGGGAGCACAAGAACACTTTGTTTTCACTGTACTTTAGGAAACCACTCATCAGTAAGAAATACTTCAAAATGACTGTACTTTGCAAATAAATTGTACACGGCAGAAGAAGCTCAGAGTAACAAACACTTCGAGATTAACACACTTTGCAAATAACTGTAAACAGAACAAGAACCTTTTCAAATGTCTGTACTTTGCAAAATAACTCTGCACAGTCTAAGAAACAAATGGTGGCTTTCTGCGAATAAATGCACACAGCACAAGAAACTTTTCAAAATGGCTGTACTTTGACTGCACTTTGCAACATAAAACTATACTTTGGACACGCACTGCAAACACTTTGCACACTCAGATACTGCGAACAACTCTAGTTATGCTTTGACTTGCTTCGACATAATTGAGGTCCCATACAGGTAGTGGTGATCTTCTAGGAGGCCTTAAATTTTTGGCTCCTCTAAGACACTGCTTTAGTAAAGGATGAGAAAAGATTGGTGGCTCTGTATTGTAATGAGCCGAAATGGCAGAGGCATGGATTTTGATTGATGAGAAAGATAGGCCTTTGTCAAGCATCTCAGTCAAGTATTGTAATATCTGAGGAATATGTGGTTCTGCTGAATCAGTTCCTTGTGCTTGATTCCAAGCACAGAATCTCTTTCATTTGTCAGCATAAGATTTTCTAGTACTAGGCCTTCTGGCTTCCAAAATGACATCACAGCTTTACTGAGAGGTGTCATCTGTAGGATTACATGATTAGCCATGCTGCCAGTTTCAGAGTCTGTAGTTGATCGTGCAGGATCCGATTGTTTTGTTGGGACAGTAGTTGTGGTCTTTGAGGCAAGGTCCAAGCTGGGTATTGAGACATGTTCCTTAGAATTGGGTACCAGTATTGGCGGGGCCAGTCCAGGGCAATTAATATCATCTTTGGCTTCTCTTGTCTGACTTTTTGGAGGACCTTGGGTAGAAGAGGCAGAGGAGGAAAGGAGTAAACGGATAGGTTTTTCCAACTGAAGGATAGGGCGTCCACTTTCCATGCTTGTCTGTGATAAGTCCTTGTGCAGAATCTTTTCAATTGATAATTTTGAAGAGAGGCAAATAAATCTACGTCTGGGCTCCCCCATTTCTCAGTTATGCTGAAGACTTGTGGATTTACTCTTGTGGATTTACTTACCACTTGTGAGGATCCATAAGATTTCTGCTTAAATCGTCTGCCAGTGTGTTTTGTTTTCCTGGCAGGAATTGAGCTTGAAGATGTATTTGGTAGGTCAAAGCGGTGTCCCACAGTGTCATGGCTAATCTGCAAAGGGGCATGAGTGTGTGCCCCCTTGCTTGTTTACATACCACATAACTGTGGTGTTGTCCTGGATGAATTAAGTCCTTGAAGGCTGTTAGGGCATTTTGAACAGCTAGCATCTCTTTCTGGTTGATATGTAGATGCATTTGTTTTTGTGCCCATATGCCCTGAAAGCATCTTCCTGCCATGTGGGCCCCCCAGGCATAATCTGATGCGTCTGTTTGGGCTGGCAGGGGGGGTAGAGTGAAGAGCAGTCCCATGTTCTGGTGACAGGCCTTTGCCCACCATAGAAACTCCTGTTGCAGGCAGGGAATGTGAGGAATCATTGTTTCCAGACTGTGTGAATGTTGACTCCATAAACTTTTTAGGTACCATTGAAGTTTCCTCATATGCAGTCTTGCATATGGAATTAGGAGGATGCCATGAAGCCCAGAGCCTGCAGAACTTGTCTTGCAGAAGACTGGGTTTTTGTTGCCATCAGTTTGAAGTAAGTAGTCAGTTGCCTTTGTTTGTCTGACGTGAGGTAAGCCATCTGGGCAGTTGTATTCAAGCTTGCACCCAGGAATGTTATCTTTTGAGAGGGTACCAGTTGTGATTTCTTTTCGTTTATTGTGTACCCTAGGCATGTTAGAAGCCTTTTCACAAACGCCAGGTGTCGGAGAAGAGTGTCCTTGTTCTCTGCTTGAATGAGACAGTCGTCCAAGTAAGGATATATTTGTACACTTCTTTGTCTGCAAAATGCAATTACTGGTGCCAGGCACTTTGTAAAGATCCTGGGTGCAGTAGATAAGCCAAAGGGCAGTGCAGAGAATTGGTAATGCATTAAGTCTGCCTTGAATCAGAGGTATCTTCTGCACGACTGTCTTATTGGGACATGCAGGTATTTCTCTTTCAGGTCCAAAGTCACCAGCCAAGCTTTCTTGCCCAGCATGGGTAGAAGCTGCTGCAAAGTCAGCATCTTGAATTTTGAAATGCCCAGGTATGTGTTCAAAATCGATAAATCCAGTATTGGCCACCAGGCCTCGTCCTTTCTGGGTACCAAGAACAGTAGAGTAAAAACATTGTCCTTTTTCCTGTTGTGGTACTGTCTGAATGGCCCCCCCATCTCCATGAGGGATGTAACCTGTTTCTGTGCCTCTGCCCATTGATTTTTTGGCAGATCTGGCCAACCATCTGCCATTGGCAGAGTGTGGAAATGGAATCTGTATACAATGTTTAGTACCCACTTGTCCTGGTTTATTAACTGCCAATTTTGAGCAAAAAGTGCTAATTTTCCCCCTATGGGTGCTGCCAAAGGATAAGTGCTTGGTGTAGGCAGAGGGAAGTCATTGGGATTGCTTTCTGTAGGTTTGCGCTTTATCTCCTCCTGATTTGAGGTGGATGCGCCCCATTGCTTTGACCTGTATGAGTCTTGCGCCTGGTATCTGGAACCCTTAGGACGTCTGGATTTGCCCCTTTCAGCTCTGTCTGACACTGGAAAGGACCAATTTTTTGTAGGCCAGTGTCTACTGAATCTTGGTGGCTGCATTTGTAAGAAGTCTTTAACAGTTTGCATAGACTTAGCTTTGTCTTCCATTTTCTTTAAAACCTCTTCTGCCTTAATACCAAACAGAGAATCATGCTGTAAAGGTGCATCTAGCAATTTAGCTTTAACATGATCAGGCAAATTTTGTTCCTTTAACCAGGCATGCCTCCTAATCACAGATCCAGTAACTGCGGCCCTCCAGGAGGCCTCCAAAGAATCAAAATCACATTGCAAAGTATGGTTTCCAACTTGTTCAGCTGCATGCAATAATTCTTGCAATTCTTTATTTTATGCACATTCTGAAATCAACATAATTTTCTGTTTCAGCAATCCCAGAACATGTTGCTGGTACGTAAGCATATGAAATTGACAGTTTAAGGCCCTGATTGCCAAGGTTGCAGATGTATAAACCTTTTTTCCCCATCTGTCCAGTGCCCTTGAATCTCTGTCAGAGGGGGGTGGGATTTTTTGCTGTTGAGGCCTTGACTCCCTTTGGACCCTGTGAAATAGTTTCAGGATCAGCAGCAGGGTTTCTAAATAAAAATTTATGTGAGTCAGGGACCCTGTAATATTTGTCAGGCTTACTGGGATATGGAGGTAAGGAGTCAGGGGTCAAGCTCAACTCCGAAAACACATCATTCACAATGTCTAAAACAGGGGGAATGGCTAAAGGCTTGTGCTGAGGGAGAAGGAGGAAATCCCTGAGCCTCTTTTTTGATTCTGAGAAGTCTTGACTCTCCCAGTGAAAATGCTCCCTCAAAGTATGCAAAGTTTCTCCAAATGAATAATCCTCAGGAGAAGATGCAGATGGAATAGACTCCTCGGCATCAGAATCCTCATAGGGAGGTAATGATGATTCCTGATCAGAAGAGGAATCAGAAGAAACAGAAACCTGATCTGAAGATTCTTAGTCTGTGTCATGCCTAGGCCTCTTATCTGGTGGGGGATGGGTACCCCTGATCAAGATAATAAAGTCTTCAGCCATTTTGATAATCTGTTTTTTAGGCATAGAGGCCTGTGCACGTGGCACAGGCGTAGTTTTTTTTTAGTTTTAGAAGATGCTTTTGTCTTTGATTTTGCAGCCGTGGTCGGTTTGATATACAAATGTTGAGGTCTGAATACACCCTCAGAAGCCGGTGCCTGCTCAGCGGCTCCAGACCCATCCGAGGGAGATGCATCCTTTGGTCCAATACCTTGAGTTTCTTGCGGCATGCCGGATTCCACATGGGTGTCGGTAGAGGCTTGCAACTCGAAGGTAGCGGGTATCAGTGGCTGCGAAAGTGCCTCACTGAGTACCGGCGAACCGGCTATTGGCTTAGGAGAAGCTTCGTCGTCGGTTTTGGATCTCGACTGCCTTTCTCTGTCCTTTTCTTTGCGTTTTTTTTATGTACTCCGGTAAATTGCTATCCGACGACATTTCTGGGTAGTTAAATCTGTTTCCAAAATACTTTGGTGCAAAAATATACCGACTCTTAATACTGCGTTGGTTAAATCTAGCACAAAACGGACAGCCAGGCACATTGTGATCAGGGCCTAGGCAAGGAATACAGTATAAATGGAAATCCTTATGAGGTATTTGCTTCCCACATGTAATACAATTATTAACTTTTTCTGACATCGGTAAAAAGCAAGAGAAAAAAAAAGTTTCCCCAACGGGGTACTTCGCTTTAGTGAAGACTTCGGTTCTGAAACTCAAACTCTAATATTTCAGTAGTCGGCCAACCGGTACTTGCGAAATGCTTCTGCTTCGGGCACCGCGCGGCAAGAAAGACTAAAGAAAATGGCATCGGCTGCATGTTTTATACCCCTGACGACCTGACGTCATGGAAGAGAAGACAGCAACTGACGCAGGCCAACTGAGGGCAACCTGCCAGTAGATTACCCAAATGCAATGACTGCAACAGTGAAATATGAAGAACATCTGCCTCTGAGGAAATTCTGAAACATCTGTTGATACAGACTGACTTGAAGGTTGGAGAGAAAAGGGAGATATGAGTAATGGCTTATATTTTTCGTCTCCACCAGTACAGTTCCATTATGCAAAGCCTATGGTAGATATCTGAAAGTCTACAGGATGACATCTGAATATTTATCTGGAATCCTAGAATGGTCAGACTAGCTGAACCCCATATTATGGAGTCTTGAGAACCGGGAGAAGACTCTGCAAAGTTAGCACAAAAGTAATCCAATTACAGAAGGCAAATAAATGCCAGTCTGATATAAGCAATAACTGTAGCAAGACACAAATAAACATACCTAATAAAGAGAAAGCACAGTTGTGCAAGTAAACTCACCATAAAGGTAGATGTTTGAATGATCACTGCTGCAGTAGCTTTAGCTATATGGGTTACATACTGCCTAGCACAGAACAGCCTCCCACTTCCACAAGCCCAAACCATCACTCGGTTTGAGCTAAGCTGACTAAGACAGGCTTGGTACCAAGCCCTTCAGAGTCTTAATGGAAATGGAGAGACAGAGATTGAGCCCGGAAACAGCATAGATAGGAACAAAAAATAAATAAATAAAAGTCAACCCCCTGGTATTAAAAAAAAAAAAAAAAAAGAGGGAATGGAGGGAGGGAGCAGCAACCTCAGCAGTGATCATTCAAACATCTACTGTCACGGTAAGTTTACTTATGCAATTGTACTAGGTTTGACACAATCATTGTGGAAGTAGCCTTAGCTATACGAGTAATTACCCTAGCTCCTGGAGAATGGTCCTAACAAAACCTAATATAGACCTAGAGAAGAAATAAAGCTTGCAGTGCTTTGTGAAAGTATGTGCAGAGGACCAAGTTGCTGCTTCTAGAATAATTCTACAATCCAGCCCTTTCCAAAAAACATATATGAAGCCAAGGCCCTGGTAGAGTGGGCCTTGACTCTGCCTGGAATAACTTTGTGATGGCAATAACCTGGGAAACCATTATTACCTTCACAAAATATGAACAATTGATTAGATAATCAAAACATTTTGTTCTGTCAAGACAACACCCAAGTTGTCTGGCCAACCAAGGTACGGAGTATCCTCCCTGCCTCCCTCTCTTTCTCATTTTAAGGTTCAGGAAAGAAAACAGAGATGGATAGTTCGGCTTAAAGTAAACTCTGATGCCACTTTAGGGATAAAAGAAGAATTAGTTCAAGGAAACCTCGTCTCTGTACAAAACTGGACAGGGTTGATTCACCGTAAGAAATTGCAACTCATACTCTTATTTGAGAGGTCAGAGCAATGAGTAAAATGATTTTTCATGTTAATGACCTCAAGTCAGCCAGATAAGTTGATTCAAATGAAGCAAGTGTTATAGTTTCCCTAGCGAAAAATTAAGATTCCAAACAGAAACCACTGTTTTCTTGGAGGTCTCTTATGTAAAACCCCTTAATAAAACATTCTGACTTGAGAATGCCTTGAAAGAGGAAGATCCATGGATGACATACTGAAATAGCCGATAAATGAAGCTTGATGGAGAAGTAAGAAAAGCCAAAGGATAGCAACTCACACAAATGTTGAAAACACAAAGAAACACTAGCCCTAAATGAGTGCTGGCAATGTTAGCACCAACTAGAAAACCTTTTCCATTTGCTAATACATGACTTTCTAGTACCAAGTTTTCTTGCCTCCATTAGTGCTTGCTGTACAATTTCGGTAAACAGGTGCCTGAATTGAATTAAGACCCTATCATCCAAGCAGTCAATTGAAACTGACTGGGGTCGAGGAGTATCAAACACCCCTGTTCTTGTGTGATTAGATACAGTCTGTGAAGAACCTTATGGTAACTGCCCCTGGCCATTTCCAAACGAAGGAGAAAACCACTGTTGCTTGGGCCAAAAGGGAGTTATCACAATAATTCTGTAGTATTCCTTCTGAATTTTCAGAAGTGCTACAGATATCAGTGGAAAGCATACAGAAACATTCCTAAGGCTAAAAAAGGCATCTGTCTTACACGACTTCTTACATGGAGTCCTGAAGCAGAACACTGCCAGTTGATTGTTTAGGAGAGGGGGCAAAGAAGTTAAGAACTACCCACAGATGGATCAAATCCTGGAAAACTCCTTTCTTCAGAAAATCAGGGATAAAGGAAAAAGAGTTAACTGTACTAACTGCTAGAGGGGCTCCAATAGTGATAGAAGAGGGGAAAAGCCAATACTGGTAGATGTGTGGTAGTAAGGGGTTATTGGAAAGGAAGGATTCCACTGGCATTTATTTACATACCAGCAAAACTGCTAATACGGAGCTTACAATAACTCTGGGAGAAATAATCAGCTTTCAGCAGAGAATATTACTTCTTGGTGGTGAATGGAACTTCATTTTCAATAGTGTGGACAAATCAGGACTAGAAGGGCAAATATAACACGACAGAGTACATTTCATAAGAAGTTTAAGAAAATATTTGGTATGGAAGATACAAAATTCAATAGCAGGAACTCTTGACAGACATTTCATATTATTCCTCAAGGTACAATAACTGGGCTAGGCTAGACAGAAATTCTATTTCACATAAACATGTGCATTTAATTGAAAGCTTTGGCACACATCCAAGTAGTATACGAAATCATGTAAATATAAAAACAAAATAAAAATGTGGGTTAATGAAGTAAAAATGAGACGCTAGTGTTTTCCTACCTGCCTGTTAAAGAGAGTAATTCAAGGAACAGGTAGTGAAAGTTGATTGAGAGTTATTAGGGAAGGGAGAAATATTTTCAGAAGTTACAGCTAATGAGTGGGATTAAATGAAAATGGAGTTTATAGAGTAGAAATAAAAGAGAGAGATAGGTTTAAGAAATTATAGGAATTAGTTACAGGGGCTGACAAAGATTACTGTACCGTATAAGGGGAATCTCAAAGAAAACGAGGAGGCACAAATGCAGAGTGCTACACAGAAAATAAGAGAATATCAGAATAATATGCATAAGTTTAGAAAGACTGCTGTTAACCAACTATTTTTGATAACTCCAAAGCACAAAAACCTTTAGCATAATGACTTGGGCAATACAAGGAAGCCTTTAACAAGAAAAGCAAACAGAAATCCTGTAAAGGTGCTACAAAGACATTTTGAAAATTTTATGAAACTTTGTATAAAGGCAGAGAAATGTGGAAGTAAAGAAAGAACACAAGTGGAAATGTTTATGGAAGACTATTATGCCAAGGTTAGAGGTAGATGAGTGTCAAACAGTTAAGAAAGGAGGGGAGAAGATAAATACTGAAGCATTATCAATCTTCAGGAAAGTCTTCAGAAACAGATGCTATTCCTGTGGAAAGGTGGAGGACAGTGATAACCTGGAATATTTTAAATTTAACAGCATTTTAAAAGGAGGCGAATTACCAACACCATGGAAGAAGGTTACCATACCTACATTACCTAAAGACAGTAAAGACTCATCAGACCCAGCTTCATATAGACCCATTTCAATTTTAAACCATGATTATGAACCACCTAAATTTATATTAGCTAAAAGAATGGCAAAGGTGTTGTCAAAATAGATAGATATGGAGCAATATGAAGGATCAGAGGCAAGAATTAAAGTGGAAGTACTCTTCTCTGATAAGTTTTTTTAAACAGATAAAGCAGGATTGTCCTCTTTCCCCTTTGTTTGCTTTACATTTAGAGCAACTGGCAAAGGAAAAGTACAGTTTTGTACCTACCATAAATGTAGATGTCCGATAGGTATGCATCTGCAGTCATAACATATGGGTTGTCCTGCCTCAGGCAGCCCTTCGGTCAGCCGGATTCCAAAGTTTGGGTCCGGCCTCGGCTGATGTCGCACTTTCCTCGACGTCAGAGCTTCTGGGGTATAAAGGCATCAGCCGACGGCATTTTCCTCAGTGTTTCTTGCCCCAGATGCCAGGTGCCCTCTAGGAAGGCTAAATTTGGATAATGCTGAAAAGTTCCAAACAGTAGCAAATTATATACATATATATACAAAAAAACAAATACACCATAATAGATTCCCCCAGTTAGCTGAAAGAGGGGTAAGCACCCTAGGAATACCACAGAGGGGAAGGAGGGTGGGTAATCCTGACTGCAGATGCATACCTATCGGACATCTACATTTATGGTAGGTACAAAACTGTACTATGTCCTTCAAGGATGCATCTGCAGTCATAACATATGGGTAGAATACCATAGCCAAACTGGGGGAGGAGGTACTAAGAGAAGGATGGTGTCGTTAAGATTCCCTGCAGAACTGCAGTTGCAAACCCTGCTCGGGATCTGGAGTATAAAGGTAGATTGTAATGCTTGGCAAATGTATGCACGGAGCTCCAAGTAGCAGCTTCTAAAATGTCCTTGGTAGCCACCCCTCGTAGGAAAGCTGTAGTGGTGGCTGTGGCCCTTGTGGAATGAGGCCTGATATTTTCAGGAGCTGTCTTTCCATGGAAGGAGTAGCAAAAACGAATGCAATTTCCTATCCATTTTGAAATTGTCTGTTTGGAAATTGCTCTTCCTTGCACTCCAGTTGCATATGCTACAAAAAGTTGGTCAGTTTTTCTGTTGGTTTTAGTTCTGTCCAGATAGTAGCGTAGCTGTCTGTGTATATCCAAGGTGTGCAAAAGTTTTTCTCCTTTGTTCTGTGGGTTAGGGAAGAAAGTAGGCAAATGAATAGCTTGGTTCAAGGATACCCTGGATACCACCTTTGGCATGAAAGTAGGATTGGTTCTCAGTGACACTCTATCCTGGTGGAAAATAAGAAAAGGCTGCACTGCCATTAATGCCTGTAACTCGGATACTCTTCTTGCTGAAGTGATTGCCAGAAGAAAAGCAGTTTTCCAAGATAGAAACTGTAGGTCTGCTGATGCTGCTGGTTCAAAAGGAGGAAGTGTCAATTTTTCCAGCACAAAATTGAGATCCCATGCAGGTAGAGGGGGTCTCCTTGGAGGTTTAACATTTTTGATCCCTCTCAAAAATTGCCTGAGCAGAGGGTGAGAGAAGATAGGTGGATCCATATTGTATTCTGCTGAAATTGCTGAAGCATGAATCTTAATGGAGGAATAAGACAGGCCATTGTGGAACAATTCTGCTAAGTACTCTAGGATGTGTGCTAGGTTTGCCACTGAGACATCTGTGCCCTTTGATGTGCTCCAAATGAGAAATCCCTTCCATTTAGCTGAGTATGTTTTCCTTGTGGAAGGTCTGCGAGCCTCCAGGATAATGTCCTTTACCCTCTGAGATAAAACAGTTTGGTTTGGTTTTAAGGAATTTTCCAGGCCACTAGTTGCAATGTTTTCAAGTTTGGATGCAGGGTCTTGAAATTGTTCTGCGTTAGAAGAAGAGGCCATAGGGGAAGAGGCCATGAATTCGCCTGAGACATGCTTCTCAGTAGCGGATACCAGTGTTGTCTTGGCCAGTCCGGAGCTATTAGTATCACCTTTGGCTGTTCCTCCCTGATCTTCAGTAGAACCTTGTACATCAATGGGAGAGGTGGAAAGGCATATACTGTTAGGGCATTCCAGCTAAAAGAGAGAGAGTCCACCCTCCAGGCTTGTGGGTGGTATGTCCTTGAGCAGAATTTCTTCAGTTGGTGGTTGAGTGGGGGGGGCGAACAGATCTATCTCTGGCATTCCCCATTTCTTTGTTATGAGTTTGAAGGTGTCTGGATGCAGCATCCATTCGTGTGCATCCATGGTAGTCCTGCTTAAGCTGTCTGCTAGTGAATTTTCTTTTCCTGGCACGAATTTGGCCTGTAGTTGGATATTGAGATTCAGGCATAGGTTCCACAGATTCATTGCCATCCGGCATAGAGGGTAGGAATGTGTGCCTCCTTGTTTGTTTATGTACCACATGACTGTGGTGTTGTCTGTCCTTATTAACAGATGTCCATGCTGGAGGAATGGTTTGAATGCCTCGACTGCATGCCTCACTGCCAGCATTTCCTTTTGGTTTATGTGCATGCTTAGCTGCCCTTGAGGCCATAGGCCTTGGATGCACTTGTCCTCCATGTGTGCTCCCCATCCTCGGTCTGAGGCGTCCGTGGTGATGGTCTGCCCTGTTTTTGGTTTGCTGAAAGGCAACCCTCCGTTGGACTGGCAGGCCTGAGCCCACCACAGGAATTCCTTTTGAAGGCATGGAATGATTGGTATCATGGTTTCTAGACTGTGACTGTGTTGAGACCATACATTCCTTAGGTACCATTGCAATTTTCTCATATGCAGCCTGGCATGTGGAATCAAGATTATGCAGGATGCCATGTAACCCAGGGCCTGCAGGACTTTCCTTGCAGTAAGCTGAGTTTGTCTTGTCAAAATCATGAAATAATCTGGAAGTTGTTTTTATTTTTCTTCTGTGAGAAAAGCCATCTGAGTGATTGTGTCCAGATCCGCACCCAAAAAGGTTATCCTTTGGGATGGCACTAGTCTTGACTTTTGGATGTTGACTGTGTATCCCAAGGCCTGTAGCAGGTGTATGACATAGGCCAAGTCCTTTGACAATTTTTTCTTGCTGTCCGCTTGTATTAGGCAGTCGTCCAGGTATGGATAAATTTGAATTCCCTGAAGTCTGCAATGTGCAATTACTGATGCCAGGCATTTCGTGAATACTCTGGGCGCAGTAGATAAGCCAAAGGGCAATGCTGAGAATTGATAATGCTCTGATCCTGCAAGAAATCTGAGGTGTCTTCTGCAATCTGGTCGGATAGGGACGTGCAGGTTAGATCTAGAGTCAACAGCCAATACTCCTTGCCCAGCATGGGAAGAAGTTGCTGTAGGGTCAGCATTTTGAATTTTGGCACAATGAGGTAAGTGTTGAGCGCGGACAGGTCGAGAATAGGCCTCCATTGGTTTTCTTTTCTTGGTACCAGGAATAATCTGGAGTAAAATCCTTGGCCTTTTTCTGTAGATGGTACCCTTTCTATAGCTTTCATCTGAAGTAGTTTGCTGATTTGTCTTAAAGCCTCTGTCTTCTGGTTTGGTGGAAGGTTTGGCATTCCGCCCCTTTTTGGCAAAGTGTGGAAGTAAAACCTGTATCCTTTGTCTATTGTTTGCAATATCCATGTATCCTTTGTAATGCAATGCCAGTTTTTCGAGAATAAAGCCAGCTTTCCGCCCAAGGGAGCTTCCAGTTGATCCCTGGTAGGCGGAATCAGAGTCAAGTCATTGGGTCTGTCCTGTGGTAGTGGTTGTAGTTGTAGCTGTGGCACCACCCCTCGTGTTGGCAGGCTGCCACTGACGGCCCCTGTAGGCACCCCTTGATTGACCTCTGCCTCTAGGGCGTCTGTTCCTGCCCCTCTGTGCTCTGGAGGTGTCTAGAAAGGACCAATTCTTTGTAGGCCAGTTTCTGCTGAACCTCGGAGGTTGGACCTGCAGGAATTCCTTTACTGTTTGCACAGATTTTGCTTTTTCTTCCACCTTCTTTAGAATCTCCTGTGCAGGGGAGCCAAATAAACTTTGTTTCTCCATTGGAGCATCGAGGAGTTTAGCCTTGACATGGTCTGGCAAAGATTGCTCCTTCAGCCAGGCATGCCTACGAATTACTGCCCCAGTCATAGCTGATCTAAATGAAGCCTCCAGTGCATCATAGCCACATTTTAAGAAATGATTACTGACCTGCTGAGAGTTGTGTACCAAATCCTGAAGGGATTTACGGTCTAAAGGTTCAGGAGAAGAAAGCTTCTTATTCAGCTGATCTAACAAATATTCTTGGTACTGTATCATATGGAATTGACAGTTTCATGCCCTGGCAGAAAGAGTAGCAAATGTATATACCTTTTTTCCCCATCTCTCTAATGCTCTAGACTCTCTTTCAGAGGGTAGGGGATTCTTGGCAGTAGCAGCTGCAACCCCTTTAGGGCCCTGAGAAATAGTTTCTGGGTCTGCAGCATGGGCCTTATACACGTGGAAGTGAGAATCCGGGACCCTGTAATATCTGCCTGGTTTGGCAGGGGCCGGGGGAAGAGAATCAGGGGCAGTACTGACATCATTGTACACATCATCAATTACAGTTAGAACAGGAGGTATGGCTAAGGGCCTATGCTGGGGCAAATGCAAAAAGGTCCTTAATCTTTTTCTAGAATCAGAGAAATCCTGACCCTGCCATTGAAAGTGCTCCCTCATGGAGTGTAAAGTCTCCCCAAAGGAAAATTCTTCAGGTGGGGAGGCCGAAGGAATAGAATCTTATGCATCTGAATCCTCATAAGGTGAGTAGGCCCCTTCCTGATGGTCTGACAAATCAGATCCATCCGTGGAGTAATCTGAGGAGAGAGGTTCAGAGGGATCAGTCCTGGGCCTTTTGTCTGGAGGAGGTTGGGAGGCCCTGTCTGTGTGAGGTTGGGAACCCCTAATTAAGGATATAAGGTCCTCAGCAAGACTGAGGATCTGAGAACTGGAGGAAGGCCTCTGGGAAGTAGATTTGGCAGGCAAAGTTTTTGAAAGTTTGGCAGCTTTTGCCCTGGAGAAGGCCTTAATAGACATAGAAGCTGGGGGCCTAGCTGCCCCACGTGCAGGAGTAGAAATGTCCAAAGGTATGGTGCCAGACAATGCTTGAGCACTAGCTTCGGTAGGGAGTTCTGAAGCCGACTCATCAGCCGGGGCCTCTCTGGCCTCGGTGGTCGGAGGTATGGTTTCGGTAGTAGTAATAACCGTGGACTCTGTTTCAGCCGAAACCGAGACACTCGTGGTAGGCCTAGCCGTGGTTTCAGCCGAAACTGTGGGCCACGAGTGTCGGTCCTTTTCCTTGCGTTTTTTGACCATATGCGAAGTCGGAGTCTCCGACGGCATTTTATAAGCAAAAGCGGTTCCAAAAAATTCCTCTGCAAACTCCGACCAACGTCTAAGAGTCCGTCGGTTGAAGGAGGCACAGGCTAAACAAGCTGATACGTCGTGGTCTGGGCCTAAACAAGGAAGGCAGTAAGAATGGAAATCCTTATGAGGTATTTGTTTCCCACAAGTTAAACAATTATTTACTTTGTCTGACATCGGCTGAGGCAAGAAAGAGTCCCCAACGGGGTACTTAGCTTTTTTCGAAGTCTTCGGTAGCTGAAATCTCTGGATCTGACCAACCGGCACTTGCGAACAGCTTCTGCTTCGGGCACCGCGCGGCAAGAAAGACTGAGGAAAATGGCGTCGGCTGATGCCTTTATACCCAAGCAGCTATGACGTCGGGTGAAGTGAGACATCAGCCGAGGCCGGACCCAGACTTTGGAATCCGGCCACCGAAGGGCTGCCTGAGGCAGGACAACCCATATGTTATGACTGCAGATGCATCCTTGAAGGACATTAAGGGACTCTTGAGGGGTACAGAAAATAGGCGAGAGATGACTGGAATTTACTAGAGAAAACTGGCAAAGGAACCAAGCTATTGGAAAAAGCAGTAAGGCAGAGTGGGACAAGGCCAATAATGCATACGGACTGCAGGCTAGAGAATGCCTTCCCTACCAGAGATTGGAGTACATCCAAACAGAAAGGTGTAGCGGTGTCTTAGTGAAAGAGCTGCTCTGGTAGAGTTTTTAGATGAATCTAGAACAGAAGCCGCTGTTAAAGGGATAATTAGTAAAGCATGTAAAATACTGCATAATAACTATACAAGTCAATCAGAGGAAGTTGGAAAAGACTGGGAAGACAGACTGGAAAAGCAATTCACAGGAGAACAGTGGCAGAACATATGTATGGCTCCAAAATATGAAACAAAGTCTAGAAGGTATAGAATCTTTTCTTGGAAGTTTTTGCATAAAAATGTACTCGCCAAAACGTTCCATCTTTGTTGCCCATTTTCTTTCTTCCGCAACAGTTTGGTTCGGATCCGATAAGAGACTTTACCATTACTTGTTTGTGGTCACTAGAAACCTCTCGAGCTCCTCCCTTACGCATAATGCACCAGCCCCTAACATACCTCAGATCTTTTTGCTGGCTTACCTATTCCAAGAAACATTACAATTAATTATCCTGGTAGAAGAAACCAAATCTGGAGCTCAACACAAGGGACAGTGATGTTCTTATAAGCTCTTGTTTTCCAGAAGTCACTGAATGAAAAATGTAGGGGGTTGGTGGGAGGGGAGTTGAGGAAGAATGAAAATGGACAACACAGATGGAATGTTATGGCGAGTACACAACCTCTATCTGGTGTCAATTTTCATTCATCCCTAAACAGTTGGGACAGAATCCTCAGCTACCTAAAACCCCTGGTGGGCTCTAAAAGGACACTCCTGAGCACAGTTGAGGCAAAGGCTGCACATCCCCTCTAGACCAGATCCAATTTGTAATGAGTAAAAGTTTGATGATTAGTCAAAGGAGGAGCTGCACAAATGTCATCCATGGATGTCCTAAATAAGACTACTGTAGATATTGCTATGGATCTGGTTAAATTAAAAGCTATGTACTTACCATAACTTGCATTTGTGTTGTCCATTTTCATTCTGTGCCACTAATCCGACTCGGTTGCATTCTTTCAGACTTGGATCCTAGTCTCGTGCTCCTCCTATCCATAATGCCCTATACTGTCCATAACTCTTTAGATAGAGTTTGCTGCCTTACTGGACTACAGAGATAGAAAGAATCAGAGGCTCAAACCAGGAACATGAGTGTTCCAAAAAGTAATATCCAAGGATCTTCTAGGAGAAGCAAGGTCGGGGGATGGCTGGCTGGGAGGGGTGTAGAGGAAAAATGAAAATGGACACCACAGATGCCAAGTTATACAAGTACATAAACTTAAAACTGATGTTGTCCTTTTCGTTCTTCCTCACTGATGGGTCAGAGCCCCCAGCTATGTAACTCTTGGGAGGCCTCAATGAAGGATTTGCCAGAGCACTGTCGAACCAAACAATGCTCTGCTTCTGGAACAATATCCAATTTAAAATGCGTCACAAAGATATGACTCCTAGACAAAGTAGGTGCAGCACAAATAACAGAAAATCTGAAAGAAAAAGCAGATGAAGTAGCCACAGACCTTGATGAATGGGCTCTAGAAGGACGAGGCAACTCTAGACCATTGTTAGTATAAAATTAGCTAAATATAATCAGTGATCCATTTGGCGAGGGTAATTTTGGAGAGGTGTATTTTTCGACTAACCATTTAGGACAAGCAAATAGCTGATCAGACTTTGGTGTTGCTTCATTCTATGAAGCTAGAAAAGTATTTGTGTACGTCAAGCAGATGCATGGTACATTCACCTTTGTTAGAAAAATTAAAAAAGAATACTGGCAATCGTATTGACTGATTAATGCTAGTGTCTGTAGCAACTTTAGGCATAAAAAAAAAAGGGATTGGTTCAAAGGGATACTCTGTCTTTATGGAATATAATGTATGGTGGTTTGTAAGACAAGTCTCGAATCGCTGAGATTCTCTCAACAGACGCAATAGCCACCAAAGATTGTTTTCCAAGACAGAAATTTCATGTCGCAATTGTTTGCTGGCTCAAAAGGTTTCTGAGCGAGACCTTTGAGAATGACAGCGATCCCAAGGAGGAGAAGGCTTCTTTATGGGAGGTCCAAGGAGAAAAATCCCTTTCATGAAAGCCTTGCATAGCTTGAAGTAAACAAGGAGGGAGATTAGTTTCTAGTTTGAAAGTTGTACATAGCTGCCAAATGAAGTTTTACCATAGAAAAACTTGCTCCTTCAGGAGTATGGCTGAAGTAGTAGCTGAAAAAGGATCAATGTTTTCCTTGGAAGCAGATATGGAAAAATCTCTCCATTCTCTTCTGTAGATTTTTAGTAGAATATTTTTGACAAGCCAAAATTATGCCACGCACAGGGCAAACAAGCCTGGACCATCATACAATTACTGGAATTGGAGAAATCATGCGGTTAGCTTGAGGGTGTGCAGAGTGGTGTGTTGACTCTCTGATGGGCGAGACAGGAGGTCATAGGTAGGCTCCAGAATCCAAAGGAGAATATTTCAGGTGAGACCAGAGAAAGGGGAACCAAATCTGACGAGGCCAGTAGGGGGCAATGAGGATGATTGAGGTTTTCAGCCTACTGGCTTTCTGCAGGAATTTTTGGATCAAAGGAAGCAGAGGATAAGCATAGGGAAGACCGGGGGGGGGGGGGGGTTCAATCAAGGACTACAGCATCCCTCAGTGACTCCTCAGGGATAAGAGCGAAATACTTGCTGCACTTGTTTTGGGGTAAAGCAAAAAGAGGTCACAGCAAGGTTGGCCCCAACAGCTGAAAATTTTGCCACGGACTACTTGAGGGACCACTTGTGGGGCGTCAGAATAGACCTGCTGAGTTTGTCTGCAAAAACTTTGATTTCCCCGGTATGTGCACTGCAACTAGAAAGCTGTCTGAAGATATCGCCCATTCCTAGACCCTCATGGCCTCTCTGCACAGTGGATACGAACATGTTCCTCCTGGTTTTCTGATATATCAGACTGACATGCTGTGTGTACTGCAATAGTTCCTATAGGGGGAATGCCCTAAAAGGTTTGCAACATTAGAAGGACTGTTCCAATCTCCAGGATGTTGTTATGCAATCTGGTCTCCAAGTAAGCCCATCTTCCCCTTTAAATGCCCCCCCCATCCAAGCCAACTAGGAAGTGTCTATAGTCATTGTGGCTAAGGCAGAAGGAGGTAGAATGGTTTGCCTATGGACAGATCATCCGATTGTATCCACCACTGAAGTTTACGCTTGCAAACAGAAGTTAGTCTGATAGGAACAGATAGAGATTGGTAAAGAATAGACCACTGAACAGCCAAGGTCCATTGAAGAACTCGTATAAAGAAGCTTGCTACTGGAATTAAAACAATGGCAGCTTACACAGACCCAAGAGCTTTTAATACCTTTGCGGGGGGGGGGGGGGGGGCAAACAGTGTGCGTGTCCCACACCTGTTTCTCAAAGATATGATGAGACTTGCAGGTAATGATGCCACTTGACATGTAGTATTCAGAAGAGCACCTATGAATTCCAAATTATGAATAGAGACGGGTTTTGATTTGAAAAGGTTTATAGCAATGCCTAGGGAATCTGCGGTGGTGGTGCTGCGGTAGCGTTGTCGCCTCACACTAGGACGTTGTCCTGTTCGATTCTCAGCTAAAGCATCTTCTGTGTGGAGACATGCGTGAATGGGCGTACCTTTGTTGAAGGTTGTGCGTCAGGCCTGGCAAGTCGGTATGTAAAAATCTACTGCCAATCATTAGCGGACCAAAGTTCCGCTGTGGCGACCCCTATCCGGGAAAAGCCGAAAGATACAACAACATAGTAATGCCTAGGGAGGCAAATATCAGGAACAGAATTTCTGGCTTGAAGTTGCTGCCTGGTTGGGACAATAAGAAGTCTGTCTAGATACAGAAACACCTGGAATCCTTTGAGCCTCAGGGTGAGATGCTACTACTGCCATGCAGTCGGTAAACACCCTGGGGGCTGTGCCGAGTCCAAAGTGCGGAGCTCTAATTGGCAACGACTGGCTCTCAACCAGAAGCGCAGACAACTCTTAGAGCGCCTGTCTATTTTTATGTGACAGTACGCATCCTGAAGGTCTATAGAGCACATCCAATGATTGCGCAGAAGCAGTAGTATGGGCTGAACAAAAAACATCCAGAAATAGAAGTTATGTTCTTACCATAACGTTCCATGTTAGTTGTCTTCTTCTCGCCTTCTTTCTTGCTGGATGGGTTCGGAGACGACCTCGGCCCGACTGCCACTCTAAAAGCTCGAGAGTTGGTTCCACCGGCTCGAGGCTCCCCTTATATCCCACAATGCTAGGCGGTATTACCTCAGATCTCGTTTGTAAGCTAAGCCCAGCCAATAATAAATCCAGAACTACTGGAAAAGAATAAACCCACCTCTATAAAAGGAAAGGAAGAAGGAGACCTGAAACCTGATGAAGGAATATATGCATGGAATAGCATATACACATATACAATAGAGGTGGTAGAAAGAGAGGTCACAATCAAACTCCTCTAGGTCTGTCCAGGCTAGGGGGAAGGAGGTGGGGCAGAAAGAAGGCGAGAAGACAACTAACATGGAACGTTATGGTAAGAACATAACTTCTATATGTTAAGTTGTCTATCTCGCCATTCTTGCTGGATGGGACCAGCGTCCCTAGCACCTTGTCCCGGTGGCCTATCGGAACAGACTCTTGAGTACAGTGGAACCAAAATTAGCTCTATGTCTAGAAGCTAAATCCAACTTGTAATGAGAAATGAAAGTGTGAGGAGTAGCCCATGTAGCTGCTGCACAAATGGTATCAATAGGCAGCCTGTCTTGGAAGGCTATAGAAGTAGCCAAAGCTCTAGTCGAATGAGCCTTAGGTTTGTTAGGCAACTTTTGGTGTCTAATTTCATAGACAAAGGAAATCAGGGATGTTAGCCATCTGGAGAGTGATACCTTCGAAACTGAAAGGCCCTTTCTGCCTTCTGCATAAGAGACAAACAACTGGTCAGTTTTTCTGATCTGTTTGGTCCTATCCAAATAATACCTTAATTGACGATGAACATCTAGCCAATGCAATTTTTATTCAGATCTGTTAGAAAAGTTGGGAAAAAACACAGGGAGGTCAATGTTTTGATTTAGATTTGCCGCAGAGGCTACTTTAGGTAAAAAGGATGGATTGGTTCGCAAGGATACCCTATCCTTATGAAACAACAGATATGGTGGTTGACAGCTGAGTGCATGAAGCTCTGAGACCCTTCTAGCTGAAGTAATGGCTATCAGAAAGAGAGTCTTCCAAGATAGCAATTTCATTGAACAGGAAGCTGCAGGTTCAAAAGGGGGAAGAATCAAAGATGCGAGAACTAAATTAAGGTCCCAAGAAGGAGGAGGATTTCTTACAGGAGGCTTGAGAAGAAAAACTCCCTTCAAAAAAGCTTTGCAAAGCTTGTGAGACATGATGGCAGAATCTGAGATGCCCACATGAAAGTTAGATATAGCTGCCAATTGAACTTTAAGAGTAGAAGGAGATGAACCTGCATGGAATAGTTCAGCTAGAAAATCAAGGACTATTTGGATGGGAGCAGTGAAAGGATCTATGTCCCTTCCTTGAGCCCAATAGGCGAAACGTTTCCACTTACTAAGATAAATCTTCCGAGTGGAAGATTTATGGGAAGCTATCAAAATATCTCGAACAGAGTGAGATATTTGAGGAAGCCTGGCTAAGGTTGGAATTGGAGGAACCAAGCAGTGAGGTTCAGAGAGGGGAGGGAGCGATGTAACTGACCCGACTGATGGATCAAAAGATCTGGAACTAGGTCCAGATGCCAGGGTTGCTCCAACAGAAATTGATGTAGAAAGGGGAACCAAACTTGTCGAGGCCAGTAAGGAGCAATGAGGATCAATGAGGCCTTCTGAGTGATGGCTTTCTGTATCACTTGCGAGATTAGTGGGAAGGGAGGGAATGCATACAGAAGTCCCCGGGGCCAAACTTGGACTAGAGCGTCTCTGCTGGGCTGGCCTGGTAACGGGAAGAGGGTGAAAATCTTTGCACTTGCTGTTTTGGGGAGTAGCAAAAAGGTCGCAGCAAGGCTGACCCCACTTGAGAAAAATTTTCTCCAAGATAGAATCTTTCAGAGACCACTCGTGAGGCATGAGGATAGCTCTGCTCAACTTGTCCGCGATAAGATTGGACTTCCCGGGGATGTGCGTTGCTATCAGAAACCGCTGAGAAGAAATCGCCCATTGCCACAGTCTGAGTGCTTCTCGACATAGGGGGTAGGACCTGGTTCCGCCTTGTTTGTTGATATACCACACTACAGACATGTTGTCCGTCTGAATTGCTATCGTTCCCAAGGGAAGAGAGTCTTGAAGGGCTTGCAACGCTAAAAGCACTGCTGTCATCTCTAGAACATTTATATGCAAGTGGCGTTCGTCTGGTTGCCATATGCCCTGGACTGTTCTGCCCTGATAATGCCCCCCCCCCACCCGATCAGGGAGGCGTCCGTTGTCAGAGTAGCAACCGGAGGGGGAGGGACAAAGGGTCTTCCTAGGAAGAGCTGGGGGGAAGAAATCCACCAAAGAAGATGATTCTTGCATGCTTGCGTAATCACAATGGTGTGGGACATCGGAAGTTGTTGGTACGACCATTGTGTGAAGAGCATCCACTGAAGGATTCTCATGTGAAATCTGGCTAATAGAAGTAGAGGGATAGCAGCCGCCATAATCCCTAGTACTTTTAGAACTAATCTGACTTTGACTCTGTTGCTGTGGAAGAGAAGGGAGACCAGTTTGTGTAGGTCTGCTATCCTTTGGTCTGTGAGTCTCGCAGACATGCTGACTGTGTCTAGATTTGCGCCTATAAAGGTAATAGCACGACAAGGCGACAAAACAGACTTTTCGCAATTTATTGAGATACCTAGCTTTCGAAATATGCGAAAAGTGTAGTCTCTGGCAAGTAGTAGAAGATGCTTGGTGGGAGCTGTAAGGAGCCAGTCGTCTAAGTATGGAAAAGTACAGTTTTGTACCTACCATAAATGTAGATGTCCGAACTGGATAGCATCTGCAGTCATAACAACTGGGTTGTCCTGTCGTCAGGCAGCCCTTCAGTCGGCCGGATTCCAAAGTCCGGGTCCGGCTTCGGCTGATTTCGCACTTCACCCGACGTCATCTCTGTTGGTCTTCGGGTATAAAGGCATCAGCCGACGCCATTTTCCTCAGTGTTTCTTGCCCCAGATGCCAGTAGCCCTCTTGAAGGCTAGAATTTTGGATAGATGCCAATGTTTCCAAAAAGATAGAGGTAAACACAAACATAAGCATGTATGTACATATACACAAACAAATACACCATAAAAGACTCCCCCCCCCACCAGCTAGCTATTAGGAGGGTAAACACCCTAGGAGTACCACAGAGGGGAAGGAGGGAGGGTAATCCTGACTGCAGATGCTATCCAGTTCGGACATCTACATTTATGGTAGGTACAAAACTGTACTATGTCCTTCATGGATGCATCTGCAGTCATAACAACTGGGTAGAATACCATAGCCAACTAGGGGAGGAGGATAAAGGTAAATTATGGTGTGTTTAGGATCCCTTGCAGTACAGCAGTGGCAAACCCTGCTCGGGATCTGGAATATAGAGGCAAATTGTAATGCTTGGCAAATGTATGCACGGAGGTCCAAGTAGCCGCCTCAATAATGTCTTTGGTTGCCACTCCTCGTAAGAAGGCTGTGGTAGTGGCTGTTGCCCTTGTAGAATGAGGTCTTATGTTCTGTGGAATTGGTTTTCCATGGAAGGAGTAACAGAATCGTATGCAATTTCCTATCCATTTGGAGATTGTCTGTTTGGAAATAGCTTTTCCTTCCCTTCCTGTTGCATAAGCTACGAATAGTTGGTCAGTCTTTTTGCTATTTTTTGTTCTGTCCAAGTAGTAGCGTAGCTGTCTATGTACATCCAAGGTACGCAGTATTCTTTCCCCTCTGTTTTGTGGGTTGGGAAAGAAGGTAGGTAGGTGGATTGCCTGGTTTAAAGACACTCTGGATACCACCTTAGGCATAAATGTAGGATTAGTCCTCATGGACACTCTATCTTGGTGGAAGATTAGGAAGGGTTGCACCGCCATTAAGGCCTGTAGTTCTGAAACCCTCCTTGCTGAAGTAATTGCCAGTAGGAAAGCAGTTTTCCATGACAGGTGTTGTAGGTCTGCTGTTGCTGCTGGTTCAAAGGGTGATAGTGTCAACTAAGTCCCAAGCTGGTAATGGTGGCTTCCTTGGAGGTTTTACATTCTTGATTCCTCTGAGAAACTGCCTGAGCAAAGGGTGCGAAAAAACAGGTGGATCAAAGCTGTATTCTGCTGAAATAGCTGATGCATGTATCTTGATGGAGGAGTAGGACAGGCCTGAATGAAGAAGTTTGGCCAGGTACTCCAGAATGTTAGGCATATCTATGTTTGACACATCTTTTCCTCTTTCAGTACTCCAAATGACAAACCTTTTCCATTTTCCAGCATAGTTCCTTCTTGTTGAAGGTCTGCGTGCTTCAAGAATAATGTGTTTAACTCTTTGGGAAAGCTCTGTGTTAGCTGCTGCTATGTGATGTTCCATGCAGTCAGTTGTAACGTTTTTAGGTTTGGATGCATGATGCTGTAGTTGTTCTGAGTTAACATCAAAGGCATCAGGGGAATTGGCCACATATTGTTCCGAGACATGCTCCTCAGTAGTGGGTATCAGTGTTGTCTTGGCCAGTTTGGAGCTATCAGGATTATCCTTGGACGTTCTTCCTTGATTTTTAGTAGTACTTTGTGTATCAAGGGAAGAGGTGGGAATGCATATGCTGTTAGGTCTTTCCAGCTGAAGGAGAGCGAATCCACTTTCCATGCTAGTGGGTGGAATGTCCTTGTGCAGAATTTTTTGAGCTGGTGATTGAGAGGTGATGCGAATAGATCTATCTGAGGCATTCCCCATTTCTTTGAGATGGTCTTGAAGATGTCCGGGTGCAGCTTCCATTCGGGCATCCAAGTGGTTCTGCTTAGTATGTCTGCTAGAGTATTTTCTTTTCCCGGTACAAATATTGCCTGTAACTGGATGTTGTAGCTGAGTGCCAGGGTCCACAGCTCCAAAGTCATTCTGCATAGGGGGTATGAATGAATGCCTCCCTGTTTGTTGATGTACCACATGACTGTGGTGTTGTCTGTCCTTATCATCAACTGGCCCTCTTTGAGAAATGGTTTGAACTTTTGGATTGCCAGTTTTACTGCCAGCATTTCTTTTAGGTTGATGTACAGGTGAAGTTGATCCTGTGTCCAGAGTCCTTGCACGCATTTGTCCAGCATGTGGGCACCCCATCCTAGGTCTGAAGCGTCTGTTGTGATGGTCTGGCTTGCTTGACATCTGCGAAAGGGTAGGCCTGGGTTTGACTGGCATGCCTGAGCCCACCATAGGAGCTCCTGTTTTAAACATGGAATTAGTGGGATTTCTGTTTCCAGGCTGTGTCTGTGTTGGGACCATAAATTCTTTAGGTACCACTGTAGTTTTCTCATATGTAGTCTGGCAAATGGGACCAAGATTATGCATGATGCCATGAAGCCCAAGGCCTGGAGTACTTTCCTTGCTGTTATCTTGTTCAGTTTTGTTAGTGCCAAGAAGTGAAGAGGGAGTTCTTTTTGTTTTTCTGTAGTTAGGAATGCCATTTGTTTCACTGTGTCCAATTCCGCGCCCAAGAAGGTCCTTGTTTGGGATGGTATCAGCCGTGACTTTTGTAAATTGACTGTGTATCCCAGTGCTTGTAGCAAGTAAATGACCCTTTGTAAATCTGTTGTCAGCTTGCTTTTGTTGTCCCCTTGTAGTAAGCAGTCGTCCAGGTATGGGTAAATTTGAATTCCCTGTAGTCTGCAATGGGCGATTACTGATGCCAGGCATTTTGTGAATACTCTGGGCGCAGTAGATAAGCCAAAGGGCAATGCTGAGAATTGATAGTGCTCTGATCCTGCAAGAAATCTGAGGTATCTTCTGCAGATTGGTCGAATGGGGACGTGCAGGTATGCCTCCTTGAGATCTAGAGTTACCAGCCAACACTCCTTGCCCAGCATGGGAAGAAGTTGCTGTAAGGTCAGCATTTTGAATTTTGGGACAATGATGTATGTATTTAAGGTGGACAGGTCGAGAATTGGTCTCCAACTTTTTCCTTTCTTGGAACTAGGAATAGTCTGGAGTAGAACCCTTTCCTTGCTCTGCTGTTGGCACTCTTTCCACAGCTCTCATGTTTGCTAACTCCATTATCTGTTGTAGAGCCTCTGTTTTTGATTTGGAGGTAGATTTGGCATTCCTCTTTGACTGGTAAAGTGTGGAAGTGGAACCGTAGCCTTGATCTATGGTTTGTAGAATCCACTTGTCTTTTGTTATGTAGTGCCAGTTCTTTGAAAATAAGGTTAACTTTCCGCCTAAAGGAGCTGCTATTTGTTCCTGGTAGGCGGATTTAGGGTTAAGTCACTGTGGTTGTGTTGATGTAGTGGCAGAGGTTGTGTCTGTGCCTCTGTTGTTACCTTGCCACTGTCGTCCTCTGTAGGCACCTCCTCTAGATTGGTTTCTGCCTCTGGAACGCCTGTTCCTGCCCCTTTGAGATCTTGTGGAGTCAGGAAAGGTCCAAAAATTTTGGCAGGCCAGTTCCTGCTAAACCTTGGAGGTTGTACCTGCAAGACATCTTTAACCGCTTGGACAGATTTTGCCTTTTCTTCCATTTTCTTCATAACCTGCTGGGCAGGTGTACCAAACAAACTTGTCTTATCCATAGGAGCATCTAGCAACTTAGCTTTAACATGATCCGTAAAGCTTGCTCTTTAGCCATGCATGCCTTCTTATCACTGTGCCAGTCATGGCTGATCTAAATGAAGCCTCCAGTGCATCATAGCCACATTTTAAGGAATGGTTACTAACCTGTTGTATGTTATTTACCATTTCTAATACATATTTCTTATCAAGAGATTCATCAGTGGTTAGCTTTTTAGTTAATTGATCAAGCATAAACTCTTGGTATTGTATCATGTGAAATTGACAGTTTAAAGCTCTAGCTGAGAGAGTAGCTGAAGTGTAGACCTTTTTACCCCATCTGTCTAATGACCTTGCTTCCCTTTCAGAAGGAATAGGGTTTTTAGCTGTGGTCGCGGCTACTGCCTTGGGACCCTGGGATATAGTTTCGGGGTCTGCAAGTGGGGCCTTGTAAAGGTGGTGATGAGTATCTGGCACCCTGTAAAATCTGTCTGGTTTGGCAGGGGCTGGGGGTAAAGAATCTGGAGCGGAGCAGACATCATTGAAAGCATCATCCACCACAGAGAGAACAGGAGGTATAGCTAAGGGCCTGTGCTGAGGAAGGTGCAGAAAGGTCCTAAGTCTTTTCTGGAGTCTGAAAATCCTGTTGCTGCCATTGGAACTGCTCTCGCATGGCATGTAAGGTTTCCCCAAAGGAGAATTCTTCTGGTGGGGAAGCAGCTGGAATGGAATCTTCAGCATCAGAATCTTCAAAATTGGAGAAAGGAGCCTCTGGCTGGTCAGTTATGTCTGATTCATCAGCAGAATCATCAGAGGACACTGGCTCAGGGGGCTCTGCCCTAGGTCTCTTCTCTGGGGGCTGAGAGGCCCTGCCTGGGTGAGATTGAGATCCTCTGATTAATGAAATTAAGTCTTCTGCCAAAGTAAGCATTTGAGAACTAGAAGAGGGCCTGGTAGTGGGGGGTTTAACAGGCACTGTTTTAGTAGTCTTGGCTGCTTTAGCCCTGGCGAAGGCCTTAATGGACATGGCTGCTGGAGGCCTAGCTGCACCACGTGCTGGGGTAGAGACATCCAAGGGAATGGTGTCTGATAAATCAGTGGCAACCACCGTAGTGGATAAAATTTCTGAGGTCGATTCAAGAGTGGTAGCAGGGGCCTCAGTTGTAGAGATAGATTCAGCTGTACTTTGAGCAGTTTTCTCGGTTTCGGCCGAAACCGAGACACTCGCGGCTTGCTTAACCGTGGTTTCGGCCGAAACCGCGGACCGCGAGTGTCGGTCTTTATCTTTGCGTTTTTTTGGCAGATTGGGAAGTCGGAGGATCCGACGGCATAATGTACGCAAAAACAGAACCGAAAAACTGTTCTGCAAACTCCGACCGACGCCTAAGCGTCGGTTGAAAGAAGCACAGGCCGAACAGGCTGCTACGTCGTGGGCTGGGCCTAAACAAGGCAGGCAATGAGAGTGGAAATCTTTATGAGGTATTTGTTTCCCACAGGTTAAACAATTATTAACTTTTTCTGACATCGGCTGAGGCAAGAAAGGTTCCCCAACGGGGTACTTAGCTTTAGAAGTCTTCGAAGTAGTATTCGGTAGAAGTAATCTCTGGATCCGACCGACCGGCACTTGCGAACAGCTTCTGCTTCGGGCGCCATGCGGCAAGAAAGACTGAGGAAAATGGCGTCGGCTGATGCCTTTATACCCGAAGACCAACAGAGATGACGTCGGGTGAAGTGCGACATCAGCCGAAGCCGGACCCGGACTTTGGAATCCGGCCGACTGAAGGGCTGCCTGACGACAGGACAACCCAGTTGTTATGACTGCAGATGCATCCATGAAGGACATCACCTGGAATCCTTGACGTCTCAGGTGAGAGGCAACTACTGCCATGCATTTGGTAAACACCCGGGGGGCTGTGGTGAGTCCAAAGGGCAGGGCTCTGAATTGAAAGTGACTGGTTCCCAGCCTGAAGCGGAGGAATCTCCTGGAGCGCCTGTTCATCTTTATATGATAGTACGCATCCTGGAGGTCTATAGAGCACATCCAGTTTTCCTTTCCCAATAGGGGTAGGATGGATTGTAGCGTGACCATCCGAAATCTTGTTTTCTTGACAGACTTGTTCAAGATACTGAGATCCAAAATGGGTCTCCAGTCCCCTGTTTTCTTTGGAACCAAAAAGAACTTGGAGTAGATTCCGGATCCTTGCTGGTCTGCTGGCACTGGCTGAATGGCTCTTTTTGCAAGCAACTTTGATATTTCCAATGCTGCTTGATCCCTTTGAGCGGGTGGAACATCTGGAAGGGATTTTTTTGATTGGTTTGGAATGCGAAAGAACGGAATGGAATAGCCTTCGGAAATGATGGACTGTACCCACTTGTCTTGAGTTAGGGATCGCCAGGCTTCTGGGTACAGTGACAATCTTCCCCCGACTGCCTCCGAAGGTGGACAGTCGGGCAACACCTCAGGGATGCTGGAAGGGCTTATCGGAGAAAGTTTCTCGATTGCCCTGGTTCTGCGGACCCCCCCTGCCTCTAGGGCGACGTCTACCATTATTGTTCCCCCCTCTGCCTCTAGAGGGGAACCGACTCTGTGCGTCAGGCAAAATCCCTTGAGATTGTTTGCGGAACCACATCTTTCCACTTTTCTGGCCTTTGGGGTAAGGTCTAGAAGGAGTAGAAAAACGGACTCTGACGGCAGAAAGAGTTTTGCCATCTGTCTCGCACCTTGTCAAGGTTTCTTTCACTTGAGGACCAAAAAGGGACGATCCATCAAACGGGGAATTAGTGAAAGACGTTTTAAAGGGGTCCGTAAAATTGCACAGCCGCATCCAGGCATGCCGGCGTAAGGCCACACCTGTCCCTGCGGCTCTGCTCGCTCCATCAGCTGCATATGAAAGAAGGCGCATGGAGGAGTTAGCTATAGAATTTAGGGTAGCCAGCTGAGTGTTCATCTTATCCTGAAAACCCGCAGCTGTAGGATCCTTTAACATCTCACTCGCTTCCTTGATCAAGTCTCTTTGAAGACGAGTGAAATGACAGAGGTAATTCAGCGAACGCATAGCAAAGGTCGCTGACGAAAACATCCGCTTCCCGTACCTGTCCATAGACCTAGATTCCTTGTTAGGAGGATGGACAGGCACCGAAGGATCAGCTAGTTCCTTCTTAGTGGCGGCAGCTACCACCATAGCATCCACAGAAACTCCCTTAGTCAGAAATTGCTTATCTGCTGGTGCTGTGATAAACTTTGAAGGTCTCCTGGGGGTAGGGTCCACAGAGTCAGAAGCCGTCCAAGCCTTTTTAGCTACCACCTGCATGGGGGGGGGGGGGGACACCCAGGAGGTGGAAGGGCGAGAGCCAAATGCCTCAAGATACACAGATTAATCCTCCGAAGGGTTAAGGGCTGGCCAATTTCCCCTCTGTTTCAGGATCTCTAGGATGTCTGCAAAGGAGACATCTTCAGAAGGGGAACGGGGGGAACCCTCGGAATCCTCTAAATCCATGTCAGAGGTGACAGACTCAGGTGAGTCTATGTGCTTCCTCTTGCACTTTCTCTTCCTAGGGGGCTCCCCTGCCAATTCAGGGGAGGCCTCGGAAGAGGATGAGATCCCCACAGGGGATTCTTGAGGAGCTGGCTCTCTGCGGTCTGGGATGAGGGAGTGAGCAGACATAACCTGAGGCACCGAAGAGGGAGGGGCGGACGGAGCTGACTGTGGAGTTGAACCAGGTTCCAACACACTCCGCATGACCTCGAAAGCACCCCTGTCAGGCAGAGCCAGAGGTCCCCGCTCCAAAAAGCTGAAAACCTCCCTCGGCACCGACAGTGATGGCTCCGATGCCGATGTCGGAGCCGAACTCACCAGCGCCGAAGCACCAAGAGGGAGAGCGGGGTCGGACAAGGTTCTGATGCCACTCACCCCCTCGGAGCCGACTAGGGAAGTCCGGCGCCGAGATTCTTCCAAGGAAGAAATCGGAGCCGACGACGGTGCCGAAGACAATTGTATCGGCTCCGACGCTACCACAGTCTCGGGTCCGAAACGCCCCGGCTCCGAGCTCAAAGGAGTCGGAGGAGGAATATTTTGAGAGATAGGGTTAGGCATCGACTGATGAGTCGGGCTCTGAAGCATTTGGGCCAGTGCCTCGGACTTAAGAAGTCGACTCACTACCCTCTGAAGGTCATGGTCAGAAAGCCTCGAAAACCTAGAGGAGTGAGATCTATGGCTCCGTTCAGACAGCAAGGGAGATGCTGGAGCCGAATGAACGGAGCCGAGGGACAGTGACCTTGACCTCTTCCTAGAGGTCGGTTCCGATAGTTTGATCGGAGCCGACTCAGGCATTTCCAATACCTCGGCTCCAGCCGGAGCCGAGGGAACCACAGAAGTGGAAGTTCGAGTCTCATCGGCTCCAGCAGGAGCCGATGTAGTAGTAGACTTCGAAGTCTTAGGTGCCGACTCAGTAGCTGGAGTCGAGGACCTAGAGGCCTTAGAAGGTTTGCCCGAAGATACAGTTGGGGGACCCTCAGGCTTTAGCAAGCCCCGTAAAATGAGCTTGTTCTTTTCTTTCCTGCAGGACTCTAGGGCTGAAGCCATGGCATACAGCACAAAAGTCCTGCAGGTGTAAAGGTCCCAGGCAGTACACACAAGAAGTGTGACCGTCTGTCAGAGACATTTTCTGACAGCACGAGTCACACTTCTTGAAGCCTGAGACCTTCGAATCCTTCGACATGACAAAAAAACAAGTGCAATCACACCCAACACAAACACACCGATTACACTGTAGACTAAATAAAACTAATTTAAACTAACAAGATTAGAAGTTTTAAGTCCCTACAGAAAAAACAGACACACACTCTCTGAGGGATAGGTGGGCCCGAAGGCCTAAGGGAAGAACAGATAAGTTCTTGTGGTAAGGAGAGGTTGAAAAACACAGGAAAGGGAATAAAAACCTTTAAAATTAAGGGGATACTGACCAAAAACTAATTTAAAAGGGATTTACTAAGTTATTTAAACTGTTTGGTACACTAACCTGGAGCCGGTTAAAGCAACACACCTCGATAGCTGTAGCGGCAAACGAGATCTGAGGTAATACCGCCTAGCATTGTGGGATATAAGGGGAGCCTCGAGCCGGTGGAACCAACTCTCGAGCTTTTAGAGTGGCCGAGTCGGAGCCGAGGTCGGCTCCGAACCCATCCAGCAAGAATAAAGGCGAGATAGACAACTTAACATCTTTGACTTCTTTACATACTGATTCAAAAAGTACAGTTTTGTACCTACCATAAATGTAGATGTCCGAACTGGATAGCATCTGCAGTCATAACAAATGGGTTGTCCTGTCGTCAGGCAGCCCTTCGGTCGGCCGGATTCCAAAGTCCGGGTCCGGCTTCGGCTGATGTCGCACTTCACCCGACGTCATCTCTGCTGGTCTTCGGGTATAAAGGCATCAGCCGACACCATTTTCCTCAGTGTTTCTTGCCCCAGATGCCAATTGCCCTCTTGGAAAGCTAAATTTTGGAAAGATGCCAATGTTTCCAAAATAGTAGAAGGCAAACAAAAAATAAACATGTATGTACATATATACAAACAAATACACCATAAGAGACTCCCCCCCCCCCCTAGCTAGCTATTAGGAGGGTAAATACCCTAGGAGTACCACAGAGGGGAAGGAGGGAGGGTAATCCTGACTGCAGATGCTATCCAGTTCGGACATCTACATTTATGGTAGGTACAAAACTGTACTATGTCCTTCATGGATGCATCTGCAGTCATAACAAATGGGTAGAATACCATAGCCAAACTAGGGGAGGAGGAATAAAAGTTATGGTGTAGTCAGGATCCCTTACAGTACAGCAGTGGCAAACCCTGCTCGGGATCTAGAATATAGAGGTAAATTATAATGCTTGGCAAATGTATGCACTGAGGTCCAAGTAGCCGCCTCAATAATGTCCTTGGTTGCCACTCCTCTTAAGAAAGCTGTGGTAGTGGCTGTAGCCCTTGTTGAGTGAGGTCTTATGTTCTGTGGAATTGGTTTTCCATGGTAGGAGTAACAGAATCTTATGCAATTTCCTATCCATTTGGAGATTGTCTGTTTGGAAATTGCTTTTCCTTCCCTTCCTGTTGCATAGGCTACAAAGAGCTGGTCAGTTTTTCTGTTACCTTTGGTTCTGTCCAGGTAGTAGCGTAACTGTCTATGTACATCCAAGGTATGCATTATTCTCTCACCTCTGTTTTGTGGATTTGGAAAGAAGGTAGGTAGGTGGATTGCCTGGTTTAAAGACACTCTGGATACCACCTTAGGCATAAATGTAGGATTAGTTCTCATGGACACCCTATCTTGATGGAAGATTAGGAAGGGTTGCACTGCCATTAAGGCCTGTAGTTCTGAAACCCTCCTTGCTGAAGTAATAGCCAGTAGGAAAGCAGTTTTCCATGACAGGTGTTGTAGATCTGCTGTTGCTGCTGGTTCAAACGGAGGGAGTGTCAACTTTTCTAGTACAAAATTCAAGTCCCATGCTGGCAATGGTGGTTTCCTAGGAGGTTTTACATTCTTAATCCCTCTGAGGAACTGCCAGAGTAGAGGATGTGAAAAGACAGGAGGATCAAAGCTGTATTCTGCTGAAATAGCTGATGCATGTACCTTGATGGAGGAATAGGACAGGCCTGTATGTAGAAGCTCTGCCAAGTACTCCAGAATGTTAGCAATATCTATGTTCGACACATCTTTTCCTCTTTCAGTACTCCAAATGACGAACCTTTTCCATTTCCCTGCATAGTTCCTTCTTGTTGAAGGTCTGCGGGCTTCAAGGATAATGTCTTTAACCCTTTGTGAAAGGTCTGGGTTAGTTACTGCTATGTGATGTTCCAGGCAGTCAGTTGCAAGGTTTTAGGTTTGGATGTATGATGTTGTAGTTGTTCTGAGTTAACATCAGAGGCATAAGGGGTATTGACCACATTTTCTCCCGAGACATGCTCCTCAGCAATGGGTACCAGTGTTGTCTTGGTCAGTTCGGAGCTATCAGAATTATCCTTGGACGTTCCTCTTTGATTTTCAGTAGTACCTTGTGCATCAAGGGAAGAGGTGGGAATGCATATGCTGTCAGGCCTTTCCAGCTGAAGGATAGAGAGTCCACCTTCCATGCAAGTGGGTGGAATGTCCTTGTGCAGAATTTTTTGAGCTGGTGATTTTGTGGGGAAGCGAATAGATCTATTTGTGGCATTCCCCATTTCTTTGTGATGGCCTTGAAGATGTCGGTGTAGCATCCATTCGTGAGCATCCGAGGTGGTTCTGCTTAAAATGTCTGCTAGGGTGTTCTCTTTTCCCGGTACAAATATTGCCTGTAACTGGATGTTGTAGCTGAGAGCCAGATTCCAAAGGTCCAAAGTCATTCTGCATAGGGGGTAAGAATGAGTGCCTCCCTGTTTGTTGCTGTACCACATGACTGTGGTGTTGTCTGTCCTTATCATCAAATGGCCTTCTTTGAGGAATGGTCTGAATTTTAGGATTGCCAGTTTTACTGCCAGCATTTCTTTTTGGTTTATGTGCAGGTGCAGCTGGTCCTGAGTCCACAGTCCTTGTACGCATTTGTCCAGTATGTGTGCCCTCCTCTGTAGGCACCTCCTCTGGATTGATTTCTGCCCCTAGAGCGTCTGTTCCTGCCCCTTTGTGATCTTGTGGAGTCAGGAAAGGACCAGTTTTTGGCAGGCCAGTTCCTGCTAAACCTTGGTGGCTGAACCTGTAGGAAATCTTTAACTGTTTGCACAGATTTTGCCTTCTCTTCCATTTTCTTCATTACCTGCTGGGCAGGTTCCCCAAATAGACTGGCCTTATCCATAGGAGCATCCAATAGCTTAGCTTTAACATGATCCGGTAAGACCTGTTCTTTCAACCATGCATGCCTTCTTATCACTGTGCCAGTCATGGCTGATCTAAATGAAGCCTCCAGTGCATCATAGCCACATTTTAAAGAATGGTTACTAACCTGTTGGATGTTATTCACCATTTCTAATACATATTTCTTATCTATAGATTCATCAGAGGACAGCTTTTTAATTAACTGATCAAGCATAAACTCTTGGTATTGGATCATGTGAAACTGGCAGTTTAAAGCTCTAGCTGAGAGAGTAGCAGAGGTGTAGACTTTTTTCCCCCATCTCTCTAAGGACCTGGATTACCTTTCAGCGGGAATAGGGTTTTTTGCTGTGGTCGAGGCTACTGCCTTAGGCCCCTGGGATATAGTTTCGGGGTCTGCAAGTGGGGCCTTGAAAAGGTGGTGATGAGTGTCTGGCACCCTGTAAAATCTATCTGGTTTGGCAGGGGCTGGAGGTAAAGAATCAGGTGCAGTGCAGAAATCATTAAATGCATCGTCCACAACAGACAGGACAGGAGGTATAGCTAAGGGCCTATGTTGTGGTAAGTGCAGAAAAGTCCTAAGCCTTTTTCTAGAATCTGAGAAGTCTTGTCCCTGCCATTGGAATTGTTCTCTCATGGCATGTAAGGTTTCCCCAAAGGAGAATTCCTCTGGTGGAGAGGCAGCTGGAATGGATTCTTCAGCATCTGAATCTTCATAATTGGAAAAAGGAGCCTCTGGCTGGTCTGTAATGTCTGATTCATCTGCAGAATCATCAGAGGACACAGGCTCGGGGGGCTCTGCTCTAGGTCTCTTTTCTGGGGGCTGAGAGGCCCTGTCTGGGTGAGATTGGGATCCCCTAATTAAGGATATTAAATCTTCTGCCAAAGTAAGCATTTGTGAACTAGAAGTGGGCCTGAGAGAGGGTGGTTTAACAGGCACTGATTTAGCTGATTTGGTTGCTTTAGCCCTGGCAAAGGCCTTAATAGACATGGCTGCAGGAGGCCTAGCAGCACCACGTGCTGGGGTAGAGATATCCAAAGGGATGGTGTCTGATAAATCAGTAGGAACCACAGTTGTAGGCAAAATTTCTGAGGCTGATTCAGATAAGGTAGCAGGAGCCTCAGTAGTAGTCATGGATTCGTCTGAAGATTGACCAGTTTTCTCGGTTTCGGCCGAAACCGAGACACTCGCGGCTTGCTTAACCGTGGTTTCGGCCGAAACCGCGGACCGCGAGTGTCGGTCTTTTTCTTTGCGTTTTTTTAACAATTTGGGTGGTCGGAGGATCCGACGGCATAATGTACGCAAAATCTGAGCCGAAAAACTGTTCAGCAAACTCCGACCGACGCCTAAGCGTTCGTCGGTTGAAGGAAGCACAGGCCGAACAGGCTGCTACGTCGTGGTCTGGGCCTAGACAAGGCAAACAGTAAGAGTGGAAATCTTTATGAGGTATTTGTTTCCCACAAGTTAAACAGTTATTGACTTTTTCTGACATCGGCTGAGGCAAGAAAGAGTCCCCAACGGGGTACTTAGCTTTTAGAAGTCTTCGAAGTAGTATTCGGTAGTAGTAATCTCTGGATCTGACCGACCGGCACTTGCGAACAGCTTCTGCTTCGGGCGCCACGCGGCAAGAAAGACTGAGGAAAATGGCGTCGGCTGATGCCTTTATACCCGAAGACCAGCAGAGATGACGTCGGGTGAAGTGCGACATCAGCCGAAGCCGGACCCGGCCGACCGAAGGGCTGCCTGACGACAGGACAACCCATTTGTTATGACTGCAGATGCATCCATGAAGGACATCTGCTTAGATCCAAGATGGACCTCAGTGCCCCCATTTTCTTTGGCACTAAGAGAGAAGCTGGAGTAAATTCCGAATCCTATCTATTTGGGTGGGACCTCTTGGATGACTCCTTTTTGCAGCAGTTTTTGAATTTCTAACTGGTGGAGCATCGGGGAGATTCGTTCTTATTAATGGAGGAGGAAGGGAAAAGGGAATGTATTAACCTCTGTATATTATGCTTAGCATCCAGGGACTGTTTGTTAATCTAGTCCAGCCATCCAGGTGCAATGAAAAAAACAACTCCCAACTGCCTCCAGAGATGGATAGTTGAGCAGCATTTCAGGAATGCTGATAGGGCCCATCAGAGAAAGGTGCTCTGCAGCCTTGGTTCTGCGGGCCTCCTCTGCTTCTGGGATGGCATCTAGTGTTAAACCTTCATCCTCTGCCTCTGAAGAAGAATCCCCTTGTTGATCCAGAAAAGAGCACCGGGATTTTCAGAACTAGTTCTTACCACCTTGCTGCTTTCTGGAAAACATACACTGAGGGGTAGAACACTTGATTCCCATGGCAGACAGGGTCTTTCCCTCCTGCTCGCAGTGGATAACAGCATCTTTGATGGATGGCCCGAACAAGTAGGAGACTTCAAAAGGGGCACTGACAAATGCCCCCTTGAAAGGTTCTGCAAAGTCACAAAGCCTCATCCAGGAATGTTTTCCGATAGCAATACCTAAGCCAGCTGCCTGTGAGGTTCCTTCCGCCATATGGGAAATGAGCCTCATGGATGAATTAACAATGGAAGCAAGAGTAGCCAAGATGGGGAGACATTTTCTTGAAGTTCTCGTCTGACATGGTCTCACAGATATTTAGAAAGTTCCTTGACCAAGTCTCCCAGCAAGCGGGTGAAGTGTGCCAAGTAATTTAATGACCTCAGCGCAAAGGTAGCAGATGCTTAAATGCACTTACCAAATCTGTCCATTGTTCTGGACTCCCTGTTCAGCGGGTGGACAATTGAACTCGGATGGGCTAGTTCCTTTTTATGGCTGCTGCCACAACCATGGCATCAACAGAGATACCTTTGCCCCTTCCAAGCTTTGCAGGAAAAAACTAAAATCAATGAGTTTGTCCGCCGGGGGGGGGGGGGGGTGTCAAACCCAACACCTAGGATGGGCCAGTCCCAAAAAACCTCCAAACAGACTCTTAAACAGAAGGGTGGCTAATCTTCCCAACCTCCTCCTACTATCGCCAGGATGGTGGTGCTCGTGGGGATCCTTCTCCCGCAAAGTAAGTGTCTTCGGTGAGGAACTCTATCGGGGGAGTCAATGTGCCTCCTTTTGCAAGGTTTCAAGGAACCTCCTCTGTGGGGTGTTCAGGAGAGGTGCTGAAAGAAATGGAGGCTTCCTTGGGGAAAGATCCTGGAGGCTTCTCTGAGAGGGCTGATGCTGGACAGGAATGATGGGATCAGAACTCGGACCCAATGAAGGACAAAGGGAAGGTTCCAAGATGTGACAGGTCAGGTCTCTACACAAAGAGAAAACCTTTTCAACAATCTGGAATGCCAACGGTCCCATGGAGACTCCCTCAGTTGCCTCTGCTCCGAGAGAAGATGGAAGAGAGGACACGGGCAACACCGGATCTGTGGTCTCCAGATAGAATCAGACCCGAGCTATTGAGGGCCAAAGCACTGAGGAGGGACAGCTCTGAAAAGGTCAGCGCTGAGACCTTCCCTCTGATCAGATGCCAGCATCTCAAATCAAAGTCCTGCTCTGATCTGATGCAACTGAAGCAGTGCTGGTCAGGATAAGGAGTTGAGGAAGGGTGCTACCTCAGATCCAACACCAATTATCTAAGGTATCTATGATTCTGGGGCTCTGAAGATGTTGGTCAGATCAAAGGAGTCTGGAAAGATTGGGCAGGTACACATGGATCCAAGATGGGACCGCATTGGCAGGACACCATCTGGATCTAAGCCCTGAGAAATCTCAGCATCAGCCTGTCCATATCTTCATCAGGGAAAAGCCTAGAGGACCTGGAAAAAGTTTCGGATGCAGGCTTGGAAATTTTTTTTAGGCATTTCCAACAGCTTTCAAGGCAGTTTTGGTGAAACTGGCCTCAAGGAGTATTCAGGTGTACAGCTTCTCGCTACTGGATCTGAGGTCTTGGGATCCTAACCACAGACGGGTGACCTAGGAAAACTAGAAATGGTGATCAGTCCAGTAGGATCCGAAGAGCACTTCGGATCCAACTGAGTAGAGGAGGGTTTCAGATCCTATGTGGTTGGATCCAAAGTCTGAGCAGATTTTGATGGCGGCTCCAAAGTCATTCAAGGTCTTGCAAGGGTGCTTCTTATTTTCAGAGGAGCCAGATAAGTGCTTGAAGAGGGTTTGAGCCCCTGCAGATGTAGAAGAAGCCGGAAGAAGGCCCTTTAGAATAAGTTTATTTCTTTGACTGGCTATAGCTCTAGGATTAAAGGCTGAGCAAATGTCATAGGCTGATCGTAAGTGCTCAGGTTTTAAACAAGAAAATGCATTTGTTGTGGGCATCAGATTGTGGAATCTTGTGCCCACAGGAAAAACAACACTTGAAGCCAGGTGGTCTGTCCAACATTGTTAACAGTATTGCTCAGAAAAAACAACACAACACAGCAAACTACTTAACTGGTATTCACACACTAATAATGAGGAAAAAAACACTTCAAGTACAATGTAATATACTACTAAAAGAAACCCTAAGAAAAATTTCAAGAAAACACTAACTACGACAATTACAGCCAACACTAGAACACCACACACTATAAAAACTCTATTTATCCTACGCTACACTATAGAAGAGCACACTATAAATGCTGACTCAGAGGAACTTTGAAGTAAAGTGACAGGCAGTTCAAAATGATAAATAAAAACAAATAAAAATAAAAAGAACACAAAGGTTTTTCTAAAAACTACAGGGTAGAGACCGGAGGTAACAAAAGGTATAGAAAAATAAGTGCAGAGTAGAAAAACTTTGAAAACTCTGAAAAGCTTTCAACAATAAACTCGGCCTGAGACCAAATATGACATCCTAACACAAAGGCAGCAAACAAGATCGAAGGAGTTGGTGACAGTACAGGGCATTATGGGTAGGATGAACAGCTCAAGACCAGGATCCAAGTCTGAAAGAATGCTTCAGAGTCAGATCTGTAACCTATCAGTGAGGAAGAACGAAAAGGACAATCAGATTGGGCACTTACAGGTTTTGTTAGGGGCAGACCCTGCTTGTTGTAGACAAATGATACACAGTATGTAAGCCACTTTGACAAAGTTACCTTTGTAACTGACTTGCTCAATTTAGAATCTGCAAAGGAGACAATTAATGGACTTGTATTTCTATGTCCTTTGATTTGTGCAAGTAGAAATGTAATTGTCTGTGAACATCTAACAAGTGTTACATATATTCACCTTTGTTTGTAAAATTTGAAAAGAAAACTGACAGAGTAATAGCTCGGTTGATGTTGGATCCCGACACCACCTTAGGATGGAAAGGAGGATTTGTTAGTAATGCCACCCTATCCCTATAAAAAAATCAGATAGCGAGGATTAGAGGATATTGCTTGGAGTTCTGTCATCCTTCTAGCAGACGTTATGGCTACTAAAAATATAGTCTTCCAGGTCAGAAACTTTAGGTCACATTTTGCTGCTGGTTCAAAAGAGGAAGGAATTAAGGTTTGTAGTACCAACGTCCCATGAAGGAGTTGGGTCCTTATAAGGAAGCCTCAAAAGAAAACAAACGTATATAACATACATGAGAAGAGAGCATTTCTTATCTGGCTATTAAATGGAAGTGGAGAAAAGTACAGTTTTGTACCTACCATAAATGTAGATGTTCGAAGATCCACATTGCTGCAGTCCTTACTTATGGGTAGTCCGCTGTCCTCGGTCGGCCCGAATACCAAAGTATTAGGCTGACGTCGGTCATGGGCGCCTAGATCTGACATCAGAGCGTCAGGGTATAAAGGCGCATGACCGACGTCATATCCTCAGTCTTTTCTTGCCCCAGATGTCAGAAGGCCAAACCAGAAAGGCCACAGCCAAAAACAGAATACCTCCCAAAAACATGCCCAACAACAACCATCACCTAAAGAATAGCACCAAGTCAAACTACAGAGGGGAAGGAGGGAGGGTAAATTGGACTGCAGCAATGTGGATCTTCGAACATCTACATTTATGGTAGGTACAAAACTGTACTATGTTCTTCATCTCACATTGCTGCAGTCCTTACTTATGGGTAGAATCCCAAAGCAACGGGAAAGGGAGGATGGTAAAAACATAAAGCATTAGGGGCGCTAAAATGCCCTGTAAAATTGCAGTGGCAAATCCAGCCCTAGACTTAGAATAAAGAGGAAGGTGGTAATGTTTAGAAAAGGTATGCACTGAACTCCAAGTAGCTGCTTCCAAAATGTCTTTTGTAGCTACCCCCCTTAGAAAGGCCGTAGAAGTAGCAGTAGCCCTAGTGGAATGAGGCCTGATTCCAGCAGGAATCTCCTTACCATGATGGGAATAACAGAAAGAAATACAAAACCCAATCCATTTAGAAATAGTTTGTTTTGAAACAGGTTTACCCTGTGAACCCAAAGCAAAAGAAACAAACAATTGCTGAGACTGTCTGAACTCCTTGGTTCTGCTCAAATAATAACGCAACTGCCTGTGAATATCCAAAGTATGCAAAATTTTCTCCCCTTTATTTTGGGGGTTTGCATAAAAAGTAGGCAAATGAATAGTTTGATTTAAGGCCACACTAGAAACCACTTTAGGCATAAAGGAAGGATTAGTGCGCAAAGATACCCTATCCTTATGAAAAATCAGGAAAGGCTCCACTGCCATGAGGGCCTGTAATTCAGAAACCCTTCTTGCAGAGGTAATGGCCAACAAAAAAGCAGTTTTCCATGACAAATACTTTAACTCGGCAGTAGCTGCAGGCTCAAAAGGTTGTAGAGTAAGTTTTTCCAACACAAAATTGAGATCCCAAGCAGGAGTAGGAGCTCTCATTGGGGGTCTTATATTCTTTGCCCTCTAAGAAATTGCTTAAACCAAGGATGAGAGAATAAAGGAGGGTCACAATCATAGTGAGCTGAAATGGCTGCAGCATGAACCTTTATTGAGGAGAAAGACAAACCCTTGTCCAATAACTCAGTAAGATATTGAAGAGCAACACTTAAATCAGGTTTGGAGACATCAAAGTCCTTTCCTTTGCTCCAAATAAAAAATCTCCTCCATTTATCAGCGTAAACTTTCCTGGTACTAGGCCTCCTGGCCTCCAAAATAACATTCAAAACTTGTTGTGGAAGCTGAGACCCTCCAGAGTCTAAAACAGAATATGCCAGGCTGTTAGATGCAGAGACTGAATCTTGACATTTAGGAAGTGACTGTCCTCTTGTGACAAAAGGTGCGGAATCAAAGGTAGAGGCCATGGAGGTTCTCGTACTAAACTCCTCAGTAGTGGGTACCAGTGTTGCCGAGGCCAATCCGGTGCTATCAAAATCATGGTTGGCTTGTATTGTCTGGCCTTCAAAAGTACCTTGGGAAGAAGAGGCAGAGGTGGAAAGGCATATACATGCAGATTGTTCCAACTGAATGATAGAGCGTCCACCTTCCAAGCTGTGTGATGAAACATTTTTGTGCAAAACTTTGGCAACTGGTAATTTAGTGGAGAAGCGAACAGATCTATGTCTGGAGTTCCCCATAACACTGTCAACTGTTGAAATACATGAGGATCCAATTTCCACTCGTGAGGATCCACTATTTGTCTGCTCAATACATCTGCTAAGGAGTTCTGTGCTCCTGGTAGAAACCTTGCCTGAAGATTGAGGTGTAGATTGAGAGCAGTTTCCCACAGAATCATTGCTTGCCTGCAAAGAGGGTAAGAATGGGTTCCCCTGCTTGTTGATGTACCACATGACAGTAGTGTTGTCTGTTTGAATCAACATCTGCCCTGGACGAAGTAAATCTTTGAAAGCCATCAATGCAAACTGGACTGCTAACATTTCCTTCAAGTTGATATGCAAATGTTGGAGTTTGACAGGCCACGTGTTTTGCACCCATTTTCCATTGAGGTGTGCTCCCAAGCCTTGTCCGAGGCATCTGTCGTTAGAATCTGACTCGCCTCTGGCCGGGTCACAGAGAGTCCCTTGTTTAGGTGACATTCCTGAGCCCACCACAAAAACTCCTTCTGAATGCAAGGTATTATCTGAATGACAGTGTCTAGATCTTGGCAGTGCTGTGTCCACACATTTTTGAGATACCATTGAAGCTTCCTCATATGCAATTTGGCATTGGGAAGCACCAGAATACAAGATGCCATGAACCCCAAGGCTTGAAGGACTGTCCTTGCAGTCAGCCTGGACCGTAGAGACATTTGCTGGAAATAAAGAGAAAGGCTTCTTTGTTTGTCCGGGGTCAAAAAAGCCATCTGGGAAGCTGTATTCAGTCTCACACCCAGAAAGCACATGTCCTGAGAGGGTACTAGACTGGACTTTGTTTCGTTCACAGAATACCCTAGGCATCTTAACACTGCCATCACATACTGTAGATGAAGAAGAAGTTCGTCCTTTTCTTGAGCAATAATCAGGCAGTCGTCCAAATAAGGATAAATCTGTATTCCTCTTAGTCTGAAAAATGCTATCACTGGAGCCAGAACCTTTGTGAACACTCTGGGCAGTAGATAAGCCAAAGGGCAATGCAGAGAACTGATAATGTAAATTTCCAGCCCGAAAACGCAGGTACCTCCTGCAACTGGGCCTGATAGGAACATGAAGGTAAGCCTCTTTGAGATCCAGAGTAACCATCCAGTGATCTTTTCCCAACAGAGGTAAAAGCTGTTGTAAAGTCAGCATCTTGAACTTTGGAATGTCCAGGTAAGTGTTGAGGATAGATAAATCCAAAATTGGTCTCCACGTGTTTCCTTTCTTTGGAACTAGAAACAGGCGAGAATAAAATCCTAGGCCCACTTCTGACAGAGGAACTGGCTGTATAGCTCCTATTTGAAGAAGTAAAGAAATTTGTCTGTGAGCCTCTATCCTTTGCCGAGGAGGGACGTCTGGCATGCCTTTGAAAGGAGGCATGGTATGGAAATAGAACTTGTAACCTCGGTTTATAATGTCCAAAACCCATTTGTCCTGGGTGACTAAATGCCAATTTTGCTTGAAAAGAGCCAACTTTCCTCCCAAAGGAGCTGCCAGGCAAGAAGAATCTGGCAGCTGAAAATGCAGGTCATTGGGCCTGTTTACGAAAGGACTGGCCCCTGCCCTCACCAGCAGACTGAGCAGGCGAACTCCATTGTCTCGGCCTGAAGGTACTCTGAGCTCTGCCCCTACCATGCCTAGATCTACCCATAGACTGAGAATCAGAAGAAGGGTACGTCCACCCCTTAAGTAGGCCAATTTCTACTAAACTTTGGAGGTTGTACCTGCAAAAAATCTTTAACAGTCTGCATAGACTTAGCCTTGTCTTCCATTTTCTTTAAGACTGACTCCACAGGAGGACCAAACAAAACTTCAGACTGTAAAGGGGCATCCAGAATTCTAGACTTAACATGCTCAGACAAATTCTGATCCTTAAGCCAGGCGTGCCTACGAATAACTGAACCAGTGACAGCCACCCTAGAAGAAGCCTGTAAAGCATCAAAACCACATTGCAAAGAGTGCTTACCCACCTGTTCAGAAACATGCACTAAATCCTGCAATTCTTTACACTCTATGCCCTCTGCCAAAGCATCCACTTTAGATCTTAGCTGAGAAAGGAGGAAATTCTGATACTTCAACATATGAAACTGGCAGTTCAAGGCCCTCATTGCTAAAGTAGAAGAGGTATACACCTTCTTACCCCATCTATCCAAAGCTCTAGCTTCCTTATCCAGAGGAACCGGATTCTTAACAACAGAGGCTCTAACACCCTTAGGCCCCTGACTAATAGTTTCTGGATCCGCCCTAGGACTCTTATACAGATATTTATGAGCCTCAGGCACCCTGTAATACCTGTCCGGTTTAACTGGGGCAGGAGGCACAGAATCTGGATTAAGGGAAGCTTCCGAGAAAACATCTGAAACAACATCCAAAACCGGAGGTATAGCTAAGGGTCTATGCTGTGGTAAAAACAAGAACTCCCTAAGCCTCTTCCGTGAATCAGAGTAATCCTGTCCCTCCCACTTAAAATGCTCCCTCATGGAATGCAGAGTTTCTGAAAATGAAAAATCCTCTGGAGGAGAAGCAGAAGGAGTGGAATCCTCTGCATCAGAATCAGAATAAGGAGGGAAATCTTGAATGTCCTCAGCAGAAAATTCTGAATCATCTGAGGCCTGCTCCAAACTTTCCAACTCTGGCTCCATCCTGGGCCTCTTATCAGGAGGGGGCATAGAACCTCTAATTAAAATAATCAAATCCTCTGCCATTTTAAGCATGTGCTTTTTAGGCACAGACCCTGAAGAACCAGAACTGACACCAGAGGAAGGCAAAACAGACCTGCCCTTAGAAGGAGCCTTAGAAACAGTAGCAGAAGGCCTAACCACCTTAGGCATAGAAGGGAGAATAGTAACCTGAGAGGCCCCTTCAGCCTGACCTGCCTCCTGAGAGGCCACATCTTGTAAAATCAAAGTTTCCCCTTGGGACTCAACAGAAACTTCAGCCGGATCCACCTGTTCAGCTGTAGCTTCTAAAGGTCCGGCGTCCGAACGGACGAATCATCCTGCCTAGGCTTTAAAGATTTGTCTTTGCGCTTCTTAGTAGAAGCAGGCCGGAACATCCGGCGGCATATTATAATTACACCTCTTGCCCAAGACTAACCTAGCGCAATCTAACCTCCGTTTTATAGTGCGCTTATTAAACCTAGCACAAAACCGACACCCGACTACGCCGTGCTCCGGTCCCAAACAAGGAATACAAAGCGGTGGTAATCCCTATGCGGTATCTGTTTCCCACAAGAAATACAATTATTCACTTTTCTGACATCCGTAAGTAACTGAGGCAAGAAAAAACAAAATATTCCCCAACGGGGTACTTAGCCCAACTTGGTATCGGTCCGAAACTCCGAAAACGAAAAATTTCAGAACGCCGAACGGCACTTGCAACGCTGCTTCTGCATCGGACCATGCGGCAAAAAAGACTGGGGATATGACGTCGGTCATGCGCCTTTATACCCTGACGCTCTGATGTCAGATCTAGGCGCCCATGACCGACGTCAGCCTAATACTTTGGTATTCGGGCCAACCGAGGACAGCGGACTACCCATAAGTAAGGACTGCAGCAATGTGAGATGAAGAACATTCAGGCTGTCAGCTTTAGGTTTGAGATATCCAGGTGAATCATGTATTTTGGGTGAGAAAAGAGGTCTTCAATTGGATCCAGAATTCAAGGTAGGTAGACTAAATGAGGTCAAAGAAAGGAGAACCAAATCTGTCGAGGCAAGTAAGGTGCAATGAGGATGATTTTGCTCTTCAATTGGGAAGCTTTCTGCAGAAATTTGGGGATCAAGGGAGTTGGGAGATATGCACAGAGGAGACGGGACCGATCATGTAGTAGAGCATCTCTCAGTGATTCCCCCGGTGGGGGGATTAGGGCAAAGAAGCTGCTGCACTTGTTTAGGAGAGAGGCAAATAAGTCGCAGCAAGGCAGGCCCCATCGGGCAAAAATCATTTTGCCACTTTCACGTTGAGAGACAACTTGCGAGGTAGGGAAGAGAGGTCCTAATGTAATAAAAGGTAGATATTAAAAATAAAGAAATATCAGCTATGGAAAAAAAAATATTGATTTATCTTCTCTACAAACTTAAAAGACTGGAGAGCATAAAGCGGCCACTTCCAAATGTGAAAAAGGCGAAAGAGTTCTGAGGCATGTTAGGCAATGGTGCATTATGGGTAAGTGAAAAGCTTGAGTTTCCTAGTGACCACAAGCTAAAGTAACAGCTGGATCGGATTTGAACCCAACTATTGAGGAATGAATAAAAATTGACATCAGATACATTTTTGTACTCAAGTTAGGCTTCAAAGTATTTTTCTCAGACAGATACCAAATGTTGGGTGTGTGACAGAGAAGAAAGAGGTATGGGAACATATGTTTTGGGAGTGCACGTTGGCAGATTTTAAAAATGACCTACAGAGTACAGTCAGGAAATATTGGATAACCAAATGTCTTTAACAAAGCAAATTATTCTTTTTAGTGGAGACCTAGGATTTTAATTGCTGGGACACAGTAAGGCTTTAAGTTTAATTCTGTTAACTACCTTATCTTTAGATAAGACAAGGAGCAACTTACACAGAAATAGGTGGAACTTGTGGGAACTAAAGATGTAGAATGATAATCAGGAGGAGTGAGGTTTAATGGAAAGCAGTAATTCAGCAATGTATGTAATGCTGAATTGATTACAGTTACAAGGAAAGAAAGTATATGTAATGTATAATGCATACAAATGAACAAAAAAAATGTTAGCAGGGTTTGTCTTCTCTCTGCCTTTATCATGCTCAGCTTCTCTGCCACACAGTTTTGATCCAATGGCATGAAGGATGCCTGTAGACTGAAACTGTGCTGTGAAGCGATATCACATGCTAACATTGCTAGTCGGGAAAGGGAATAGACCTGGTTCCTCCTTGCTTGTTGATGTACCACATGACTGTGGTATTGTCTGTAATAACTTGAACAGGCCCAGTGGACCAAAGATGATTCAAAGAGTTTAAGGGTCTTGAACAGAGCAAGCATCTCCTTTATATTCATGTGCGTGTGGTCTGTCCTGTGTGTCCCAAATGCCTTGCATTTTTATCCCTCGTAAGACTGCTCCACAGGCAAGGTCCGAAATATTTGTGGTGGCTGACTGCTTTATAGCAGAGAGGGAGAAAGGAAGACTTGGATTTAGGGGCATTTGCTATCTTTTAAGTGATTGACAAACCCCAAAATTGGGATTTGAAAAGGTAATGGTGTCTGTGCACGGACCAAAGTGACTTCAGATACCATCGTATCAGTCTCATGTGGAATCTTGCCAGGGGTATCATGAGAATCAGAGATGGCAGGAGACCCAAAATCATAAGGTATTCCCTTGCAATGACCGAAACCAGAGTGGAAAACCACAGAAATAGTTCTAGTTTTTTTTTTTTCTGTGGAAAAAAGCTCTTTGAACTGAACTGAGGTACCTAGCAGAGACTCCAGGAACCCAATCCTGTGTGAAGGAGTCAAGAGACTTTTGAATGTCCTCATGGAATACCAGCTTATGCAACAGATCTCTCAAGTGACAGATTCCCGACACTGAGGAAAAACTCTACAAACATAAATAAGTTGTCTAAATATGGAAAAATGTGGATAACCTGTAACCTGCAATGAGTTACAACTAAAGCTAAGCACTTTGTGAACACACTTGGTGGTGTGGATATTCCAAAGGGTAAAGCAGAGAACTGAAAATGTGATGCAGACACTCCTGTTAGGGGTTGCCACAGTGGATCACCGATCTGCAGATTGATTGGTAGTGGAGTTTCAGTGTGTTAAGTTGCCAGCCCAGTGCCCAACCTTCACATGCACACACACACACACACACACACACACACACACACACACACACACACACACACACACACACACACACACACGCACCTACCTGCATGTCTTTAAAACTCACTCGATTGCAGGGAGGACATGCAGACTCTGCACAGAATGCACACCAGACAAGAATCGAACCAGAGAACCTCTTGCTGTGAAGTAGCAATGCTAACATGGTTAAAGCCACAAGACATCTTGTATGGATTACACATACAAGTTACCTACCAAACGGCAGGGCGACAACTCCTGCTTGTTTTGGTTTTAAAACAAGACAGATTTTCAGCTAAACCTTAGGACATAGGAATACCATTCCTTGTGGTTCTAACAGTACTGGTTATGTTAGTCAACAAATAAAACCCTTGAAAAAGCCTATGTGTACTGATAGCCTGACACAGCTCAAAATGAGAAATTATTCAGGCTAGAAAAAGCCCAGCTGTGTACACTTACCATAAATGTAGATGTTCAAGTGTATTCATTGTTGGAGTCATCACACTTGGGGTTATCTGCCTGCAGGTAGCCCTCAGTCAGCCCAAATACCAGAGACTTAGTATTTCTGCGTCAGATGCGGTCACTCCAGGACTGACGTCAGGTCATCGGGGGTATAAAAACAGGCAGCAGACGCCATTACATCAGTTTTTCTTGCCACAAATGTCAGGAGCTCCCCCAAATAGGGAGTTAAGTTACGGTGAGGAAAACACCACCAGTAAAAAGTAAATACCAATACCCCTGAAAGGGGCGAGTAATAGCCATAGAGAGGAGAGAGAAACCAAGGGGCTGGAGGGAGGGAAACCAGGACTGCAACAGTGAATGCACTCAAACATCTACATTTATGGTAAGTGTACACAACTGTTCTATGTTCTTTGCGTTTCACTATTGCAGTTAACACACTTGGGTGAAATTAGGGCACTCTAGTATGCCTTGCAGGACTGCTGTTGCAAAATATGCCCTGGATTTGGAAAAGATAGGCAGGTGGCAATGCTTGGAGAAAGTGTGTACAGAACTCCAAGTAGCAGCTTCCAGGATGTCCCTGGTAGGGACTCCCCTGAGAAATGTTGTAGAGGTAGAAGTTGCCCTAGTGGAATGTGTTCTGACCCTCTGAGGGGTTGGTTTCCCACGGTGCTTTTAGCAAAAATGGATGCAGTGTGCTATCCATTTGGAAACTGGTTTGTTTTGAAATGGCCTTGCCCCTGCCCCAGTTGCAAAGCTGACTAGTAACTGGTCAGATTTTCTGAAGGGTTTAGTGCCATCAAGGTAGAATCTGAGCTGTCTGTGCACGTCCAAGGAGTGCAGGATCCTTTCCCCTTTATTCTGAGGATTAGGGAAGAAAGTTGGCAAATGGATGGATTGGTTTAGAGCCAACACTGGACACCACTTCAGGCATAAAGGGTTAGTCCTGAGGGAAACCCTGTCAGCATGGAAAGTAATGAAATGTTCAACAGCCATAAGTGCTTGTAGCTCAGACACTCTTCTAAAGTGATGGCCAGAAGCAAGGCCGTTTTCCGAGAGAGGAATTTTAACTCTGCTAATGCTGCAGGTTGAAGGGGGGGGGGGAGCATGAGCTTTTCCAGTACAAAGTTAAGGTCCAAAGCAGGGATGGGTGCTCTCCTAGGCGACCTTAAGTTGTTTGCCCCTCTCAGGAACTGTTTGATAAGAGGGTGTGAGAAGAGAGGTGGCTCCGTGTTGTAATGAGCCGAAATGGCTGAGGCATGTATCTTAATGGAGGAGAAGGACAGGCCTCTGTGGAGTAGATCTGCTAAGTAATCCAGGATTAGAGGCAGGGAGGGCAGAGTAGACTGAATCCAGGAGCAGTACCTTTTTCACTTATCAGCATAGGATTTTCTTGTACTGGGTCTTCTGGCTTCAAGAATGACGTCCAGCACTCGTTTGCTTAGGGGTGCTAAGGGAGAATTCAAGGAATAAGCCAGACTGCAAGATTTAGGGTTTGCATTTGCAGATGCAAAATCTGTCCCTCCTGCTGAGAGAGCAGGGTTGGGTTCTGTTGTAGGTGCCAGGGTGGCACCAGTGACGGGCTGCACAGGAGTGGGTACCAGTGCTGGCGTGGCCAGTCCGGGGCAATCAGAAATGTCCTTTGTCTGTCCCGTCTTATCTTGAGTAATACTCTTGAGAGAAGAGGCAAAGGGGGAAAGACAGACAGAGATTTACCCACAAAAAAGAAAGGCCATCCACTTTCTAGGCCCTGTTGTGAGGGTTCCTGGTGCAGAATTTGCTGAGCTGGTGGTTGTAGGGGGAGGCAAAGAGATCCACCTCTGGGGTCTCCCATTTATGAATCAGAAGGTTGAAGGTGCTGGACTCCAACTGCCACTCGTGTACGTCTAGATTTCTGCTCAAGTCATCTTCCAGTGAGTTTTGTTTGCCTAACAGGAATTGAGCTTGCAGATGGACTTGCATGTCCAAGGCCATGTTCCACAGGGCCATGGCTAACCTGCAGAGTGGGTAAGAGTGGGATCCTCCCTGTTGTCGATGTACCACATAACTGTGGTGTTGTCTGTTATTAGAAGTTGTCCTGGAAAGAGTAGGGATCTGAAAGCTGAAAGGGCATTCTGCACAGCTAGCATCTGTTTGGCTGATGTGCAGATGAATTTGACTTGGGCTCCAGTGGCCCTGAATGCATTTGCCATCCATGTATGCTCCCCAGGCATAGTCTGATGTGTCTGTGGTTAGGATCTGGGCGGCGTGGGGTTGAGTAAAGGGCTGTCCCTTGTTGTGGTTGCATGCTTCTGCCCACCAAAGGAACTCTGTCCTTAGACAGGGTATGACAGGAATGACTGTTTCCAAGTCCTGAGAATGTTGGCCCCAAAACCTTTTAAGTACCATTGAAGTTTCCTCATATGCAGTCTTGCACATGGAATTAGCAGTATACAGGAGGCCATGAACCCAAGGGCCTGCAGTATTTTTTCTGTGGATAGCTGGGTTCTGGTGGCCATTTGAAGTAGGCTGTTAGACTTGTTTTTTTGAGGTGAGGAATGCCATCTGGGATGCTGTGTTCAAGCTTGTTCCCATGAATACAGTCTTTTGACTGGGTACCAGTTTTGATTTCTTTTCGTTGATGGTGTATCCCAAGGAAGTGAGAAGGTTTTTCACAAATGTCAGGTGCTGCAACAGCAATTCCTGACTGTCCACCTGAAACAGGCAGTCGTCCAAGTACAGGTAAATTTAGATATTTCTCTGCCTGCAGTAAACAATGGCTGGAGCCAGGCATTTTGTGAATACTCTGGGCGCAGTGGATAAGCCAAAGGGAAGTGCAGAGAACTGACAATGCATAGATCCGGCCCTGAAACACAGATACTTCCTGCAGGACTCCCTTATAGGGATGTGCAGATAGGCTTCTTAAGTCTAAGGTGTCTAGCCAGGCATCCTTGGCTGCCATAGGTAGAAACTGTTGTAGGGTAAGCATTTTGAATTTTACTACCACCAGGGGAGGTGTTTGAAAGAAAAGAGTTGGGGATTGGGGGTGCCCTCTTTTCTGGGTACCAGGAAGAGTCTGGAATAGAATCCTTGACCTATCTGTTCTACTGGAACCGGCTGAATAGCTCTGATGGAGAGCAGGGAAAGAACATGGCTTTGAGCCTCTGCCCACTGGTTTGGAGGAAGGTCTGGGAACCCTCTTGGGGTTGGCAGTGAGTGGAAGTGAAATTTGTACCCCTGGGATACAATGTTGAGGACCCATCGGTCTTGTGTCATGGACATCCATTTTTTTTGCATGAAGGGCAAGTTTTCCTCTTAGGGGCACCAGCAACTGGGCAGGGATGGGTGTGGAGTAGAGACGTAGCTTACCACTCCCTGCTTTGGAGGTGGGAGCACTCCATTGCTTAGATCTCTGCATACCCTGAGACTGTAGTCTGGGTGTTTTGTTTCCCCTGGGTCAGGCCTGAGATTGCCTGGAGGGGGCTGGAAAGGACGAGTGTTTGGTAGGGCAATGCCTACTGAGTCTAGGGGATTGCATTTGTAAGAATTATTTAACAATCTGCATAGACTTCGCTTTTTCTTCCATCTTTAACTGTCCTTGTTCAAAGGAGCATCTAGTAACTTTGATCTGACATGGTCTGGCAAAGTCTGCTCCTTGAGCCAAGCAGGTCTTCTCAGTATAGAACCAGTGACTGCTGCCTGGCAAAATGCTTCTAGGGCATCAAAGCCACACTGCAAAGTATGTTTGCTGACTTAGCTTGCAGAGTGCATAAGCTCCTACAATTCTTTATTTTCTGCACAGTCTGTAAAGGTAGCCACTTTTTGTTTCATACGTTCCATAATATTTTGCTGGTACTTCAGCATGTGAAATTGAGAATTCAATCCCCTAATAGCAAGAGTTGCAGAGGTATATACCTTCTTACCCATCTGTCCAAAGCTCTGGAATCCCTGTCCGAAGGGGAGGGATTCTTGGCTGTAGTTGCCTTGATACCTTTAGGCCCCTGGGAAATGATCTCTGGGTCAGCAGTAGGATTCTTGAAAATAAATTTGTGAGTGTCAGGTACTCTGTAGTACCCGTCTAATTTCCTAGGGGCAGGAGGTAAAGTATCAGGAGTAAGACTGGATTCCATAAATTTGTGAGTGTCAGGTACTCTGTAGTACCCGTCTAATTTCCTAGGGGCAGGAGGTAAAGTATCAGGAGTAAGACTGGATTCCATAAAAACACCATCAACAACTTCCAGGACAAGGGGTATTGCTAAAGGCCTGTGCTGTGGCAAATCTAGGAATTCTCAGAGTCTCTTTTTGGACTGAGGATAGTCTTGGCATTCCCAATGGAAATGCCCTCTAAGTATGTAAGGTTTTACCAAAAGAAAAATTCTCTGGAGGGGAGGCAGGGGGGGATGGATTCCTCTGCATCTGAATCCTCATAAACAGATAAGGGCAGGTCTTCATAATCAGATACCTCACAGTCATCACACTCCTGGTCTCTTCTCCTCTTGGCATTGGAAGGCAGACTTCCCCTAATCAGCATAACAACATCTTCTGCCATTCTAAGCATTGGTCATTGTGGCATGGGAGTACTTGCATGCACTTCGGTCATCTGTTTTCTAGGCGTAGCGCGTACTCTAGGCCTAAGAAACTAGGTAGTTTTAGATAAAAAAAGTCGGCTTGAGTCAAACATCGGTTGAGCAAAGAACTGCCTCAGACGCCGGTGCCTGTACAGCGGCTCCGGACCCATCCAAGGTAGAGACATCCGCAGGTTCCATAGACGAAGAAGAGTCTCGTGGCACACCGGACTCCGAATGGGTCTCGGTAGTGGCCTGCGAATCCACTGAAGCAGGCATCAGAGGCTGCAAAAGCACCTCACTGACTACTGGCGAACTGGCGACTAGCTTAATGGAAGCATTGTTGGCAGCTTTGGACCTATGCGATATTTGTCTTTATCCTTATGTTTTTCAGAATATCGGTAGTCGGATGGCTTACCGAAGCAATTTCGGAATACAGAGATAGAGAACGAAAGAATTTAGTGACAATGAGAACCTGACAACGAATGTTTCGGACGTTGAACAAGGCACAAAACAGACAGCGAGGCACGTCGTGGTCTGGGCCTAAACAAGTGACGCAGTAACAATGAAAATCTGTGTGGTATTTGCTTTCCACAGGCAAGACAATTGTTAACTTTTTCTGACATCGGTTAGAGCAAGAAAAAAGGATCCCCAATGGGGTACTTAGCTTTAGAAGACTGCAGGATTATTCAATTGGTAAACGAAAATTCAGGTAGCGGCCGACCGGCACTTGCGAACTGCTTCTACTTTGGGCTCCTCGGCAAGAAAGACTGATGTAATGACATCGGCTCCCTGTTTTTTATACCCCTGACGACCTGACGTCAGTCTTGGAGTGACAGCATCTGACGCAGAAATACCAAGTCTCTGGTATTCGGGCCGACTGAGGGCTACCTGCAGGCAGATAACCCCAAGTGTGATGACTGCAACAGTGAAACACTAAGAACATCTGCAAAGCAGAAATTACGGTTGCATTCCAATATTACACAAACTGCTCAAGTCCTGCCTTCCCTTAAACCTCATGCTTCCTCCTCAGCATTATTTTGCTGCATCGTTCCACAAATTCCATTTATGCCTAATTTGCTCCTTTCCTTTTCTAAAGATTCCACCTCCAGTTCTATCTCCTTTACTATTTTCAGTACCTCAACTACAGCTGGTTTAGACCAATTTCAATTTTCTAAATTATTACTTTCTTTGGCATCCAATAGTACTAAACTTACTACATCTAGACAATTCAGGTCAAGTGTCCCAGCTCAAAAGAATCATTTCCTTAGTTATTACAATATGCTACCCAACAATTCTTTTTTTCTCAAAATTCTTCACCGATTAGCTTTTAAAATCTAGTAACACTTTCACACATAAAGGTTATACATGAAGAGAATAAATGGCGTATCAAGCATACATCAAAACTATAATACACTTATTTACAAATGTGTCATACAATTATAAACAGTCTAGTATTTGGCAAGCTGTACACTAATTACTATATCACCAAAATAAGAGCGGGATCAGATAGATATAGTCCAATATGCTACCAAACAATTCTGACAACACTACTCTATAGGGACTTTTTAAAAATCGGACAGCTCATAACACTCCCAAAAACCATATTCCCTGTTAGCTGTTTCATCATCTCTTTTTTTTCCTCTGGCGATTAGGAAATACAGTTCTTTTTAGTCTGTTCTAGGTAAAAAAAAAAAAAAAAAAATACCTACACAAACACTTCCAAACAAAAATCTTAAACCTTTTAGACTGTGTTGCATACTTGGTGAACATAACGGATGCCTTCCCATCGTTTCTTTTCTAACCCCCTCAGATAGATTCTTATAGTTACAATGCAATATGTTACATAGTTTACTAACCTTTTTTTTTTTTTTTTTTTTTTTTTTTTTTAAAACAGCTTCTGTTCAGCACTCAACTAAAAACTCTAGCAGAGCTAGTCTTTCTCCAAGCAGTCCCCAATCCCTTTCTCTATCAGACATCAATCCCTGGAAGGAAGGCAGTCTCTAATCTGCAGTCCAAACTTCTGCTTGGCATCATCCCACTCCATTACTTTCTCCTCTAAAATTATTTACTCTCAATACCTTGGTTCCTTTGCCATTGTTCTGCAGTAAATTCAGCCCCCTTCCTGCCTATTTTCTATCCCCTTATTTGCAGTCATCCTTACTAGCAATATCTACACTTTCCATTCTCTATGTTGGCTTACTCCTTGGAATAGCTCTTTTTTTTTTTTTTGCAAAGGTCACATTTTGCTGCTTTATGAATATATTCTGTATGACTGCTGTTATTCTCCTTAAAGGACTAGTCCAAAATCCTAATCTCTCCTTATCTCTCAGATCCATCATCTTCCCTTTCCACTGTGATTTATAATCTTCGGCTTGTGTTACGTATATGATCCTTAACTATGCAGCTCTGAAAAGTATCCCTTTACAATGAGGTAATCCTAAATTACTTTATTCTAAGGGGAAGATAAACATATTCCACTTAACTCTTGCCCTTTTTCCCTCCCAAATAACTTCATTCAGTTCTTTATTATCCACAGATCCACCTACTGATTAAATATATACATATTCCTGACCTGTACACAATTAAAAGGGAAAAAATTCACTGCTTGCATCTTACTATTAATAATCAAGACCTTCTCAATTTCAGTTTTTGTAATCTCTTTTGTTTAGTCTCCTTCCACATAACCTTAACTGACATAACACAATACATTTCAATCCATAAACCTAAATACTTCATCTTATGTCCTCATACATATGGGGATTGCTGAAACAATTCATATGTGAATACATAGATTACTCCTACAGCCTTTGCTTATCTTCATTACTTTTATATCCTGAAAAGGCCTGAAACTGTCAAAATCTCCCATTACAGCTAACTTTTCTTGATTACCACATCATTTATAACCTTGACATTTTAAGTTCCTTGTTTTTTGTTAAATGGTTCTAAACATAAAGCAAAATGGGAAAGAGAACACCACCGCTTAGTTCCTCTGTTAAACAACTTGTCAGAAAGAAACCCACCCACTTTAATTTTTTATTGCAACCCTTATAATTAACCTTATTATTCTATTAAGGAATGCAAATACCACCATTTCCCTACTCAAAATCACAGCCAACTCTATCAAATGGTCTCTCTACATGAAGAACCCCCCCCCCCCCAACAGCAGCAGTGTTTTCTTACATTAGCTTTCCCTATAATCATCATTCTTTTAATATCGTCAATTATTTGCTCCCTTCTATAAAACTACACTGATCTATATTTATCAATTTTGGCAACACTTTTGCCATTACTTTAGCAAGTGGAGAGAAACACTTCAATAATCATGGTTTAAAGGGACAATCCCAGTGTTTAAAATTAGGGTCAGAGTTAAGCTGACAAAAGTCACACCCACTTCGACATGTCACATTCATTCCCACTCACAGTGTCTTTTTACTTTTAAATATCCTGTAAATCCACAGTTCCAGTCTTGCTTCAGCACAGAGGATAAACGGAATCCTTGGATTTGTGTTCCTTTCCAATTTCCATTGGATTGGGAAACTGTCCCCAGCTCCTGGATCATATTTAAAATAAAGAAAGCTGTGCCAGGGAAAAGGGACATCAGTGTACACTAATTTTTAAAATTTGCATCACTCATGCTTCTACAGATGTAGCATTCAGTTTTCTGGGTAGATTTGTCTCACTACTGGCCCAACACCACCTGAGAACCAAAGCAATTCTCAAACCCACAAAAGTACAAGCTGCAGCCAGATTGGTGGTGCAAAAAGAGAAAGCCCTAACTATGCTGTAGGGGACCAGAGTTCAATTAGAGGTTTGGTGCTTACAAGCTACTGTTATGGTGGCTTTATATAATTGTGCTATACTCTTCAGAAATGGTAATGAAATCTGGACATACTATCAAGCAGGCTACCATGGAATGTGTCCAATTACAAAATTCCGTACATTTTATTAGTTGACACTTCCGGTCAACAAATGTATGTAAATAAATAAATAAATAAACAACTAGTGGTGCACTGTGTCCTGTGCAAAGTAAACTACTAGCTCACAGTATTTAGTGAGGGTAAGGTTAGCATACATCCTGCAGCTCACATCTTTAAATCTTTTACAGAATCACATACACCGGAAATTCAGTGGTACAGGAATTGATAACTAAGCAGTATAGGGGAAAAAAGTACAAACTACTGCATCATCATTATACTCTTGAGCAACTTTCACCCAAAGCAGGGTTCAGCCATAAAACGACAGACATACATCATGATTCAGTCCAACCACTTCAACCTCATATTACAGTCTCCAGATAGAACCTCCTAAGAGGTACCAAGACCATGGAGTATGGTGGACCTAAAGCTTGAGATCACATCTACTTTATAGTGTCATGAAAAAGTGTACACTGAAGCCCATGCCCCACCTGCAGAGATATTATCCACTGAAGAATTCTTGAAATAAATGCTGGGAAACATATCTCTTGTGGAATATGCTTGATATTTACTTGGTAAACTCTTGTACTGCATTTTAGGAGTAGATAAAGAACCAAATCTACTTTTTCCTGTGGAAGAAAAGCTCTTTGAACTGAGGCATCTAGGAGACACTCAAGGAAAACAATCTTGTGAGGCGTTAAACAAGAATTTTATGTTTGGCTAGAATCCGTGTCTGTGTAGGAGATTTCTTCCAAGTGATAGATTCCTGATGCTTTGAAAGACTGCAAAGATTAAGAAAGTTGTCTAAATAAGGAAAAAATGTAAAAACCATGCAGTCTACAATAGGCTATCACTGGAGCCAGGCACTTTGCAAATACCCTTTGAGCAGTCGACAGACCCAAGGGTAATGCAGAGAACTGATCCAAACAGAGAAACCTTAAGAAATATCTGAAATCTGGATTTTATAAATCTAAGGTCAGTTGAATGAAGAAACTGGCTCCAGGAACCATGAAAAACAAATTAATCCCTTATTAAAACCATGAGCTTCCAAGCTTTTGCAAAATGCTTTTTTTTCACCTGGTATCACACAAGAACAAGATCTATCATCTTGTATACTGTTCACTCAACCAATTTAACATTTAATTGAATAACTTACAGAAATTTGAAATAAGTTAAAAATAAAGACGCTCCTCTCTCTCTCTCTCTACATATATATATATATATATATATATATATATATATATATATATACACACACACACATACACGTGTGCACATGTATGTACGTGTATAAATATATATATATATATATATATATACATATATATATATATATATATACACATATATATATATATATATATATATATATATATACACACATATATATATATATATACACACACACAAATATATAAATGTGTGTGTGTGTGTGTATATATATATATATATATATATATATATATTATATATACACACACACACACTCACACACACACACGTGTTATGTTCATGTACACATCTATGTAAGCATTTACCCTTATCATATGGAGTATTTCATTTTCAATACTGGCTTCACACTATTAACAGCATTTAGCTTCTGTCATCCCTCAACTTTTTTATCCATTTGTATTCCAAATGTTAGATCTTCAATATCAAATCACTTCCTCTTAAACTAAAATAAACTTTGTGTCAAACTTAAAGATGCGTCTCTCATCTGTTTCACTTTTATGTTTACGAAGTGCATTACTATCAAGTTTCCTTCTTAATTTTGACAAATGGTCAAAAAACTTTGACCTTTTAGCTTCCTATTTGTTTTACTGACATTTATAAAGCTGGACAAGTGCCACAAACAGAAATGTAACTTAAGCTCACAGTGTTAGAATCTGCATATAAACTATTCTTATGTTCACATTTAGCAACTGGATTTCCAAATTATTGCCTTTAAATATATGCTTACAGAAAGTACAACTTCTACAAGGGAACGTACCCTTCCTTTGACTAAATCTTACATCATTAGTAATACCTTGGTCTTTATAGCACAATTTCTGCTTTAAATTCCTAGATCTTATATAACCAAAATGTTTTTTTCACTTATATTTAGTTCCCAAGTATTAATTAAAATATGCCAATGTTGATATACAGTTTCCTTGACTATATCAGTATGTGTATTGTACGATAGAGTAAATCTCATTTTCTTTTCCCGCAATGGTTTTCTTACATAAATGTTTGCCTTATGAAAAAGACTTGGTTTACTTATAACATGCTGAGAAAGTATGTTTTATCCTTCCTTTAAGACAATTTAATTTTATCTATGATTATTAAAATCTGATATAGGTCCTTCTATCTGACTTTCTAATGCTTCATTTTGTATTTAAACTGAGCTTTCCATTTTTCTGTTGTGTTAAATCTAAGGTCACTAGGATACTCAATGTTGTGGAAGTATAACATTTTGAACTTGGGCACTATCAAAACAGGTTTAGTAAGAATGCTTCTGGTGCGAAAGAAAGAAGACTCTTCTATTAACATCCTTCTCCTAGCTTAGGAGAAGGGACCACTTCCATCACCCCTTAAGTCAGCAAGTGCTGAATGGCAGGAGTGTTAAAAGAGGAGTTTAATGTGATAGATGAGGGGGAAATACCTTGGAAGAAAAGGAGAGAATCTCACTGCCATCTGTAACCTTGATGGGATTACTTTCAGAACCCATTTTCTGACACTTTCTGGAAGGATCAAACCTTTGCAAAGGTGAGTGAGGGTAGGAGGAGTCTTGAAGATAGCCAGAATTATTTGACTGACTGTTGTTGGCAGAGGGATTTGCCTTTCTTTTTGGTACCTCCCTGCCACTGTTTTATAATAGTTTGCTTACTAGCAACTTGCTGCATCTGTCCATTTTGCTTTTTGACAAAAGTTGTAGAGGTAGCATTAAACCCACTGACAAACTTGGAGAAAAGGTTGAAAATCTGAGAAATTCCCAGAATCAGCTTACCTTTCTCAGCACAACTTTTAAAGACCTCTGCAGCAAATGTCGCAGAAACTAAGGGAGATTTAAAATTTCAGCTTTGACATACCCAGGACAGTTATGAGAACGCAAACTTTCTCCTAACAGTTCCATTGGCAGCAGCCCTGAAGTGGCATCAGCAGAATTATAAGCATACTTCAGACAGTGGGTAATCACTTGAGACACAGAATCAATCAGGTTATAAACATTTTCCTCAACAGGAAAAAAAAAAAAAAACGATTGACAATATTCCTCGTGTTTTTAAGAGGCAAATATAAACTTTTTAACATACAAGCTTGACAGCTGAGAATTCTAAAAATAAGCATTGAAGATTAGACTTTCTTCTCAAAATCTAACAAAAGGGTTCCCATCCTTGCCAGAAGGGATTGCTAATAACCAGATGTTTAGTAGCAGCTGGAATCAGAGAAAACAACTGGATCCAAACTGGTACTGGTACAAAAAACTTACAAGATTTAGGAACTTTGACTGCTTTCAGGCAAATTACATGCCGTCACAAATATATCCTCCAATGCTGAAAGAACAAGAGGAATAGGAATACGTTCAGGAATATCACAACTGTAATAAATCATACTACTGACCTCTTCAGAGACAGTAGAATGTCATTATGTTCACACCGAAACAAATTATTTATTCTGTAAAAAGTTTTAGAGACAGAATCATTCAAAGGGATTGACGGAAAGCACACTTCCCACAAAATCTGGAATCAGAAACCAGAGGGGGAAAACACAGACATTGTCCCTTAATCATCTGAAACCCTTTTTGTCTCATCAGAAATAGCCGAACTAGAAGAAACAAGAGTCTGAAACAAACCATGAGCCAAGCCCAATAAATCACTCCTGTCCAAAGTGACTCAAGACAGGGGAAGACACGAGTCTTTTTGCTTTTTCTGTTTAAAAAAAAAAAAAAAAAAGACAGGATCACTTTCTGAAATGTGGAAAGTCCCCCTCCCCCCACCAAGGTGAACTCACTCAGCAATGGAAAATGTTAGCCAGTCACTGATACTCGAAAGCCAGCAACATCTGCACTCAGACAGCAGAAAAGCTCTGAACTTTGCATTCAAGCCACTTTTCTTCAGCTCAGCATAAGCAGAACAGTTTGGGTGCATGGAAAGTGCCCTTTAAGCTTTGGAAGCTGGCCAGCTGTTATATCCTGTGCAGGATACAACCCATACAACTAAGATACTGCAGTCATGATCAATAAGACAACAACTTCATGGTTCACCCTAGAAAGAAGCTCTGAAGACAGGCAGGAGAGCCTCTGAGTCGGTAAACCTTACAACCGCAAAATAAGTGGTTTTCTGTCAAGTAATACATTGACAATTCCAAAAAGAAAAGTGGCCTGCCCATGACACAAATTCTACAAAGATATTTAGAAGACAATGTCAAGTTTTTTTACACAGTGCATATGCAAATATTCATAAAGTAAAAATCCCCTCAAGTTATGTCAGTCCTTGAAACACACATTTCCTAATCTGAAATCAATAACTTCACCGAAAAATAAAACTGTGGAAGGTCTTCCTGAATAGGGAACTTATTGCCCACCCACAAAAGATCACTTGCTGACAATTCAACTAAGCCCATAGAAGAAGCACACACCTGCAGCAAGAACCTCTGAAGCTTTTAGCACTTTAATTGCTTTATGTGGACCTCTGTTAGAACTCCTGACAATCTGAACATGTGGATGCTGTCTTTAAGCTTTTAAAGACTGGATGGTTGTTCATATCCCTGGCAGGATATAAAACTAATAGATCACTGCTGCAGTAATTTAAGCTAATGTTTAACATACTGTCTGTTTTGGAAGGAGGCAAACAGATCTATTGGAGGTGCTCCCCACAGTTAGATCAATTCCTGGATGGCCCCAGGGTATAGTTCCTACACATAAGTGCCTGTCCTCATCCTGTTCAGCTTGTGTACAACAATGTTTTCCACTGATGGGATTTATAAAGTCTGGAAGAATCAGACAGAGCTGAGCTGCTACTTCCCAAACAGTCATAAAAAGTCTGCAAGATGAAACCATGGTGCTAAGCAGATCTTGTGTACTACATCATTGTGGTGTTGTCTGTAATAACCTGCACAGGCCCAGGGAACCAGAAATAATACAAGGCTTTAAATTATATATCAAATCATCATCACTCATTATGTGCTTTTGTCTATCTTGGAGTTCCGCCGACCTTGCACTTTGTCCCCCTTTGAAATCGCTCCCAAGGCAAAGTCTGAAGCAACTGCTGGGGCAGAAAGATGGGGACTTAAGGGAGAAGGACAAAAGTACAGTGTTGTACCTACCATAAATGTAGATGTCCGAGAGGTATGCATCTGCAGTCCTAACAAATGGGTTGTCCTGGCCTCAGGCAGCCCTTCGGTTGGCCGGATTCCAAAGTCTGGGTCTGGCCTCGGCTGATGTCGCACTCCACCCGACGTCATAGCTGCAGTTCAGCGGGTATAAAGGCATCAGCAGACGCCATTTTCCTCAGTGTTTCTTGCCCCAGATGCCAGGTGCCCTCTAGGAAGGCTACATTTGGATAAATGCAAATGTTTCCAAACAATAGAGAGCAAATAGAAATAAACATGTATATACATATATACAAACAAATACACCATAATAGATTCCCCCAGCTAGCTACAAGATGGGCAAATACCCTAGGAGTACCACAGAGGGGAAGGAGGGTGGGTAATCTGACTGCAGATGCATACCTCTCGGACATCTACATTTATGGTAGGTACAAAACTGCACTATGTCCTTCAAGGATGCATCTGCAGTCCTAACAAATGGGTAGAATACCATAGCCAAACTGGGGGAGGAGGCACTAAGGAGGCACTAAGAGTTTATGGTGTAGTTAAGATCCCTTGCAAAACAGCAGTGGCAAAACCTGCTCGGGATCTGGAGTATAAAGGTAGATTATAATGCTTGGCAAATGTATGCACGGAGCTCCAAGTAGCAGCCTCTAAAATGTCTTTGGTAGCCACTCCTCGTAAGAAAGCTGTAGTAGTGGCTGTAGCCCTTGTGGAGTGAGGTCTGATGTTTTCTGGAGTTGCCTTTCCATGAAAAGAGTAACAAAATCTAATGCAATTTCCTATCCATTTTGAGATAGTTTGTTTTGAAATTGCTTTTCCTTCCATTCCTGTTGCATATGCTACCAGAAGCTGGTCAGTTTTTCTATTGTTCTTGGTTCTGTCCAGGTAGTAGCGCAATTGTCTGTGTACATCCAAAGTATGCAGCAATCTTTCCCCCCTGTTCTGTGGGTTGGGGAAGAATGTTGGTAGGTGTATTGTTTGGTTTAATGATACCCTGGAGACCACCTTTGGCATAAAGGTAGGATTAGTTCTCATGGACACTCTATCCTGATGGAAGATAAGGAAGGGCTGTACTGCCATTAATGCCTGTAATTCAGAAACCCTTCTAGCTGAAGTAATTGCAAGCAGGAATGCAGTCTTCCAATATAAGTACTGTAATTCTGCTGTTGCTGCTGGTTCAAAAGGGGGGAGTGTCAACTTTTCTAAAACAAAGTTCAAGTCCCATGTAGGCAATGGTGGTTTCCTTGCTGGCTTTACATTTTTAATTCCTCTGAGAAACTGCCTGAGTAGAGGTTGAGAAAAGACTGGAGGATCCATGTTGTATTCTGCTGAAATTGCTGATGCATGAATCTTAATGGAGGAGTAAGACAGATCATTGTGGAAAAGCTCTGCTAAGTATTCCAGGATGTTAGCTATGTTTGCCAATGATGCATCTACTCCTCTTGTTGCACTCCAAATGAGATATCTTTTCCATTTTGCTGAATAAGTTTTCCTTGTTGAGGGTCTTCGAGCCTCCAAGATAATGTCTTTAACCCTTTGAGATAAATCTGGGTTATTTTTCCTTATATAATGTTCCAAGCAGCTAGCTGCAGTGTTTTCAAGTTTGGATGCAGGATTTTGAAGTTGTTCTGTGTTAGCAGTAGAGGTAGCAGGGGTAGAGGCCATGCGTGTTCCCGGGTTATACTCCTCAGTAGCGGGTACCAATGTTGCCTCGGCCAATCTGGAGCTATCAAGATGATCCTCGGGTGATCTTCTTTGATCTTCAGTAGCACTTTGTGCATCAAAGGAAGAGGTGGGAATGCATATGCTGTCAGGTTTTCCCAACTGAAGGATAGGGAGTCCACCTTCCAAGCAAGTGGGTGGTATGTCCTTGTGCAGAATTTTTTCAATTGGTGGTTGTGTGGGGATGCGAACAGGTCTATTTCTGGCAGTCCCCATTTCCTTGTGATGGTTTTGAAGATGTCTGGATGCAGCATCCATTCGTGGGCATCCGTGGTGGTTCTGCTTAAGATGTCTGCTAGTATATTTTCTTTTCCTGGCACAAATATGGCTTGGAGCTGAATGTTGAGGCTCAGGGCCATATTCCAGAGGTCCATTGCCATCTGGCATAGAGGGTATGAATGTGTGCCTCCCTGTTTGTTGATATACCACATAACTGTGGTGTTGTCCGTCCTTATCAGCAAATGACCCTGTTGAAGAAATGGTCTGAATGTCTGAATTGCCTGTTTTACTGCCAGCATCTCTTTTTGATTTATGTGTAGGTTTCATCTGGTCTTGAGTCCATAAGCCTTGTATGCACTTGTCCACCATGTGTGCCCCCCAACCGAGGTCTGAGGCGTCCGTGATGAGGGCAGTCCTTTGTTCAATTGACAGGCCTGGGCCCACCACTGGAATTCTTGCTTCAGGCATGGAATTACTGGAATTTGGGTTTCTAGGCTGTGCTTGTGCTGAGACCATAAATTCCTCAGGTACCATTGCAACTTCCTCATATGTAGTCTGGCATGTGGAATTAATATTATGCAGGATGCCATGTAACCCAGGGCTTGCAGGATTTTCCTTGCTGTAAGCTGGTTCTGCGTTGTTAATGCCATGAAATAGAGTGGTAGCTGCTTCTGTTTTTCTGCTGTGAGGAATGTCATCTGGTTTGATGTGTCTAGTTCTGCACCCAGGAAGGTTATCCTTTGGGATGGTATCAGCCTTGACTTTTTTGTGTTGACTGTGTATCCCAGGGCTTGCAGCAGGTGAATAACCTTTTTCAAATCTTTTGTTAATTTGTCTTTGCCGTCCGCTTGTAGCAGGCAGTCGTCCTGGTATGGATAAATTTTAATTCCCTGAAGCCTGCAATGAGCAATTACTGATGCCAGGCATTTCGTGAATACTCTGGGCGCAGTAGATAAGCCAAAAGGCAATGCTGAGAATTGATGATGCTCTGATCCTGCAAGAAATCTGAGGTATCTTCTGCAATTTGGTCGTATGGGGACGTGCAGGTATGCCTCCTTGAGATCCAGAGTCACCAGCCAAGACTCCTTGCCCAGCATGGGAAGAAGTTGCTGTAGGGTCAGCATTTTGAATTTTGGAACAATGAGATATGTGTTTAGAGCGGACAGGTCGAGGATAGGTCTCCATTGGCTTTCCTTTCTTGGTACTAGGAAAAGCCTTGAATAAAATCCTTGTCCTTGTTCCATAGCGGTACCTTTTCTATAGCTCTCATCCTTAGTAAGTGGTCTATTTGCTGTAGAGCGTTTGTCCTTTGGTTTGGAGGTAGGTTTGGCATTCTTCTCTTCCTTGGAAGAGTATGGAAGTGAAACCTGTAGCCTTTGTCTATTGTCTGTAAAATCCATTTGTCTCCTGTAATGTAATGCCAATTTACTGAAAATAAGGCTAATTTTCCGCCTAAGGGTGCTGCCAGTTGTTCCCTGGTAGGCGGTTTCAGAGCCAAGTCACTGTGATTGTCCTGTAGAAGTGGTAGTGGCTGGATCTGTGGCAGTAGTTCTCTGGCTGTTAGGCTGCCACTGGCGTCCCTGTAGGCACCTCTGGATTGACCTCTGCCTCTAGGCGCCTACTTCTGCTTCTCTGTGCTCTGGTGGTGTCTGGAAAGGACCAATTCTTGGAAGGCCAGTTCCTACTAAACCTCGGAGGCTGGACCTGTAAGAAATCCTTGACTGTCTGGACAGATTTAGCTTTTCTTCCACCTTCTTCAACACTTGCTGTGCAGGGGAACCAAACAAACTGTGCTTTTCCATGGGAGCATCTAGAAGCTTTGACTTTACATGGTCTGGTAAGGATTGCTCTTTTAACCATGCATGCCTTCTGATCACTGTACCAGTCATAGCTGATCTAAAGGAAGCCTCCAGTGCATCATAACCGCATTTTAAGGAATGATTACTGACCTGCTGAGTGTTATGCACCAAATCCTGAAGGGACTTACGGTCTAAAGGTTCAGGCGAGGACAGTTTTTTAGTGAGCTGCTCTAACAGAAATTCCTGATACTGAATCATGTGGAATTGACAGTTTAAGGCCCTAGCCAAAAGAGTAGCAGAAGTATAAACTTTTTTACCCCATCTCTCCAATGCCCTAGATTCTCTTTCACACGCGCGCGGGTTTTTGGCAGAGGCAGCTGCTACAGCTTTGGGGCCCTGTGAAATAGTTTCAGGATCTGCAATAGGAGCCTTATACAAATGATAATGTGTGTCCGGAACCCTGTAGTATCTGTCCAGCTTAGCAGGGGCCGGAGGCAGTGAGTCAGGGGCAGTACAAGCATCATTAAAATGCATCATCCACAACTGTAAGCACTGGAGGAATAGCTAAAGGCCTATGCTGTGGTAAATGTAAAAAGGTCCTAAGCCTTTTGCTAGAGTCTGAAAAATCCTGGCCCTGCCATTGAAATTGTTCCCTCATAGCATGCAAGGTTTCCCCAAAAGAAAATTCCTCAGGAGGAGAGGCTGAAGGTATGGAATCCTCTGCATCAGTGTCCTCATATGGAGAATAAGGGCCCTCTGGAGAATTTGTATTGAAGAAACTGGCTCAGGGGGCTCTGCTCTAAGCCTCTTCTCTGGAGGTGGGTGAGAGGCCCTGTCAGGGTGAGACTGGGTTCCCCTGATCAAAGAAATGAGATCCTCTGCTAGACTAAGCATTTGAGTACTAGAGCTAGGCCTGTGAGAGGGGGCTTTAGCAGGCACGGCCTTTGAAGATTTAGCTGCTTTAGCCCTGGCAAAAGCCTTAATTGACATGGATGCAGGAGGCCTAGCAGCTCCACGTGCAGGAGTAGATACATCTAAGGGGATAGTATCTGATAAATCCTGAGAAACTATAAGAGCAGGTGGATTTTCAGTAGCAGATTCAGCCATGCTGGAAGAGGCCTCGGTAGAAGGAGGCATGCTTTCGGCCGAAGGAAGAACCGCGGACTCGGCTTCGGCCGAAACAGAGACACTTGCGGTTGGCTTAACCGCGGTTTCGGCTGAAACCGTGGACCGCGAGTGTCGGTCCTTTTCCTTATGCTTTTTAGCTAAATGTGAAGTCGGAGTCTCCGACGGCATGATATAAGCAAAAGCGGAGCCGAAAAACTCCTCTGCAAACTCCGACCGACGTCTAAGTGTTCGTCGGTTGAAGGAAGCACAGGCTAGACAAGCTGCTACGTCGTGGTCTGGGCCTAAACAAGGTAGGCAGTAAGAGTGGAAATCTTTATGAGGTATTTGTTTCCCAGAAGTTAAACAGTTATTCACTTTTTCTGACATCGGCTGAGGCAAGAAAGAGTCCCCAACGGGGTACTTAGCTTTTTAGAAGTCTTCGGTAGTAGCAATCTCTGGTTCTGACCGACCGGCACTTGCGAACAGCTTCTGCTTCGGGCGCCACGCGGCAAGAAAGACTGAGGAAAATGGCGTCGGCTGATGCCTTTATACCCGCTGAACTGCAGCTATGACGTCGGGTGGAGTGCGACATCAGCCGAGGCCAGACCCAGACTTTGGAATCCGGCCGACCGAAGGGCTGCCTGAGGCCAGGACAACCCATTTGTTAGGACTGCAGATGCATCCTTGAAGGACATCCTGGGCTGAGACAAGTGAATCACCAATCAAAGTTCCCTTTCGACAACCTCCAGAATCTGAATTTGAAAAGATAAGGAGTGTTCAGGCAGAGCCTAACACGATCTGAGCTACCACCAAATTCTTCTCATGTGAGGTGTTAACAAAGGGAATCATAATAATCATAGAAGCCACAAAACCCAGAATCCTGAGGAAATTCCCTGGCAGAAGACTGAGACTGACTGGAGAAGACAATAGTGACTTCCTTCTACTGCTGTACCTTGTTCAATGGAAGAAAAGCTTTTCCCAGGGATGACTCTAAAAGACATCCCAGAAAAACTAGTGAGTGGAAAGGAACAGATTAATTTCTACAAGTTCAGTTGAAACACCAGACTGAGCAGGAGTTTCATGAGCTATGTCACATAATCCTGGCAACTGTCATCCAAATATGGAAAGACATGAATGCTGGCAGTAAGCAATTACTGGAGCCACGCACTTCGTAAATACCCTTAGCAAAGTGATCGACCACAGGGGTAAGACAACAGATAATGTAAGCCAAGCACAGATATATTTTTAAAGAAAACCTGAACTTCTTGCAAACTGGAATGCAATTATAAGCAAACTTTTGGAGCAGACGTTACAACAAAGCTACAGGCAGGTACAAGAGGGAATATGGTTTGAAGGAACATTTTGAATTTTGGAACTTTAAAAAAATTAACAAGGGAGAGGAGAGCTGTAGGACTAGTCTCCACATTCCCCCTTTCTTTAGCACTACAAAAATCCCTGAATAAAATTTCCCATCTGAGCTGAAGGCAAACTTCTATCAAACCCTGAGCCAAAATTTGTTCTACAACAGGAGACAACAGGGAATGTCTGGTTTGCAGGATAAGGATGAATCCCCTGGAATGAGGGAAGGGATTCTCAATGCTATCTGCAACTCTGATAGCTACATCTCAGAACCGGCTTTGTCTGAGACAGTTTGATGTCACTGTCGAAGATGGAAGCCTAGACTAAGTGACAGATTCGTAGGATGGGAAGGGAGGACAGAGGAGGCAAATAGTTATACTTTTTGGACTGTCCTTGATTCTAGGAGACTTTCCTTTGAACCTCCTTGCCACTGCTTTTTGAAATTCTACTTTCTGGAGACTGCTTATAAAAGGGATCTTAAAGAGGAAGAAAACATTTACTGGACTTTGTAAATGAGGATTGAAACATCTGAGCAACCCCCCAAATCAATCAGTTTCCTTCTCTCAAACCAAAGGACTTCAACATCAGAAGGATCAAACAGCACAACTGAGAACAGAGAAGAATTAAAAATGTTATGTACTCACCATAATGTTCCAACTGTATTGCTCATTTTCATTCTTCCTCAACTGATGGATTCTAATCAGACTCGGCCGCTTCTACCAGATCCATCAGATCTGAGAACTCTCCAGCTCCTCCCTTTACCCATAATGCCCCACCAACTTAACATACCTCAGATAGAGTTTGGTCCCCCTAGACATCAAGGGACAACCTATTACAGACATTAACAAGGGCAGACAAGAAACAAGAGAAGCTGGAGTTCAAACAAGAGACAGAAGTTCCTGTAAAGTTCTTAGATCTTTCCAGAAGCAAAGGAAGGGGGTAAGTGGGCAGGAAGTGGAGGAAGAATGAAAACAGACAAGACAGATGTAACATTATGGTGAGTACATAACTTTTTTTTTCTTTTAACTGATTTTGTCCTTTTCATTCATTTCTCAGCTATTGAGAGTGGGTCCCCAGCTACTAGAAACCTGGGCTGTCCTCATTAAGGACATTGCAGAGTACTGCATATCCAAAGGCCACTCTGTTCCTGGAAAACAAATCTAAATTTGTAATGAGCAATTAAGGTGCGAGAATTAGTCCAAGCTGCAGCGATATCTAAGGAAACCCTTGAGCAAAAGGCTCAGGAGACTGCCACAGACCTTGTGAAATGAGTTCTAGGTTTAGGTAAGGATAAACCTTTTTTTTTTTTTTTTTTTTTTACCATAGGCAAAGGAGACCCATTCCGTTAACCATTTGGCCTATGTAACTTTGGAAACAGTCTTTCCCAATGTATTAGGAGAGAAGGAAACAACTAGTCAAATTTCTTGAAGCCTTTGGTTATGGAGATAAACGAAGCTATCTACACACATACAACAGTTGGAGCACATATTCTCCCTTACTTAAAAAGTTTGGAAAGAAAATTGGTAGATTAGATTAAGGACCTGGTTTATGCTGGATCTACCTTGTGCAAAAAAGGCAGGTTGGTCCACAAAGACACCCTGCCTTTCTGGAAAACCAGGTAAGGAGTTTTAGAAGAGAGTCTGGAGTTCAGATACTCGTCTACCGGATGTGATAGCGACCAGAAAATGGTTTTCCAAGACAAAAATTTTAGATCTGCCATGGATGATGGTTCAAAAGGGCCTGGGTTAAGGCCTGAACCATAGCAGTTAAGTCCCAAGGAAGAGGAGTAGGATCCCCTAACGGAGGTCTAAATAAAAAGCTTAAGAAAGGCTTTAAATAGTTAAAGGACGCTAAGGTAGAGTAATTTTCACCCAGGCAGAAATCAGAAATGGCAGCCAACTGAACTTTAGCAGGCCTGAATACCAGAGTCTTGGATCCCTGTGTCGGATGCTGTCTTCTTCCATGACGTCTGGTCGTCAGAGGTATAAAACATGCTGTCAACGCCATTTCATCAGTTTTTCTTGCCCCAGATGTCAGGTGCCCCCATAATGGGAAGCAATTATATGTTATGTTACACCTCCATCAAAAAACAAATACACCAGAAAGCTTAAATAGACTAAACAAGATGGAAAGGCAGAGCCAAGAGAAGTCAGGGGGCTGGAGGGAGGGTAACCAGGACTGCAACAGTGAATACACGAACATATACATTTATGATACGTGTACACAACTGTACTATGTTCTTTGTGTTTCACTGCTGCAGTCATTACATTTAGGTTGATTCCCAAAGCTAAGGAAGGGAGGAGGAAGTTAGAGAGCATTAAAACCAGCTATTTAGTCCTGCAAGACTGCAGTGACAAAACCAGCTCTGGATTTAGAAAAAATAGGCATGTAGTAATGCTTGGTGAAGGCATGTACAGAGCTCCAGGTAGCAGCTTCTAGGATATCCCTGGTAAGGACACCTCTGAGAAAAGCTGTAGAGGTAGATGCAGCCCTGGTGGAATGTGATCTAATCCCCTCTGGGGTAGGTTTTCCATGGTGCTTATAGCAGAAATGAGTGCAATGGGTTATCCACTTAAAAATGGTTTGCTTTGAAATGGCCTTCTCCTCTGCCCTGCAGCAAAGCCAAGTAGCAGCTGTTCAGATTTTCTGAGAGGCTTAGTCCTGTCCAAATAAAATCCAAGCTGCCTGTGCACATCCAAAGAGTGCAGTACTCGTTCTCCCTCGTTTTGTGGATTTGGGAAAATAGCAGACAAATGAATGGACTGATTAAGGGCCATACTAGACACCATCTTGGGCATAAAGGAAGGATTGGTCGTGAGGGACACCATGTCTGCGTGGAAGAGGATGAAGGGCTCCACTGCCACGAGGGCCTGTAATTCAGACACTCTTCTTGCTGAAGTGATGGCTAGAAGGAAGACCATTTTCCAAGAAAGGAATTTCAACTCTTCAGTTGCAGCTGGCTCAAAAGGAGGGAGAGTGAGCTTTTCCAATACAAAAGGAAGGTCTCAGGCTGTAGTAGGGGCTCTCCTGGGGGGGTCTTAAACTTTTGGCCCCTCTGAGGGATTGCTTTAGCAGGGGGGTGAGAGAAGAGGGGTGGTTCAGTATTATAATGTGCTAAAATGGCAGAGGCATGAATTTTAATTAACGAGAAGGAAAGGCCCTTGTGGAGCATTTCTGTTAAGTACTGAAGAATATGCGGTAAGCTGGGCACCATTGTGCCCATCCCCTGAATCTGGCTCCAGGAATAGTATCTTTTCCCCTTTTCAGCATAGGATTTTCTAGTACTAGGCCTCCTTGCCTCCAGAATGACATCTAACACCTACTTACTGAGGGATGCTGTTGGAGAGCTCAAGGAATTAGCCAGCCTGCAAGGTTCAGGACTTGAAGCTGAAGGTGCAGAATCTGGCCCTCCTGCTGGGACAGCAGCGAAGGGGTCTGAGGCAGGTGCCATGGTTCCAGCAGTGTCATACTGTGCAAGAGGGGGTACCAGTGCTGGTGTGGCCAGTCTGGGGCAATCCATATTGTCTTTGGTTTGTCCTGTTTGATCTTTAGCAGAACCTTCGAGAGGAGAGGCAGAGGGGGGGGGGGCAGGCATAAACTGAGAGGCTTTCCCAGGTAAAGGATAGGGGATCCACTTTCCAAGCTTGACTGTGGGAAGTCCTTGTATAGTATTTGTCCAATTGGTAGTTCTGAGGGGAGGCAAACAGGTCTATCTCTGGGTTCCCCCATTTGTTTCTCAAGAGGGTGAATATTTTTGGTTCCAGTTTCCACTCATGTGGGTCCATGAGATTTCTGCTTAGGTCTTCTGCCAGTAAATTTAGCTTGCCTGGCAGGAATTGAGCTTGTAGGTGCACTTGGTAGCTCAAGGCTGTGTTCCACAGAGCCATGGCTAGTCTGCAGAGAGGGTACGAGTGGGTTCCCCCCTGCTTGTTTATGTACCACATAACTGTGGTGTTGTCTGTCTTTACCAATAATTGTCCTGGAAGAATGTGGTCCTTGAAGGCTGTCAGGGAATTCTCTACAGCTAACATTTTTTTTTGCTTGATATGCAGGTGCATTTGTCTCTGATTCCATTTGCCCTGAATGCACCAACCATGCATATTCTGATGAGTCTGTTAGGATTTGGGTGGCAGGGGGTAGAAAGGGAGCCCCTTTGTTGTGGTAGCAGGCCTCTGCCCACCAAAGGAATTCTGTCTTTATACAAGGAATGATAGGACTCATTAATTCCAGGTCCTGAGAATATTGACACCACAGGCTTGTTAGGTACCAGTGTAGTTTCCTCATATGCAGTCTTGCATATGGAATTAGTAAAATGCAAGAGGCCATGAACCCCAGGGCTTGCAGGATTTTCCTTGCAGATAGCTAGTTTGAAGTAGGTTGTCAAATAAACTTGTTTCTCTGGAGTGAGGAAAGTCATCTGGGAAGGTGTATTCAAGCTTGCTCCCAGGAATACATGTGTTGGCAGGGTACTAGGCGAGATTTATTTTAATTTATGGTGAACCCCAGTGAGTTTAGAAGTTTCTTTATGAATGTCAGATGTTTTAACAGCAATTCCTGGTTTTCTGCCCGAATCAGACAATCATCCAAGTATGGGTATATATGAATATTTCTCTGCCTGCAAAATACAATGGCTGGAGCTAGACACTTTGTGAATACCCTGGGCACATTTGATACTCCAAAGGAAAGTGCAGAGAACTGCCCTGAAGCATAGGTATTTCCTGCAAAGTTCCCTTATTGGAATGTGCAGTTAAGCCTCCTCTAAGTCTAAGGTTGCCAAACAGGCATCTTTGCCTAGCATAGGAAGCAGCTGTTGAAGTGTTAGCATCTTGAATTTTGGGATTACCAAAAAAGTGTTTAGAATAGAGAGGTCCAGGATAGGACGCCAGGAGCGGTCTTTTCTGGGTACCAGGAAAAGTCTTGAATAAAAAGCCTTGTCCCTTTTCTTCTACTAGGACAGGTTGAATAGCCCTGATACTTAGAAGAGAGAGAACCTGCTGTTAAGCCTCTGCCCACTGATTTGGGGGAAGGTCTGGCCAACCATTTGGGGTTGGTAGGGTGTGGAAGTGGTATCTGTATCCTTGGGAAACTACATTCAAAACCCATTTGTCCTGGGTAATTAATTCCCAGTTTTTTGCATGTAGGGCAAGCTTTCCTCCTAAGGGAGCAGGTGGCTGAGCAGGGCTTGGAAGGGTTAAGGATATGTCATTGTGACATTTTTTCTGTAGGGGTGTGTCTTACTACTCCCTGCTTTAGAAGTGAGAGCCCCCCCACTGCTTAGACCTGTGCATAGGCTGAGATTGTAACCTAGGTGGTCTGCTGTTCCTGGGTTTGGACTGAGAAGGCCTGGAAGAGGCTGGAAAGGACCAATTCTTTGAAGGCCAATACTGCAGGAAATCTTTAACAGTTTGCATAGATTTAGCTTTTTCCTCCATCTTTCTGAGGATGACTTCTGCTTTGTTGCCAAACAGGCAGTCTTGGTTTAAGGGAGCATCCAGTAACTTAGCTTTAACATGATCTGGCAAGTTTTGCTCCTTAAGCCAAGCATGCCTTCTAAGTACAGACCCACTGACAGCAGCCCTGCAAGATGCTTCTAAAGAATCAAAACCACATTGCAAAGTATGTTTACCAACTTGTTCAGCAGAATGCATTAAATCCTGTAAAACTTTGTGTCCAGCACAGTCAGGAATCAACATCATTTTCTGTTTAAGCAGTCCCATAATATGCTGCTGGTACTTCAACATATGAAACTGGCAATTTAAAGCCGTAATGGCCAAAGTATCAGAAGTGTATACCTTCTTACCCAATCTGTCCAAGGCTCTAGAATCTTTATCAGAAGGGGTAGGATTTTTGGCAGTAGTAGCCTTAATGCCCTTTGGACCTTGGGAAATGGTCTCTGGATCCGCAGTAGGATTCTTGAAAAAGAACTTGAGAGTCAGGTACTCTAATACTGGTCAGGTTTCCTGGGAGTTCATAGGTTCATAGGTTAGTACTAAGCTAATTGCCCTTGCGAGCCATTTTAAGCCTAGCCAATTATCCCTTGTGAGACTCAAACCCTGCACCTTCTGTTTGTAAGGCAAACACCTTAACCATTAGGCCACCCTCCCTCCCTTTGGAGGAGGTAAAGTGTCTGGGGACAGGCTAGATTCCAAGAAAGCATCATCTACAATGTCCAGGACAGAGGGGATAGCTAAAGGCCTGTGTTGAGGAAGGAGTAAGAATTCCCAAAGCCTCTTTTTGGAATCAGAGTAATCCTGGCTTTCCCAGCAGAAATGCTCCCCAAGTGTGCAAGGTTTCACCAAAAGAAAAAATCTTCTGGAGGGGAAGCAGAGGGAATGGAATCCTTTGCATCAGAATCTTCATAGGTAGATAAGGGCAAATCCTGGTAATCAGAAGAAACAGAAATATCAGAATCCTGATCAGAAGAATCAGAGGGAAAATCAGTTCTAGGTCTCAGAGGGGGAAGGCTGGCCTCCCCTAATTAAAAGTGATAAGGTATTCAGCAATTCTAAGCATGTTTTTTAGGCATATGGGCCTGACCATGTCAGCTTTCTATGAGTGGGTCGAGTTTTAGGCCTCGAAGATGACGTTTAAAATGCAAGTCTGTAAGTCTGAATACACCCTCAGAAGTGGGTGCCTGTACAGCGGCTCCGGACCCATCCAAGGTAGAGACATCCGCAGGTTCTATAGTCAAAGGAGCATCTCGCGGCATACTGGACTTCGAATGGGTCTCAGTAGAGGCCTGCAAATCTGAAGTAGCGGGTATCAGGGGCTGCAAAAGCGCCTCATGGAGTACCGGCAGACTGGCGACTAGCTTAACGGAAGCATCGGTGGCAGTTTTGGACCTATGCGGTCTGTCTTTATCTTTACGTTTTTTCAGAATATCGATACTTGAATGGCTTACCGAAGTAATTTCTGGATAGTTATAGAGAGTACCAAAATAATTTGCTGCAAAAATAGACAGACAAATAGTTTGGGGGTTGAATAAAGCACAAAACAGACAGCGAGGGACGTTGTGGTCTGGGCCTAAGCAAGGAATGCAGTACGAATGAAAATCTTATGAGGCATTTGCTTTCCACAGGTAATACAATTGTTAACTTTTACTGGCATCGGTTAAGAGCAAGAAAAGGGATCCCCAGCTGGGTACTTAGCTTTTTTTGAAGACTTCGGTTCTGAACCTCGAAAACAAAAATTTCAGGAGTCGGCCGACTGGCACTTGCGAACTGCTTCTGCTTCGGGCACCACGCAGCAAGAAAGACTGATGTAATGGTGTCGGCTGCATGTTTTATACCCCTGACGACCTGGTGTCATGGAAAAAGAGACAGCATCCGACGCAGGGACCCAAGACTGGTATTTAGGCCAGCTGAGGGCTACCTGCAGGCAGATAACCCAAATGTAATGACTGCAGCAGTGAAACACAAACAACATCTAACCCCTTCATTGAAAACTGAAGCTAATAATTCAAAGATAAATGGCAGAGGTGCTGAAAAAAGGATCCAGATCCTTGCTAAGGGTCCAGAAAACAAATCTCTTCCATTTACTTTTATAAATTCTTCTAGAAGCTTTTTGAGAAGATAACATGGACTGGGGAGGATAGCGCAGGCTGTCTAGCAATCAATGGAATTAAAGAAACCATGCAGTTAACTTGAGGCCTGTTAACTCCAGATGAGTCACATCTGTCAATCATGGACTAGAGCACCTCTTGGTGACTCCCCATTATAGCGATCAGGACAAAACCTGCTGCTCTTGTTGCTAGGGGAACAGAATGTAGCATGGCTGGCCCTAGACTGAAAATTCTCCCCGCCACTTTGACATTGAGAGACCACACAAGAGGTATCGGAATGGACCTGCTTAGCTTGTCTGCAATCACGTTGGATTTCCATGGAATGTGCATTGCTATTAGAAAGTGACTGGAACACACTGTTTCCCAACATGGATAAGATCTGGTTCTTGCTGATGTACCACACCACTGACATTGTCTGCCTAAAATGGCAATTGTCTTGAATAGAAGAGCATCTTGAAAGGCCTGCAATGCTGAACTGCTCTCATTTTCAGAACACAGATATGCATCTTGAACTATTCAGGGGAACCACATACCTTGGACTGTCCTTCCCAAGTAGTGCCTCCCATTCCCTATGGACACCTCCCACATAGTCACAGGACAACAAGAAGGGCAACCTTCAATGAAGCTAACAATGAAGATACCTTTTGCATGCTTGTGTGATGCTGACTGCAGCAGTGAAAGGATACTGGAGATTAGACAGTGTTCACTGAAGTATTCATATGTGAAAACTAGCTACAGTTACAGCAGCTGTCATGGATCCCAAGGCTTGTAAAATTGTGCTGGAAAAGAAGAATTTTGTATTATTTTCCTAACCTGGGATCTCCATGTGCAAGCTCGAGTAGAAGGAAGAGAAGTAATCTGACTGAGTGTATCCAGGCAAACTCTTAACTCCAGACTCTGGGTAAGTGTGAGTTGCGAATGGTTGTAACTAATCGTGAAACCTAGATGGATACAAGACTGGAGCAAGTAGTCCCTTTCCTGTAGGAGTCTATGCCTGGTTGGGGCAGTTAGGAGCCAATCATCTAGATATGGAAACACTCAATCCCAATGGTCTCAAGTGAGGTGCTACCATTGCCATTCATTTGATGAACCCCTGAAGGCTGTGGTGAGACCAAAGAGCAGTGCCTTAAACAGGTAATAACCGGCTACCAGTTAGAAGCGCAAGTATCTTCTGGAGATCCAGTTAATTTTGATGCGATAGTACGTATCTTGAAGATCTATTGACCACATCCAATTGTCCTTTTGCAGTACTGGCAAAATGAACTGAACCGTGACCAACTGAAACCCTTGAATGTTTAGTTAGATTTGATCCAGAATTGGTCTCTAGAAGTCCTTTTTTTTTGGCACCAAGAACAACCTTAAACAGGTTCCACAGCCTCTATGGTCTGGGGGGACCTCCCGGATAACTCTAGTAGCTTTTCAATTTCTTATGCTGCTGCTTACCTCTGACTGGGTGGATCATCATGGACTCTTTATTTTTGTAGAAAGAATTTGGGAAAATGGTATGATATAGCCACTAGATAAGATTCTCTGCACACAGGAATCTTTTGTTATAGACCGCCAGGGCTCAATGGTGCAGAGACATCCCCAACTGCCTCCAGAGGGAAGCAGTCAGGCCTCCCTTCAGGAGCGCTATTAGGCCTTCTCGGAGAGGGAATCCTGGAAGCCCTGGTTCAGCATGCCACCTCTGCCGCAAGGACTGCATCTTCCATTTCAGTTGTCTCCTCTGTCTGCGAGGGAATTATCTCCACACGAGTGTTGAAAAGAATACTGGGATTTTTAAAACCACATTTTCCTACCTTCTTGATTAATTGAGAGAAGTCCTGGAGGGGTTGAAAAACATACACTCAAGGCAGGCATGGTCTTTTCCTCTTGTTCACATCTGGAAAGTGCGTCCTTTACCTTGGGGCCAAACAAGGAAGTCCCATCAAAAAGTGCACTGATGAAAGAAAAACAAAGGGTTCGGCAAAATCACAATCACATGCAGTCATGTCTCCTAATGGCTATGCCTGTAAGAAAGATACCTTTCTCTGCACGGGCGATCACCTAATGGACGTATAAGAAATATTTTGAAGTAGCCAGTTGTGAGCAGATTCTATTTTGATAGTCAGCAAATATGGACCCAGAAAGAGGTCTGGAAAGCTCTTTGGTCAATTCTCCTCGTAACCTTTCAAATGTGCCTTATAATTCTGCAACTTGACGGCTAAGGTTGCTGAAGCATACATGAGCTTAGCAAATCTGTCCAAAGCCCTGGACTCTGTTAGGGGAATGGACAGAAGAACTCTTGTTCTGCAAGTTCTTAGTGGCTGCCGCCAAAACCAAATGGCATCAACCAGGACTCCTTTGCTCCACTGCATCAAGTCCTTGTGGGGGCTAGAATTCTGTCAGGGGTTTTAGGGATGGGATCTACAGTATCAGGCTCCTGCATGCTAAACAAGATCTACGAGTTTGTCAGCTGGGGGAAGTCACCCAGGAAGCAGACAGGCCAGACCTGAAAACCTCCAGGAACACAGATTCCTCCTGGGAGGGGGTATCCGAGGACCAGCCACCTTTATGTTTCAGGAGCTTTAGGATGTCTCTAAAGACATCTTCAGGTGGAAATAAGGGTGACCCCTTCCCTTCAAAGTCTGTGTCTTCCATGAGAGGATCCTGAGGAGAATCTAGGTGTCTCCTCTTACATGTTCTCTTCCAAGGGACTTCTTCAGTGGGGTGTTCTAGGGAAGTATCAGAAGAAATGAAGATGTCCTGAGGGACCCAGTATAGACTAGACAATGGTGCATGTTCCAGTGGAATGGATGGACAAGGCTCAAAGCAGAGAAAAAGAGGAGGTAAAAAGTCTGATCCGAAGGGGGCAGGTATGCCCCTTCTCTACAGACAAAGAGAAAGCCAACCGTACAACCTCACAGGCAGAACACCCAAGGGAAACTGACGTCAATAGTAAAGACAGTAGTTACCAAACCATAAGTTCCTGCAACCCCAACAGAATGCCACCCGAGAAGGGAGTCAGACCCAAGCTGTCCAATACCAAACTCCTGACTAGAAGAGACTGCTCCAAGAGCTTTGGAGCCAATCCCAGCCCCAGCGCTGACATTTGGGCTCCAAGGGGCTTACGGCCAGTCGACTCAGGGAAGTCTGCTGAGTAAAGAACAGACAGGCTTTGGAACCCATAAGGACATCTCAGGAAGTCTCAGATCTGAGGGCTCCAAAATGGTTGGTCAAATCTGAGGAGGACACCAAGGGAGAAGTGGCAAAGGTTGGCTTGCAGTTCCGGTGGGAGTCAGAAGCACTCCCATCTAGATCTGTACTCTGAGAAATTTCATCATCCTATCCACATCAGCTTGAGAAGCTTCTGGGAGATCCAAGAGATGATGTGGAGGATGGAGACCTGGAACACCTATGGGGAGATCCCTCCAAGAAAGGTGAATGGAGCCAAGAAGTAATCAGATCTGGAAGAAGGTGAGGAGTTCAGATCAGAGGAGACCTAGTTTTAGAACCAGTTGGATCCAAAGTAGTCGGACCTGACTATGTATATTTGAAAAGGGGGCACTAATAAAAGGAATCTAGGAGAAAGAATAGTCCGGGAATTTTCTGCAAGACTCCTTTTCTTTGGTCGCCGAATCTGACTTCCCCTTGTCTGAATTTTTGGATGGGGTTTGAGCCCCAGCTACTGAAGCAGAAGAGGAAGGGAAAGGAGGAAGAAAGGAGGGCCCTCAACACCAATTTCTACAATCAGATCTCTGTAGTTAAATCCGGAGCAGATAGATGTGGATTGTTCTACGTGCACAGGTCCTAAGAAATAAAAGCATTCCCTGTGGGCATGAGAGCTGGGAATCTTATGGCCACAGGTAATGCACTTTTTTAAAACCAGCTGGCTTGTTGGCCATAATGAACAAGAGAGAAAAACTGACTAAAGAAACTAGGGACAGAGAAACTTTTTTAGAACAAATGAAAAAAAGAAGAGTAAAGTACAGTTGTGTACTTACCATAAATGTAGAGGTTAGAGTGTATTCACTGTTGTAGTCATTACACTTGAGTTATCCTGCTGGCAAGGCTACCCGCAGTCGGCCTGAATTCCAAAGTCCTGGTCCGGCGTTGGTTGCTGTTGCCTCTTCCCTGACGTCAGTGCGCCAGGGGTATAAAAGATGCAGCCGATGCCATTTTCTTCAGTTTTTCTTGCCCCAGATGTCAAGTGCCCCCAAAAGGGTAGGCTAAAAATTCTGCTCATAAAAAAGCATGCACATTACCTTCATCTACAAGCAAATACACCACATAGGTTGTATAGAATAGAGAAGTACAGATAAGTCCCAGCAATGAGAGGGGGATGGTGGGAGGGTAACCTGGACTGCAACAGTGAATACACTCGAACATCTACATTTATGGTAGGTACACAACTGTACTATGTTCATCATGTTTCACTGTTGCAGTCATTACACTTGGGTTGAATCCCAAAGCTGAGGTTGGGTGGCTGGGCCTAAATAGAATTAGGAGTGGCTAGGAGGCCCTGCAGAACTGCAGTGGCAAAGCCTGCTCTGGATTTAGAGTAAAGAGGTAAGTGGTAGTGCTTTGTAAAAGTGTGCACTGAAGTCCCAAGTTGCAGCCTCCAAAATATCCTTGGTTGGTACTCCTCTGAGGAAAGCTAGTGAAGTGGCTGCTGCTCTGGTAGAATGTGGCCTAATGCCCTCAGGCACTGATTTGCCATGTTGTGAATAGCAGAAACGAATGCAGTGGCCTATCCATTTTGAAATAGTCTGCTTTGAAATAGCTTTTCCTTGCGATCCTGCAGCATATGCCACTAAGAGTTGCTCAGTCTTTCTGAAAGCTTTAGTTTTGTCCAAGTAAAAGCACAGCTGTCTGTGCATGTCCAAAGAATGCAGAAGTCTCTCCCCCTTATTCTGCGGGTTTGGATAAAAGGTAGGCAAATGTATGGTTTGGTTAAGAGCCACACTGGACACTACCTTAGGCATAAATGTTGGGTTTGCCCTTAGAGAAATCCTGTCCGGATGGAAAATAATAAAAGGTTCCACAGCCATTAGTGCCTGTAACTCTGAGACTCTTCTTGCTGAAGTTATTGCTAGGAGCAGAGCCGTTTTCCACGATAAGTATTTTATCTCAGCTGTATTGGCTGGCTCAAAAGGAGGCAGTGTGAGTTTTCCAAGACAAAATTGAGGTCCCATGCAGGTATTGGAGTTCTCCTTGGGAGATCTTATGTTTTTGGCCCCTCTGAGATACTGCCTTAGCAGTGGATGTGAAAAAATAGGTGGGTCCGTATTGTAATGAGCTGAAATGGCAGAGGCATGGATTTTAATTGAGGAGAAGGATAGGCCTTTGTCCAGCATCTCAGTTAGGTATTGTAAAAACTGAGGAGTATTTGGTACAAGCGTGTCCATTCCCTGTGCCTGGTTCCAAGCACAGAATCTCTTCCATTTTTCTGCATAAGATTTTCTGGTGCTGGGCCTCATGGCCTCCAAAATAACATCCATAACTGCTTTAGAGAGTAGTGCATTCTGAATGGTTACATTATCTGCCATGCAGACAGATTTAGGGTTCTGAGTGGGCTGTGCAGGATCTTTTAGTTATGTACTTAGCATAACTTCGGATGTATGGGATCCATCTCGCCTACATTCATAACTGATGGGTTCGGAGCCGATCCATCGGCTCCAACTCGGCCACTATACAATAGAACGAAGTCTCTAATTGGCTGGGCTACCCCTTATCCCAGAATGCACCACGCCTGCTTCCCCAGATCTTGTTTGTTCGCTTTCATACCTACATCCAGACACAGAAAACATAACAGCAACTGTAACAAACTAAAGTCCTTCAAGAGAAAGAACTCAGTAGAAGCAACATTTCCTCTAAACCCAATGGGAAGGGGAAGGAGGGATGTATGAATGTAGGCGAGATGGATCCCATACATCCGAAGTTATGGTAAGTACATTACTAAAAGATGTAATGGGATCCTATCTCGCCTACATTCATAACTGATGGGACAGCATCCCTAGCACCTAACTCCCAGGTGGCTCATTGGAAAACACTCCTGAGAACTGTGGAACCAAAAGAAGCTCTACCTCGAGAAGCCACATCTATCTTGTAATGAGAAATGAAAGTGTGCGGAGAAGTCCAGGTAGCGGCTGCACAGATATCATCTATCGATAACTTGGAGTGGAATGCTACAGAAGTAGCCACTGCCCTGGTAGAATGAGCCTTGATTGGGAATAGTAGCTCTTTGCCCGACTGTGAATAAATTAAGGAGATGCAATCTTTAATCCATTTGGCTATGGTGGTTTTAGCCACCGGTTGACCCAACCTATTTTCTGCAAAGGACACAAACAGCTGATCTGACATTCGTGTCTGATTGGTCCTACTTAAATAAAAACGCAGTTGTCTATGAACATCCAACTGATGGAAAATGTATTCTGCGTTATTGGAGAATTTGGGAAAAAACACAGGAAGCTCCAAGGATTGTTGAATGCATAAGGGGGATGCTACCTTGGGTAAGAAAGAGGGATTTAACTTGAGAGATGCTCTGTCTTTGTGAAAGGTCAAATAAGGAGGACTAGAACAGAGGGCCTGAAGCTCTGAGACCCGCTTGGCAGAGGTTGCCACCAAAAAGGCGGTTTTCCAAGACAGAAATTTCATATCACAAGTAGCTGCTGGTTCAAAAGGGCGGGCAGTTAAAGAAGCTAGAACCATATTCAGGTCCCAAGGAGGCACAGGATGGGCTATTGGGGGCCGAAGGAGCCACGCCCCTTTAAGGAAAGATTTGCAAAGTCTGTTTGCCATTAAGGAAGGCTCAAAGGAGACATGAAAATTAGAGATAGCCGCCAGTTGGACTGATTGTGGAAACTGAAGAGCCAAAATAAAACAAAGAAGCTAGGAATTCTAAAACCTGAGGTACTGGGGCGGTAAGGGGATCCATACCTCGTTGCTGAGCCCAAACAGCAAACCTCTTCCACTTGCTGGAATACAGTTTAGTAGTGGAAGGTTTGTGAGAAGAGGACAAAATGTGGATAACGTCTGGAGAAAGAGAGTTATCTCTGACTAAGGTTGGAAGTGGAGTAACCAGGCGGCCAACCTAAAGGACCTGAGGGATGGATGAGACTGACCCAACTGATGAGTTAACAGGTCGGGCACCAGGTCCAGAAGCCATGGGCCCTCCACCGCATACCTCAGAAGGAAGGGGAACCAAACCTGACAAGGCCAGTGTGGAGCGATCAGAATCATGTCGCTTCCCAGATAAATCGCCTTCTGTATCACCTTCGGGAGAAGGGGAACCGGAGGGAAGGCGTAAAGTAGACCGGAGGGCCAACTGTGAGCTAGAGTGTCCCTGGGAATCTGCCCCTGAGAGGGAGTCCAAGTAAAGAACTCCCTGCATTTTGCATTGTGAGGGCTGGCGAACAAGTCGCAACAAGGGAGGCCCCACTTGGCGAAAGTGTTTGCAGCCACCCTGTCGTTGAGAGACCACTGGTGGGGCAACAAGAAGGGTGCTGCTCAGCCTGCCTGCAATCACATTCGATTTCCCCGGAATGTGCGTTGCCACTAGGAAACGCTGGGTAGAAATCACCCAATGCCACACTCTCATGGCCTCTCGGCAAAGAGGGTAGGACCTGGTTCCGCCTTGCTTGTTTATGTACCAGACTACCGACATGTTGTCGGACAGGATCGCAATGGTACCCCGGGGAAGAACATGATGAAGTGCTTGCAACACCAGAAGCACCGCTCTCATTTCCAGGATAGTGATATGTAAGTGTGCTTCATGAGCCTGCCACGTACCTTGGACAGACCTGTCCAGATAATGCCCCCCCCCCCACCCTATCTGGGAGGCGTCCATGGTCACCGTGGCGACAGGAGGCTGAAGGGCAAAGGGTCGCCCCTGGTCCAGGTTGGATCAAAGCAGCCACCAACGTAGGTCCCAACGGCAAATTTCCGTAATCTGGACCAAATGGTCTAAGGGGAGATCCTGAAAAGACCACTGAACCGACAGTAGCCATTGCAGCATTCGCATGTGCAGCCTGGCTAAGGGGACTAGAAGAATGGTCGAGGCCATCGTGCCCAATAACTGCAGAAATCAATCTGGCCTGAACTCGTGATCTGGGTAACAAGGTTTGAACCTGAGACTGCAGCACCTGAATCCTTTCTATCGTCAAGAATCCCTGCATTTTTCTTGTGTCTAACTCTGTGCCTATAAAGGTAATACGCTGAGATGGCTGCAGCACAGATTTTTTCCAATTGAACGTGATTCCTAGTGAATGACCCAAACTGACTGTGGTCATAAGCGCCCGAACTAATAGATGCTTGGTGGTGGCAGTAAGGAGCCAGTCGTCTAGATAGGGAAACACTTGGAATCCTTGACTTCTCAAGTGAGCTGTCACTACTGCCAGGCACATGGTGAACACCCTGGGGGCTGTGGTGAGACCAAAGGGCAGAGCTCGGAATTGGAAATGACTGGTTCCCAGGCGGAAGCGTAAGTAACTCCTGGACTCTTGACTTATCAGGATGTGATAGTAAGCGTCCTTGAGATCTATGGAGCACATCCAGACATCCTTCTCCAATAACGGGAGAATGGACTGAATGGTGACCATTCGGAATTTGGATTTCTTTACAAAGCGATTCAATGATTTGAGGTCCAAAATGGGCCTCAAGTCCCCTGTCTTTTTTGGCACCAAAAATAATCTTGAGTAAATTCCTGATCCGATCTGGTCTGCGGGGACAGGCTGGAGGACGCCTTTTCTTAGCAGCTTTGAGACCTCAACCGCTGCTTGATCCCACTGACTGGGTGGCACATCCGGGATTTTCCTGATAGGAATAGGGGGTTTTATGAAAGGGATGAAATAGCCTCCGGTTATGGTTCGGAGCACCCACTGATCCTTGGTGACAGATTGCCAAGCCTTTGGGTGTTCCGCAAAACGACCCCCGACTGGTTCCGGAGATGCGCAGTCGGGCCACGTCTCAGAGACGGGGAGCGTAGGATGGACCACGAAAGGAATCACGGTCTCCAGAGTTACGGGGGCCTCTGCCGCCTCTGGGGCGACGTCTTCCTGAATTCCACCCCCCTCTGCCTCTAGAGGGGGGATCACTCGGTGGAGTAGGGAAAAACCTTTGAGATTTCCTGAACCACATTTTGCCTCCTCTCTGGGCCTTGGGGTAAGGTCTAGAAGGAGCGGAAAAACGGGCCCCCACGGCAGTCAAGGTCTTGCCCTCCTGCTCGCACAAAGTCAGTGTGTCCTTCACCTTGGGGCCAAACAGGGAGGACCCATCAAAAGGGGCGTCGGTGAAGGAAGACTTAAAAGCCTCCGCAAAGGGACACAAGCGTAACCAGGCGTGTCTTCTAAGAGCTACGCCTGTTCCCGCTGCTCTACTCGCCCCTTCGGCAGCATATGAGATAAGCCTCATGGACGAGTTGACTATCGAAGATAGGGCAGTCAACTGGGCGCCAACAGTCTGGGCTAACACCTCAGGAAGGTTACCCGTAAGAGACTCTAACTCTTTGAGGAGGTCCCTTTGGAGCCTGGAGAAATGACAAAGATAATTCAGCGACCGCAGGGTAAAGGCCGCTGAAGAATGGGTACGCTTCCCGTACCTATCCATGCTCCTGGAATCCTTATTAGGAGGGTGAATAGACGTTGAAGCCTCTGCCACATCCTGCTGAGTGGCAGATGCCACCACCATCGCATCTACTGCAACTCCTTTGGTCAAAAATTCCTTCCGAGGAGGGGCTGAAAGGAACTTGTTAGGCCTGGTGGGCACCGGTTCCACAGAATCAGGGTGTTCCCACACCCTTCGAGAAACTAAATCTAGCAATTCATCGAAGGGTGGAGACACCCAGGAGGCGGAGGGCTGGGCCCCAAAAGCGTTGAGGAATACAGACTCCTCTGCGGAAGGGGTTTTGGATTGCCAATCGCCTCTCTGTCTCAGGATCTCAAGGATATCTGAGAATGAAACGTCATCCGAAGACTATTTTGGGGACCCCTCCGCATCATCGAGGTCAGTATCTGAAGTGATAGACTCGTCCTGGGAGTCAACGTGCTTCCTCTTGCACAATTTCTTCCTTGGAGGTTCATCCGAAGTGGATTCAGAAGGACCTCCCGGGAGAAGGGAACCCCCCAAGGGGGTATCCTCAGGCCCTGGGGCCCCGCTGCCGTGGGAATGAAGCACACCAGAAGCACCAGTTCCCAAGTCTAGGGACGGTGAGGTAGAGACTTGCTGAGCCAGCAAGGACATGGCCAGCGCACTCCTCATGGCCTCAAAAGCAGGACCTCCAGACTCTACAGAGGGTACCGGCTGAGAGACCACGGCGGTACCGGGAATCCCTGCAGCCGACGCTCTGAGGGGAAGACTAGGCACTGAAGCTACCAGTTCCAAAGTGTTCCACTCGGCCCCGACCGAGGAAGTCCCGGTACCGAACCCTGATGCCGAGGACAGGGTAGGAATGATGGTCGGAACCGAGAGACTCCGAGGGAGTCTCTGCTCCGACTGGACGACTCTGCTCTGCTCTACCATCACTGACTCCAACGGCTCCGAGGAGGTTGGAGGAGGAATCAGATGTGTCGAAGTGGGGATCGGCTCCGGAGCCGAGTGGGCTGGAGCAGACCATTTTTGCAAAAACCGGGGACTGGAAAAGCCTCTGGATAACTCTGTCCAAATCCGAGTCAGACAAAGTACAGTTTTGTACCTACCATAAATGTAGATGTCCGATAGGAATGCATCTGCAGTCCTTACAAATGGGTTGTCCTGTCGTCAGGCAGCCCTTCGGTCGGCCGGATTCCAAAGTCTGGGTCTGGCCTCGGCTGGTGTCGCACTTCACCCGATGTCATAGCTGCAGTTATTCGGGTATAAAGACATCAGCCGACGCCATTTTCCTCAGTGTTTCTTGCCCCAGATGCCAGGTGCCCTCTTGGAAGGCTAAATTTGGATAAATGCCAATGATTCCAAATAGTAGAGAGCAAACACAAAAAATAACCATGTATGTACATATATACAAACAAATACACCATAATAGATCCCCCCCCAAGCTAGCTGAAGGCTGGCAAATACCCTAGGAGTACCTCAGAGGGGAAGGTGGGTGGGTAATCCTGACTGCAGATGCATTCCTATCGGACATCTACATTTATGGTAGGTACAAAACTGTACTATGTCCTTCAAGGATGCATCTGCAGTCCTTACAAATGGGTAGAATACCATAGCTAAACAAGGGGAGGAGGAAAGAGTAGAGATTATGGTGTAGCTACGATCCCTTGCAAAACAGCTGTGGCAAAACCTGCTCGGGATCTAGAGTATAAAGGTAAATTGTAATGCTTGGCAAATGTATGCACGGAGGTCCAAGTAGCAGCCTCTATAATGTCCTTGGTAGCCACTCCTCGTAAGAAGGCAGTGGTAGTGGCTGTAGCCCTTGTGGAGTGAGGCCTGATGTTCTCTGGAGGTTTCTTTCCATGGTAGGAGTGACAAAATCTAATGCAATTTCCTATCCATTTGGAGATTGTCTGTTTTGAAATTGGTTTTCCTTCCTTTCCTGTGGCATATGCTACCAGAAGCTGGTCAGTTTTTCTATTGGACTTAGTCCTGTCCAGGTAGTAGCATAACTGTCTGTGTACATCCAAGGTATGCAAAAGTCTTTCTCCCCTGTTTTGTGGGTTTGGAAAGAATGTAGGTAGGTGGATAGCCTGATTTAATGACACTCTGGATACCACCTTAGGCATAAATGTAGGATTTGTTCTCATGGACACTCTATCTTGATGGAAGATCAGGAAGGGTTGCACTGCCATTAATGCCTGTAGTTCAGAGACCCTTCTTGCTGAAGTTATTGCCAGCAGGAAAGCAGTCTTCCAGGATAAGTATTGTAATTCTGCTGTTGCTGCTGGCTCGAAAGGAGGAAGTGTCAATTTTTCTAGCACAAAGTTCAAGTCCCATGCTGGCAATGGTGGTTTCCTGGGAGGTTTTACATTTTTAATTCCTCTCAGAAACTGTCTGAGCAGGGGATGCGAGAAGACAGGAGGATCCAAGCTGTATTGTGCTGAAATAGCTGATGCATGTATCTTGATGGAAGAATAGGACAGGCCTGTGTGGGAGAGCTCTGCCAAGTACTCCAAGATGTTGGCCATGTTTACCAGAGTCACATCTTCTCCCTTTGCAGTACGTACTCCAAATGAGAAATCTTTTCCATTTTGCTGCATAATTCTTTCTTGTTGAAGGTCTGCGAGCCTCCAGGATTATGTCTTTAACCCTTTGGGATAAATTTGGGTTAATTGCGGTTATGTAATGTTCCAGGCAGTTAACTGCAGAGTTTTCAGGTTCGGATGCAGGATGTTGTAGTTGTTCTGTGTTAACAATAATGGGATCAGGGGTAGTGTCCATATTTGTTCCCGAGCCATGCTCCTCAACAATGGGTACCAATGTTGTCTTGGCCAGTCTGGAGCTATCAGAATGATCCTTGGACGGTCCTCTTTGATCTTCAGAAGCACCTTGTGCATCAAAGGAAGTGGTGGAAATGCGTATGCTGTCAGGTTTTTCCAACTGAAAGATAGGGAGTCCACCTTCCAAGCAAGTGGGTGGTACGTCCTTGTGCAGAATTTCTTTAGCTGGTGATTGAATGGGGATGCAAACAAGTCTATTTGTGGTAATCCCCATTCCCTTGTGATGGCTTTGAAGATGTCCGGATGAAGCATCCATTCGTGGGCATCTGTGATTGTTCTGCTTAATATGTCTGCTAGAATGTTTTCTTTTCGGTACAAAAATTGCTTGTAACTGAATGTTGTAGCTCAGGGCCACATCCCATAGGTCCAGTGCCAGCCGGCATAGAGGATATGAATGGGTGCCTCCCTGTTTGTTGATGTACCACATAACTGTGGTGTTGTCTGTCCTTATCATCAACTGACCTTCTTGGAGAAATGGTCTGAATGACTGGATTGCTAATTTTACTGCCAGCATTTCCTTTAGATTTATGTGTAGGCGCAGCTGGTCTTGAGTCCATAAGCCTTGTATGCACTTGCCCTGCATGTGTGCCCCCCAACCGAGGTCTGAGGCACCTGTCGTGATGGTTTGGCTTGGTTGGCTGTTGCAGAAGGGCAATCCTGTGTTTGATTGGCAGGCCTGAGCCCACCATAGGAACTCTTGTTTCAGGCATGGGATTATTGGGATTTTGGTTTCTAGGCTGTGCTTGTGTTGGGACCACAAATTCCTTAGGTACCAATGTAGCTTTCTCATATGCAGTCTGGCATGAGGGACCAGAATTATGCAGGATGCCATGAAGCCTAGAGCTTGCAGTACTTTTCTTGCAGTTAGGTGGTTCTGCTTTGTTAATGCCAAGAAGTAGAGAGGTAGTTGTTCTTTCTTTTCTGCAGTTAGGAATGCCATTTGTTTTGCTGTGTCCAGCTCTGCACCCAGAAAAGTTATTCTTTGGGATGGAATCAGCCTTGACTTTTTTATATTGACTGTATATCCCAAGGCTTGCAGCAGGTAAATGACTCTTTGTAAGTCTTCTGCTAGCTTGCTTTTGTTGTCCGCTTGAATCAGGCAGTCGTCCAGGTAGGGATAAATTTGGATTCCCTGAAGTCTGCAATGAGCAATTACTGATGCCAGGCATTTCGTGAACACTCTGGGCACAGTAGATAAGCCAAAGGGCAATGCTGAGAATTGATAATGCTCTGATCCTGCAAGAAATCTGAGGTATCTTCTGCAAATTGGTCTTATGGGGACGTGCAGGTATGCCTCCTTGAGATCTAGAGTTACCAGCCAAGACTCCTTGCCCAGCATGGGAAGAAGCTGCTGTAGGGTCAGCATTTTGAATTTTGGAACAATAAGGAATGTGTTTAAAGCGGACAGGTCTAGAATGGGTCTCCATTTGTTTTCTTTTCTTGGTACCAGGAAGAGTCTGGAGTAAAATCCCTTTCCTTGCTCCATAGATGGTACCTTTTCCACAGCTCTCATTCTTAATAGCTGAGATATTTGTTTTAGAGCTTCTGTCCTTTGAGTAGGTGGTAGGTTTGGCATTCCTCTCTTCCCTGGTAGAGTATGGAAATGAAACCTGTAACCTTGGTCTATAGTTTGCAAAAATCCATTTTTCCCTTGTGATGCAATGCCAGTTTTTTTGAGAATAAGGTTAGTTTTCCGCCTAAGGGTGCTTCTAGTTGTTCCCTGGTAGGCGGTGCCACTGTCAAGTCACTGTGATTGAGTTGTTGTAGAGGTGGTGGCTGCGTCCGTGCCTCGCTGGTTGTTACCTTGCCATTGGCGTCCCCTGTAGGCACCCCTGGATTGGTTTCTGCCTCTTGAACGCCTATTCCTGCCCCTCTGAGGCTTAGAGGAGTCCGGAAAGGACCAATTCTTGGAGGGCCAGTTCCTGCTAAACCTTGGAGGTTGAACCTGTAAGAAATCTTTCACCGTTTGTACAGATTTTGCCTTCTCTTCCATCTTTTTTAGCACCTGCTGAGCAGGGGAACCAAATAAATTGACCTTGTCCATGGGTGCATCCAAAAGCTTTGATTTGACGTGGTCTGGTAATGCCTGTTCTTTCAACCATGCATGTCTCCTGATAACTGTGCCAGTCATGGCAGATCTAAAGGAAGCCTCCAGTGCATCATAGCCACATTTTAAAGAATGGTTACTAACCTGCTGTATGTTATGTACCATTTCCTGAACATATTTTTTATCTAAAGATTCTTCAGAGGAAAGCTTTTTAGTTAACTGGTCAAGCATAAACTCTTGATATTGAATCATGTGAAATTGGCAGTTTACAGCCCTAGCTGACAAGGTAGCAGAAGTGTAAACTTTTTTACCCCATCTCTCTAAGGACCTGGATTCCCTTTCAGAGGGGAGGGGGTTTTTAGTAGAAGTAGCAGCTACAGCTTTAGGGCCCTGGGCGATGGTCTCTGGATCTGCAAAAGGAGCCTTGTATAAGTGGTGATGAGTATCCGGGACCCTGTAGAACCTATCGGGCTTAGCAGGAGAGGGAGGTAATGAATCAGGAGCAGTGTAAGCATCATTAAATGCATCATCTACAACAGAAAGAACTGGAGGTATAGCTAAAGGCCTATGTTGTGGCAAATGTAAAAAGGTTCTAAGCCTTTTTCTGGAGTCTGAGAAATCTTGGCCCTGCCACTGAAATTGTTCCCTCATAGCATGCAAGGTTTCCCCAAAGGAAAATTCCTCGGGTGGAGAGGCTGAAGGAATGGACTCTTCAGCATCAGAGTCTTCGTAAGGAGAATAAGAAGCCTCAGGAAGGTCTGTATGTTCTGATTCATCAGAGGAACCATCAGTGGATACTGGTTCAGGGGGCTCTGCTCTAGGTCTCTTTTCTGGAGGTGGGAGAGAGGACCTGTCTGGATGAGGCTGGGATCCACGAATTAAAGAAATTAAATCCTCAGCCAAAGATAGCATATGAGAGCTAGTGCTGGGCCTGTGTGAGGGGGGTTTGGCAGGCACAGTTTTGGAAGCTTTGGCTGCTTTAGCCCTGGCAAAGGCCTTGACAGACATGGCTGCAGGAGGCCTAGCAGCTCCACGTGCAGGGGTTGAAATATCCAGGAGAATTGTGTCTGATAATTCCTGAGAAACCGCAACAGAAGGCTGGATTTCAGAAGCAGATTCTACCAGGTTAGAGGAGGCCTCGGTAGGAGGCATGGTTTCGGCTGGAGAAAGAACCGCTTGCTCGGTTTCGGCCGAAACCGAGACACTCGCGGTTTGCTTAATCGCGGTTTCGGCAGAGACCGCGGACCGCGAGTGCCGGTCCTTCTCTTTTCGTTTTTTGGAAATTTGCGTTGGAGGATCCGACGGCATAATATAGGCAAAATCAGAGCCGAAAATTTGTTCAGCAAACTCCGACCGACGTCTAAGCGTCCGTCGGTTAAAAGAAGCGCAGGCTAGACAAGCTGCTACGTCGTGGTCTGGGCCTAAACAATGTATACAGTAGGAGTGGAAATCTTTATGAGGTATTTGTTTCCCACAAGATAAACAGTTATTCACTTTCTCTAACATCGGCTGAGGCAAGAAAGAGTCCCCAACGGGGTACTTAGCTTTTTAGAAGTCTTCGAAGTAGTATTCGGTAGTAGTAATCTCTGGATCTGACCGACCGGCACTTGCGAACAGCTTCTGCTTCGGGCGCCACGCGGCAAGAAAGACTGAGGAAAATGGCGTCGGCTGATGCCTTTATACCCGAATAACTGCAGCTATGACGTCGGGTGAAGTGCGACACCAGCCGAGGCCAGACCCAGACTTTGGAATCCGGCCGACCGAAGGGCTGCCTGACGACAGGACAACCCATTTGTAAAGACTGCAGATGCATCCTTGAAGGACATCAGCTTCTGCTTCGGGCGCCACGCGGCAAGAAAGACTGAGGAAGATGGCGTCGGCTGATGCCTTTATACCCGAAAAACTGCAGCGATGACGTCGGGTGAAGTGCGACACCAGCCGAAGCCGGACCCAGACTTTGGAATCCGGCCGACCGAAGGGCTGCCTGACGACAGGACAACCCATTTGTAAGGACTGCAGATGCATCCTTGAAGGACATTCTGGAAGATTTAGAGGAAATAGATGGAGGCCGAGACGACTTCTCTCTCGGCTCCGACAGACCAGGGGACCGGCTCCAACACTATCGGCACCGGATCTGGAACCATATGGACAAGTACCGGCACCGAAGGAGACTTCGGGGCCGAGGGAGGAGAGTCTGAGCTGCACACCTCCAACGGCTCCGAGAGCAAAGGAGCCGAAGCAGGTGATTCGCCTCTCGATCCCCCAACCTGCGGCTCCGACACCAATGGAGCCGAGGAAAGAGGTATCGAGGCAGACCCTTCCACCCGAGGCTCCGAAGCCATTGGAGCCGAGGAAGAAGAGGTCGACCTGTGCTTCTTGGATGTCGGCTCCGAAGGACTGGTCGGAGCCGACTACCTTTTCTTTTTTGAAGCTGGAGAGGAAGGAGAAGCCAAAGCTTCCTCAAAGGAGGGCTTAATAAGGCCCTTAAGGATCAATTTATTTTTATGTTCTTGAAGGACCCTAGAGGAAAAAGCATGACACACACTACGTGTTTCCTGCAAATGTTTCGGTCCTAAACAATATACACATACAGCATGGCTATCGGTAATGGACATTTTATAATTACACTTGGTGCACTTTTTAAACCCAGACTTCTGTTCTTTAGAAATCCTGTCACACCACTGTTTTACCACAATGAGACCTTAAGTAGGACACGAGCCCTTCGACTCAAAACAGGACTGACCTGAGATACAGCACACCAAAAATGGGCAGAAGCCCTCTAATTAACGTATTAAAGTAGAAAAACGTACAGCAAGACAATTTCAGCAACCACACAAATAAGGGCAAGGGCCCTCTAACTCAAACGGGCCTTGCCCGGTAACAGAGAAAAAATACCAATCTCACAAGAAAAACAGTTTACACACACACACAAAGCTGTTAAACAGCTGTTTGTTAAATTTATGAAGAAACCCCTAGGTCAAAAGACCAAAAAAGTAACCAAAAACACTACTTAGCTCCAGCCAAGTCGAGACCACGTCTAGCTTGAAAAGCGGCAAACGAGATCTGGGGAAGCAGGCGTGGTGCATTCTGGGATAAGGGGTAGCCCAGCCAATTAGAGACTTCGTTCTATTGTATAGTGGCAGAGTCGGAGCCGATGGATCGGCTCCGAACCCATCAGTTATGAATGTAGGTGAGATAGGATCCCATTACATCTGATTGTTTTGTTGGGTCAGCAAATGAGGAATTTGAGCTAATGTCCAGGCTGGGCCTTGAGACAAGGTCTTTAGGATTGGGTACCAGTACTGGCGTGGCCAGTCTGGGGCAATCAGGATCATTTTTGGCTTCTCTTGACTGACCTTTAGGAGTACCTTAGGGAGGAGAGACAGTGGAGGAAAAGCATATACTGTAAGGGCTTTCCAGCTGAATGATAGGGCGTCCACTTTCCATGCTTATTTGTGATAAGTCCTTGTGCAGAATCTCTGTAGCTGGCAGTTGGGAGGAGAGGCAAATGGATCTATGTCTGGGTATCCCCATTTCCCTGTTATGCTGAAGATTTGTGGATCTAGTTTCCACTCGTGAGGATCCATGAAGTTTCTGCTTGGTTCGTCTGCCAGAGTATTTGTCTTTCCTGGCAGGAATTGTGCTTGCAGGTTTGCTTGATAAGTCAATGCTGTGTTCCACAAAATCATGGCTTGTCTGCAGAGGGGGTAGGAATGTGTGCCTCCTTGCTTATGTACCACATGACTGCAGTATTGTCAGTCTTTATCAGCAGTTGACCTGGATGAAGTAGGTTCTTGAAGGCTGTCAGGGCATTCTGTACAGCTAGCATCTCTTTTTGATTGATATGAAGATGCATTTGGCTTGCGGGCCATGTGCCCCGAATACATTTTCCTGCCATGTGTGCCCCCCAGGCATAATCTGATGCATCTGTTGTTAGTGTCTGCCTGGCTGTGGCTGAATGGCTATCCCTTGTTGTGGTGACAGGCCTGTGCCCACCATCGAAACTCCTGTTGCAGGCAGGGAATGAGAGTAATTAATGTTTCCAGACTGTGATAATGTTGAGTCCAAACACTTTTTAGATACCATTGTAGTTTCCTCATATGGAGTCCTGCATATTGAATTAGTAGAATGCAGGATGCCATGAAGCCCAAAGCCTGCAGAATTTTTCTTGCAAATAACTGGCTCTTTGTTGCCATCATTTCGAAGTAAGAAGTCAGTTGCCTTTGTTTGTCTGGCGCGAGATAAGCCATCTGGGCAGTTGTATTTAAGCTTGCACCCAGGAATATTATCTCGAGAGGGTACCAGTTTTGATTTATTTTCGTTCACTGTGTACCCTAGGCAAATTAGTAATCTTTTTACAAACGTCAAGATGCTTTAGTAGAATGTTCTTGTTCTCTGCTTGTATAAGGCGGTCGTCCAAGTAGGGATATATTTGTATTCCTCTTTGCAAAATGCAATTACTGGTGCCAGGCATTTTGTGAAGACTCTGGGCGCAGTAGATAAGCCAAAGGGCAGTGCAGAGAATGGGTAGTGCATTGAGCCAGCTATGAATCTGAGGCATCTTCTGCAAGATTGTCTTATTGGGACATGCAGGTATGCCTCTTTGAGGTCCAAAGTTACAAGCCAAGCCTTCTTGCCCAGCATGGGTAGAAGCTGCTGCAGAGTCAACATTTTGAATTTTGGAACGTCCAGAAAAGTGTTTAGAATAGACAGGTCCAGTATTGGTCTCCAGGCTTTGTCCTTTCTTGGTACCAAGAAAAGTCTGGAGTAAAATCCTTGTCCCTGCTCTTGCTGTGGTACTCGTTGAACAGCCCTCATGTCCATAAGGGATGAAAAGTACAGTTTTGTACCTACCATAAATGTAGATGTTCGAGTGTATACACTGCTGCAGTCATTACACTAGGGTTATCCTGCCGTCAGGCAGTTCCCCAGTCAGCCTGAGTTCCAAAGTCTTGGTCCGGCAATGCCATTTTCTTCAGTTTTTCTTGCCCCAGATGTCAGGTGCCCCCAAAAAGGTAGGCAATTCAAATTGCTAATAAAACATACATAAGAAAAGCAATCAACAACTTTCAGTTACCAGCAAATGCTCCCCATAGGTAGTAAAGGGTAGAAGACATAGGTACGTACCAGCAAGTAAGAGGGGAAAGGAGGGAGGGTAACCTGGACTGCAACAGTGTATACACTCGAACATCTACATTTATGGTAGGTACAAAACTGTACTATGTTCATCGTGTTACACTGCTGCAAGTCATTACACTTAGGTAGAATCCCAAAGCTGAGGTAGGGTGGCTGGTTCTACAAGGCATTAGGGATGGCTATAAGGCCCTGCAGCACTGCAGTGGCAAAGCCAGCTCTGGATTTAGAGTATAGAGGCAGATGGTAATGCTTAGTGAAGGTATGTACAGAACTCCAAGTTGCTGCTTTCAAATGTCCTTGGTAGGTACTCCTTTGAGGTAGGCAGTTGAAGTGGCTGTTGACCTGGTGGAGTGAGATCTAATGCTGTTAGGTACAGGTTTCCCATGGTGTACATAGCAGAAACGTATAGTGTCCTATCTGTTTTGAAATGGCTTTTCCCTGTGCTCCTGCAGCATATTCTACCAATAATTGCTCAGTTTTTCTGAAAGCTTTGGTTTTGTCCAAGTAAAAGCGTAACTGCCTGTGTATGTCCAAAGAATACAGTAGTCTCTCCCCTTTATTCTGTGGATTTGGATAAAAAGTTGGCAAGTTAATAGTTTGGTTTAGAGCCACATTTGATACCACCTTTTGGCATAAAAGTAGTGTTAGTTCTTAAAGACACCCAGCCTTGGTGGAAAATGATGAAAGGTTCCACTGCCATTAGTGCTTGTAATTCTGAAACTCTTCGTGCTGATGTTATTGTCAGGAGAAGAGCAGTTTTCCAAGAGATATATTTTAAATCTGCTGTGTTAGCTGGCTCAAAAGGAGGTAACGTTAATTTTTCCAACATGAACTTGAGGCCCCAAGTTGGAGTAGGTGCTCTACGGGGCGGTCTTATGTTTTTAGCCCCTCTGAGGTACTGTTTTAGCAAGGGGTTAGAGAAAATTGGTGGATCCGTGTTGTAATGAGCAGAGATGGCAGAGGCATGGATCTTGATGGATGAAAAGGAGAGGCCTTTGTCCAGCATCTCAGTTAAATATTGTAGTATCTGAGGAATATTTGGGACAAGAGGGTCAAGGCTGTGAGCCTGGTTCCAGGAACAGAATCTCTTCCATTTATCCGAATAGGCTTTCCTGGTACTAGGCCTTCTGGCCTCCAGAATGACATCCATAACAGCTTTGGAGAGAGGCATTTCTTGCTTGACTAAGGAATCTTCCATGCGCAGTAGATAAGCCAAAAGGCAGTGCAGAGAAATGGTAGTGCATTGAATCAGCTATGAATCTGAGGTATCTTCTGCAGTTTTGTCTGATAGGGACATGCAGGTATGCCTCCTTGAGGTCCAAGGTTACGAGCCAAGCTTTCTTGCCCAGCATGGGAAGAAGCTGCTGTAGTGCCAACATTTTGAATTTTGGAACATCCAGGTAAGTGTTTAGAGAAGAAAGATACAGAATGGGCCTCCAGGCTTTGTCCTTTCTGGGAACCAGAAAGAGTCTAGAGTAAAATCCTTGTCCTTGCTCCTGTGGTGGTACCTTTTGAATAGCTCTCATATGTCCATGAGTGCTGTAATTTGTTTTTGAGCCTCTGCCCATTGATTTGGTGGCAGATTTGGCATTCCTTTTAACCTTGGCAGTGTGTGAAAGTGGAACCTGTAACCTTGAGGTACAATGCTGAGAACCCATTTGTGTTTGGTGATCATATGCCAGTTGTGATAGAAAAGTGCCAGTTTTCCTCCCAAGGGGGCTGCCAAGAGAGAACTGTTTGGCAGCTGTAGTGGGAAGTCATTGGGGCTGTTTTTTATATGGTTGGGGCCTGTCTTCCCCTTCTTTCTGGGCTGATGCACCCCATTGTCGAGGCCTGTAAGGACCTTGTGGTTGACCTCTACCTCTTGGACGTCTGTATCTGCCCCCTTGAGGTCCATCTGTAAACTGGACCAATTCTTTGTTGGCCAATTTCTGCTACATCGAGGAGGCTGAACCTGTAAGAAATCCTTCACCGTTTGCACAGATTTTGCCTTATCCTCCATTTTCTTTAATACCTCTTCTGCCTTAACTCCAAATAAGACATCCTGCTGCAAAGGTGCATCCAATAGTTTTGCTTTGACATGATCTGGTAACGTATGTTCTTTTAACCAAGCATGTCTTCTAATGACAGAACCTGTAACTGCTGCTCTACACGAGGCCTCTAAAGAATCAAAACCACATTGCAAAGTATGTTTTCCCACTTGTTCAGCTGCATGCAATAAATCCTGCATTTCCTTAAAATTAGGAGGATCTGAGTCTGGAATCATTTTTTGTTTCAAATGAGACATCAAATATTGCTGATATTTTAGCATGTGAAACTGGAAATTTAAGGCCCTCATTGCTAAAGTTGCAGATGTATATACTTTCTTCCCCCATCTGTCTAATGCTCTGGAATCCCTGTCAGAGGGGACTGGATTCTTTGCTGATGAGGCCTTAACTCCTTTGGGGCCCTGAGAAATAGTTTCAGGGTCAGCAACAGGGCTCTTATAAAGAAATTTGTGAGAGAGTCAGGGACTCTGTAGTATCTGTCAGGCTTAACTGGGACTGGAGGTAAAGAATCAGGATTTAAGCTGGATTCAGTATACACATCATCCACAATATCCAACAGTGGCAGAAGAGCAAGGGGTCTGTGTTGAGGTAATAAAAGGAAGTCTCTGAGCCTTTTCTTGGATTCTGAGTAATCCTGGCCTTACCAATGGAAATGCTCCCTCATGGTATGCAAGGTTTCCCCAAAGGAGTAGTCCTCAGGCGGAGAGGCTGATGGAATTGATTCCTCAGCATCAGAATCCTCATAAGGGGGTAAAGAGTATCCTAGGTCTGAGGATGAATCTGAAGAGATGGATACCTGGTTGGATGAGTCATAGTCTGCATCCTGTCTAGGCCTTTTATCAGGAGGGGGATGGAACCCCCTGATCAGAGTGATTAGGTCTTTGGCCATTTTGAGCATTTGTTTCTTAGGCATGGAGGCCTGTCCTGGAGAATGCTGTATTTATTTCTTTGTTTTTAAAGGAGGTTTAGACTTGGCAGAAGATTTAATGCTTAATGGAGTAGGTCTGAAAACACCCTCTGAAGCTGCGGGTTGTTCAGCTACTCCGGATCCCTCTGAAGGGTTAGTTTCGGTAGGCTGAAAATCTTGTCCGTCCGAAGGCCCAGCCATCTCCATGTGGGAGTCAGAGGCGGCCTGTGGTTCTAAAGAAGCGGCTGTCAGGGGCTGCGAAGGTGCCTGGCTGAAAATCGGAGAACAGGTGACTGGCCTAGAAGAGGCTTCGTAAGTTTTGGGCCTCGGATGCTTGTCCTTGTCTTTGCGCTTTGTGTGTATTCCGGTCGTCGGAAGTTACGACGGCATGGTGTAATTGAATTTTCTGCCAAAATAATGTCGGGTAAAATCAAACCCGACATTTAATAGTGCGCTTGTTAAACCTAGCGCAAAACCGACAAACCAGTGACGGTGTGGTTTGGGCCTAGGCATAGGATACAATAAGAGTGGAAATCCTTATGAGGTATTTGCTTCCCACAAGAAATACAGTTATTAACTTTTACTGACATCGGTCTGAGGCAAGAAAAAGTTTCCCCAATGGGGTACTTGGCTTTGTAGAAGACTTCGGTTCTGGATTCGGAATGAAAATCTCAGGAGTCAGCCGACCGGCACTTGCGAACTGCTTTTGCTTCGGGCACCGCGCAGCAAGACTGGAGAAAATGGCATCGGCTGCATCTTATATACCCCTGTCGCACTGACATCAGGGAGGAGGCGACAGCAACCGACGCCGGACCAAGACTTTGTAACTCAGGCCGACTGGGGAACAGCCTGATGGCAGGATAACCCTAGTGTAATGACTGCAGCAGTGTAACATGAGGAACATCTTGCTTTTGTGCCACTGCCCACTGATTGTGTGGCAGGTCTGGCATAACTTTTGTTTTTGGAAGGGTGTGAAAGTGGAACCTGTAGCCCTGAGACACTATATTCAAGACCCATTTGTCCTGGGTGATCATGTGCCAATTTTGTGAAAAAAGTGCTAGTTTTCCCCCTAAGGGTGCTGCCAAAAGAAGAGAGTGTTTGGCATTGGCAGAGGAAAGTCATTGGGACTGTTTCCTGTATGGCTGCGATTTGTCTTCTCTGCTTTTGGAGGTAGAAGCACCCCACTGTTTAGGCCTGTATGAGCCTTGGGGCTGGGATCTGCATCTAGGGCATCTGTATCTGCCTCTTTGTGGCCTGTCTGACACTGGAAAGGAACAATTCTTAGAAGGCCTGTTCCTGCTAAATCTGGGTGGCTGTACCTGTAGGAAATCCTTAAATGTCTGCATAGATTTTGCTTTATCCTCCATTTTCTTTAACACCTCTTCTGCCTTAACACCAAACAAAGTATCATGCTGTAATGGAGCATCCAATAATTTTGCTTTAACATGATCAGGCAGATTATGTTCCTTTAACCAAGCATGCCTTCTAATGATAGAACCCGTTAACAGCAGCCCTGCCAGAGGCCTCCAGTGAATCAAAACCACATTGCAAAGTATGCTTTCCCACTTGTTCAGCTGCATGCAATAAATCCTGCATTACCTTGTTATCAGAACATTCAGAATTTGTCAACATTTTCTGTTTTAGCAGTGACATTAAGTATTGCTGATATTTAAGCATATGAAACTGACAATTTACAGCCCTTACAGCCAAGGTAGCAGAAGTGCAAACTTTTTTCCCCCATCTGTCCAGTGCCCTAGAATCCCCATCAGAGGGAACAGGGTTTTTTGCAGTGGAAGCTTTGACCCCTTTGGGACCCTGAGATATAGTTTCTGGGTCAGCAGCAGGGTTTTTATATAGAAATTTATGAGAGTCTGGGACCCTGTAGTATCTGTCTGGCTTAACAGGTGCAGGGGGTAAAGAGTCAGGAGACAGCCCGGACTCTGAAAATAGATCATCTACAACGTCTAGAACAGGTGGAACAACAAGAGGTCTGTGCTGAGATAGTAAAAGAAAGTCTCTGAGCCTTTTCTTAGATTCGAGTAATCTTGGCTCTCCCAGTGAAAATGCTCCCTCATGGTATGCAGGGTTTCCCCAAAAGAATAGTCCTCAGGAGGAGAGGCTGAAGGAATAGATTCTTCAGCATCAGAATCCTCATAGGGAGGATCCCTGTTCAGAAGAGGAGTCAGAGGAAATGGAAACCTGATCAGAAGAGTCATATTCTGTCTCTTGCCTAGGCCTCTTATCAGGTGGGGATGGGAACCCCTGATCAAAGTAATTAGGTCTTTGGCCATTTTAAGCATCTGTTTCTTAGGCATGGAAGTCTGTCCAGGAGAATGCTGTACTTGTTTCTTTGTCTTTAGAGCTGTTTTAGTCTTTGCCTTTGAAGCTGAGGTATGCTTGACATATCTGTGTAGGTCTGAAAACACCCTCAGAAGCCGATGCCTGCTCAGCGGCTCCAAACCCATCTGACGGAATAGTTTCAGAGTGTCCAATACCTTGAGTATCCAGAGGCCTAGTCGGCTCCACGTGGGAGTCGGAAGCGGCCTGTGGCTCTGAGGTAGCGGGCGTCAGGGGCTGCGAAAGTGCCTCACTGAGAACTGGCAACTGGCCTAGCGGAGGCCTCGTCGTCTGTTTTCGACCTCGGATGTCTGTCCTTTTCCTTGCGTTTTTTATAAACTCCGGTCGTCGGCTGTTCCGACGGGATTATATAATTAAATCTTCAGCCAAAGTAATGAAAGGCAAAATCGTACCGACGCTTAATAGTGCGTTGATTAAACCTAACACAAAACCGACAGCTAGCAACGTCGTGGTCTGGGCCTATGCAAGGAATACAGTAAGAATGAAAATCCTTATGAGATATTTGCTTCCCACAAGAAATACAATTGTTAACGTTTTCTGACATCGGTCTGGAGCAAGAAAAAAGTTTCCCCAATGGGGTACTTAGCTTTATTGAAGACTTCGGATCTGAAATTCGATTTGAAAGTCTCAGGAGTTGGCCGACTGCTTTTGCTTCGGGCACCGTGCGGCAAGAAAGACTGAAGAAAATGGTGTCGGCAACATCTTTTATACCCCTGGCGCACTGACATCAGGGAAGAGGCCACAGCAACCGACGCTGGACCAGGACTTTTGAATTCAGGCCGACTGTAGGTAGCCTGCCAGCAGGATAACTCAAGTGTAATGACTGCAACAGTGAAACACGATGAACATCAATGGTACTTTAGTGAGGTACTGAGAAAATCGGTAGTTAAAAACGGGTATAGGAAACTGCTTAATGATACAGAAAGGTAAGGGAGGTAGGACAATAAAGATAAATAGAATATAGAATTCTTGACAGTAATGCACAAAAAAGGCTAAATACATCTCCAAAGCTTGAAAGCAACAGGATCTGCACCTGAACGGTGGCAAATAAGACTGTAGTATGTTAGGTTGGTGGGGCATTATGGGTAAAGGAGCTTGAGAGTTTTTGGAACCAAAGAGCTAGTAGAAATGGCCGAGTCGGATCAGAGTCTCTTCAATCCAAACGCATCAGATGAGGAATGAATGAAAAGATCATTTTTCAAAAAATTTTCACAGAAGCACAACCTAAGTAAAATCCCTTCAGCCAATGTGACAGTCCAACAAAAAGTATTTCCTAGCATAAAAAAGTATGTTATTCACAAAAATACATTCTTCTTCTGAAAATAAACACAGTGGAAGGTCTTCCTAAGAAGGGTACTTATTTGCCCAGCCTCCAAAGGATCATTAGCTAACAGTCATTTCAATTAAGCCCGCAGAGACTAAGCACTTCAGCAGTAAGAAAGTTCTGAAGCTTTTGGCACCCAAGTTGCCTTCTGTACGGCTCTGTTCAAGCCACTGGCAGTTTTGAGTATGTGGAGGCCCCAAAATTTTAAAAGCTGGCTAGTGGTTATATCCAAGGCACGGACATAATCAGAAGCAGCTTAAGCTACTGCAACAGTGATCTAAATGTTGAACATAAGGTTGACACTAGATGTAGATGATAAAAGCAATGAGATAACTGATTAAACTGGCAAGACAGACTAAGAGCTGAACTTAAAAAACCCAGCACACAGTGTAGAATGTCATAAAATATGTTTAAACTACTGTGACTAAGGAAAGCAATATGCACATTGCTGTTGTAGTCATAACCCCAAGTACAACCACTGGATCAAAGATATTGAGACAGGAATGTTAATGTACAAGATCATCTTTCAAACATCAGTACTGTCAGGAATTTAATTCACCTAATATTTTGGTCCATCTTCTGAGAAACTGAGCAGTGTCAAATCCACTCAAAGTGAACAAGCATGGAGTAAACGTGTACAGCAACAGATGCACAAATCACAGAGCCTGACCTAACCAATGACATCATAGGGGACCGTCATTTTATAGACTTGGCAATTTTTAGTTCTGTTTTATTTATTTTAATTCTTTATTTCCAGTTAAGTAAGCTGGACCTAGGACTCTTTCAGGGACTACCAGAGTTTTATAAGCAAGGACAACATTTATCAGAAATATTATAATCTTTGACCTTCAAATGAAAAATACAATGATCTTCTGTTATACTTGAATATTGTCAAAGATAATGAATATACTATAAGTGTAATCAAAGGTTAGTGTAGTGACTTTTCCAGTGAAAGATAAATCACGCAGAAAAATCACCATCCACACAAAACAAAGTTCATCCCTGTCCATAGTCAAGCGCAACTTGGATCTATGGATGAGAAACAGAAAATTTACCCCAGCAGTACCCACTGTATTACAAACGCTCACAGGCAGCTCCTAAATCCTCTCTCATACATGGGTCGCCCTCAAAATTATCTGTGATAGGATTCCAGTTATTTACATTTGGGGTAATATAATTATCAACCATGACATGCGTAAGGCCAATCTCTAACCAAAGGGGATGGGTTAATTTGAGCACAAAAAGGGAAACTGGCTAGGCTTAAAATGGCCCACAAGGGCAGCTAGTCTAGTACTTGCATATAAAAATGTTACAAATCACATTTTTCACCACCAAACACTAAGTATATAAAGTTTATTTCATTAATTTTCCTATTTTACACATTTATAAAAAGACTATCTTTGACATTTTCATCCGATATGACTAGACATATTTAAGTAGGCTAGGCACATTAGTTTACCCTATATTCCTGAAGCACTCTTATTTGCTTTCTTTAAACTGGTGAATTTTTGAGCTGTTTAAAAAAGTTTTTAATAATTTGAACTACTGGATTTTTCAGGTATACTGGTCCAGCATGGCTAGTGCAATTTATAGAAAACCCCTTCCTTGGCTGCCAGTGTAAAGAGTAGTCTCACCAGTGGTGTATAGTGTAACTTTAATACTTGGGGAAAATATATGTACACAATAAGTTTGATTTTTAATGTGTAGTTTACTCAGCTGAGGTCAGCTGAGGATGGCAGTATCTTTTAAATACAAGAGAGTGTTAAGTAGCAATCATCCTCTAGCAATGACCGACAGCCACTGTCCACCCCCCAGTTCCTTTAAGCATTGCCGACCTAACCCAAACATACTAAAGCTGATACTGCTCAGTGTCAGGAGTCTAATAAAACTCCATTCCCTGTAAGCTCTCGTCACTATGAAGACACAAATGCCTGCATAGTTACGGAGACAAGTTTAAACCTGTGGAGGGCAACCTAGCAATACATGGCTACATCTTCAACAAATTTAGTTTAGCAACAGCACAGAAATGGACAAAAGGAGGAGGGGTCTCTATTTACATGAAGAATAACCACAAGTATAATGATCATGAGTTCCTCTGTGTACAAGTCACCATAAGCAAAGTCCCACATCATATCCTTGCAAACTATGTGTCGCCCTTTATAACCATGGAAATACATACCACTTACTTAAATGAACTTGAGTCACTCTCCATTCAACCCAACACCATAACCATTGCCGACTTCCAACTAGCCCATTACAGAGAGAATCACACGCAATCTCAAACTTATAGGTTTAAAGACTCCTGGACTTTGTCAACATGAATGCCCTTAAACTAGGGGGGGTCAAATATCCTCGACCTACAGTCCTCACCAACATGGGAGAGTTGTGCTCCAACTGTAACATTCTCACTGGTCAGGTCGGACTACAAAGCTATCTAATCTGAAGTAAAAATAAAAACAGATATCAGGTAACCCTTTCAGGCATTAGTCCAAGATTAACTCTTAAGTAGCCCTCCCAATACATATGTGGAATCGTTCACAAAAACCCTGTATAACTGTATATACAGCTACACAGAGGCAGTGGTACCTACTGGAAATAAGCATAGGACTAACTCTAAAAACAAGCCACCCCGGTGGAATTCCAACATCAATATGTTGTACAACAAAGGGATGAAAAGCACGGCCAAAAAATTGAAAAGTACAATGCTCAGCAAGGTACGTGCTCCCTCAAACTAAATAACTCAGGAGACTAAGTCCATCAAAGCCAAATCTAAGGTAAAAGTAGCCTCCCAAGCACATTTGCAGCGAGAGGAAATGCTATCACCAGAGGGATTCATGAAACCTCAAAGGTTGATAGACCAGATGAGGGAATCGGTGCAGAAGACTCACAACAGATGTTTCAGACACCACCAGTGGAGCCAAATGCAACTGCCCTGCTGATGGATTTGAAGGCGCTCACCTGAGTTCAAAGGCTTGACATTTAAATGGCTTGGACAAAGCTGGAGTGAAGTGAATTGGAGTTATAAACTCCCAAATCCGAGGAACTAAATATTGATCTTTGGACCGCAGGACCTTAAAGGAACAGTGGTTCTGATGAAACAGGAGCCAAGATGTGGACCAGTGTGGTAGTCACAATAGGGAGAATTTGTATAGTTTCAGCCACGTTCAGAGCCAAAGGGGAGGGGATGGGATAACCCCCCCCCCCCCATCTCAATCTGAATCTTTAGAAATTTCTGCATCAGGTGATTCAAAATCAGCCTTGGACGTACTTCTGTAAGACCTGAAGGATTGCATGGACAGAAGACAGGAAGGTCTTGAGGGACAGTCCAATTTGTCTGAGGGCATTTTCATAGAGTCACGGATCATAATCTGTCTAAGTTCTGAATCCATAGGAGAAGTAAAGGTTGCAGTCCTTGGCTTATGTTCCTCCTATCTGGAAACTTTTCAGGACAGGATCAGAGCCAAATTCTCACTCAGCCTCTTCTTCAGATCCAAACTCTTTATGTTGGCTAAGCACATCCAAGGGTTTTTTGCCGTTTCTGGATATGTCAGGAGGAGACTTTTGAAATTAACTTGTTCCTCCTGTCAGAGTCCAAAAGAACCACAAATCTACACACAATAGACTAGTTAGGTACACCTAAACAAACTATGCTCACACATAATGCACTTTTTGAAACTAGTTTGTTTCACTATGGCAAAAAAGTACAGTTTTGTACCTACCATAAATGTAGATGTCCGACAGATATGCAACTGCAGTCATAACATATGGGTTGTCCTGCCTCAGGCAGCCCTCGGTCGGCCGGATTCCCAAGTCTGGGTCCGACGTCGGCTGATGTCGCATTTCTCTCCGACGTCAGAGCGGCTGGAGTACATAAGCATCAGCCGACGCCATCTTCTTCAGTGTTTCTTGCCCCAGATGCCAGGTGCCCTCCAAGGAAGGCTGTAATCAAATTGGAAGACAAAAACAGGTTTCCAGACAAATAAATAAGCAATAAACAGATACACCATAACAGATATCCCCAGCTAAGAATACAAGGAGAGGAGTGGACCCAAGGCATAGAGGGGAAGGAGGGAGGGAAAACCCAACTGCAGTTGCATATCTATCGGACATCTACATTTATGGTAGGTACAAAACTGTACTATGTCCTTCAAGAATGCAACTGCAGTCATAACATATGGGTTGAATACCATAGCTTAGCTGGGGGAGGTGGAATGCTCTAAGAAAGGGATGGTGTGGCTATCAATCCCTGCAGGACTGCCGAAGCAAAGCCTGCTCTGGATCTGGAATATAAGGGGAGGTTGTAGTGTTTGGAAAATGTATGCACGGAGCTCCATGTAGCAGCTTCTAGAATGTCCTTTGTAGGCACCCCTCTCAAGAATGCTGTAGAGGTGGCTGTAGCTCTGGTGGAGTGTAGTCACACTCTTTCCATGGAAGGAATAACAGAATCTGATGCAATGTCTAATCCATTTTGAAATTGTCTGTTTGGAAATTGCTTTCCCTTGTACTCCAGGGGCGTAAGCTACAAAAAGCTGATCAGACTTCCTACTGGTCTTGGTTCTGTCCAGGTAGTAGCGAAGTTGTCTGTGAATGTCCAAGGTATGCAACAGTCTTTCCCCTTTGTTCTCAGGATTGGGAAAGAAAGTAGGCAGGTGAATTGCTTGATTTAAAGAAACCCTAGATACCACTTTTGGCAGAAAGGTAGGGTTGGTTCGTAAGAAGACCCTGTCTCTGTGAAAGGTTATGAACGGTGGTATTGCCATTAGGGCCTGTAATTCCAAAACCCTTCTTGCTGAGGTAAGAGCCAACAGGAAAGCTGTCTTCCAGGAAAGAAATTGTAAGTCCACAGAAGCTGCTGGCTCAAAGGGAGGTAGAGTCAATTTTTCTAGGACAAAGTTGAGGTCCCATGTTGGTACTGGTGCCTTTCTTGGGGGCTTTATATTCTTGATTCCTCTAAGAAATTGCCTTAACAAAGGATGTGAAAACACAGGTGGATCAGTGTTGTATCTAGCAGAGATAGCTGAAGCATGTATTTTTATGGAAGAGTATGAGAGTCCATTATGTAGCATATCTGCCAAATATTCCAGAATGAGTGGAATGCTCAAAAGTGATGCATCATGACCTTTGCTGGTATTCCAAATGCTGAATCTCTTCCATTTGGCTGAGTAAACCTTTCTGGTGGATGGTCTGCGGGCTTCTGTTGGTATCCTCTGAACTTCCTTGGAGAGAGGTAGATTGAGGTTCTTTATGGAATCTCCCAAGCTGTTAGCTGTAGCGTCTGGATGTTGGGATGAACTGTCCTGAAGTTGTGTTGAGTCAGAAGTTGGGGCCATTGGGGGAGGGCCCACTTTTTGTTGTGACATACGCTCCGTAGTAGTGGGTACCAGTGTTGTCTTGGCCAGTCTGGAGCTATTAGGATCCCCTTGGGCTGCTCTGCTTTGATCTTTAGTAATACTGTGGTCATCAGTGGCAGAGGTGGAAATGCATAGATTTTTAGGGAGTTCCAGTTGAATGAGAGAGCATCTGTCTTCTATGCTTGTGGATGATATGTCCTTGAACAGAACTTTTGTAGGTGATGATTGAGGTGGGAGGCAAATAGGTCTACGTCTGGTCTGCCCCATGTCGAGATGAGTCGTATAAAGATTTCTGGATGTAGCCTCCATTCGTGGGGATCTAGGAAATTCCTGCTTAGACTGTCTGCCAGAACATTCTCTTTGCCTGGAACAAACTGGGATTGTAACTGTATGTTTAGGCTCAGTGATTTTTCCCAAAGATTCATTGTCAGTCTGCAAAGGGGGTAAGAATGAGTGCCCCCCTGCTTGTTTATGTACCACATCACAGTGGTGTTGTCTGTCCGTATTAGCAGGTGGCCTTGTTGAAGTTGTTGTCCAAAGGCCTCGATGGCATGCATTACTGCCAGCATTTCTTTTTGGTTGATATGCAGATGTGTTTCCTTTGGAGACCATTGTCCTTGAATATATCTGCCCTCCATGTGCGCCCCCCATCCAAGGTCTGAGGCATCTGTGGTCATGGTCTGTGTTATCTGAGGTTTTTTGAATGACATACCTGTGTTTGACTGGCTTACTGAGGCCCACCATAGAAATTCCTTTTGAAGACATGGAATGAGCGGTATGGTTGCTTCCAGGTTGTTACTGTGTTGAGACAGTACAGTTTTGTACCTACCATAAATGTAGATGTCCGATAGGAATGCATCTGCAGTCCTTACAAATGGGTTGTCCTGTCGTCAGGCAGCCCTTCGGTCGGCCGGATTCCAAAGTCTGGGTCTGGCCTCGGCTGGTGTCGCACTTCACCCAACGTCATAGCTGCAGTTATTCGGGTATAAAGGCATCAGCCGACGCCATTTTCCTCAGTGTTTCTTGCCCCAGATGCCAGGTGCCCTCTTGGAAGGCTAAATTTGGATAAATGCCAATGATTCCAAATAGTAGAGAGCAAACACAAAAAATAAGCATGTATGTACATATATACAAACAAATACACCATAATAGATCCCCCCCAAGCTAGCTGAAGGCTGGCAAATACCCTAGGAGTACCTCAGAGGGGAAGGTGGGTGGGTAATCCTGACTGCAGATGCATTCCTATCGGACATCTACATTTATGGTAGGTACAAAACTGTACTATGTCCTTCAAGGATGCATCTGCAGTCCTTACAAATGGGTAGAATACCATAGCTAAGCAAAGGGAGGAGGAAAGAGAAGAGATTATGGTGTAGCTAGGATCCCTTGCAAAACAGCAGTAGCAAAACCTGCTCGGGATCTAGAGTATAAAGGTAAATTGTAATGCTTGGCAAATGTATGCACGGAGGTCCAAGTAGCAGCCTCTATAATGTCCTTGGTAGCCACTCCTCGTAAGAAGGCTGTGGTAGTGGCTGTAGCCCTTGTGGAGTGAGGCCTGATGTTCTCTGGAGTTTTCTTTCCATGGTAGGAGTAACAAAATCTAATGCAATTTCCTATCCATTTGGAGATTGTCTGTTTTGGAATTGGTTTTCCTTCCTTTCCTGTGGCATATGCTACCAGAAGCTGGTCAGTTTTTCTATTGGACTTAGTCCTGTCCAGGTAGTAGCGTAACTGTCTGTGTACATCCAAGGTATGCAAAAGTCTTTCTCCCCTGTTTTGTGGGTTTGGAAAGAATGTAGGTAGGTGGATAGCCTGATTTAATGACACTCTGGATACCACCTTAGGCATAAATGTAGGATTTGTTCTCATGGACACTCTATCTTGATGGAAGATCAGGAAGGGTTGCACTGCCATTAATGCCTGTAGTTCAGAGACCCTTCTTGCTGAAGTTATTGCCAGCAGGAAAGCAGTCTTCCAGGATAAGTATTGTAATTCTGCTGTTGCTGCTGGCTCGAAAGGAGGAAGTGTCAATTTTTCTAGCACAAAGTTCAAGTCCCATGCTGGCAATGGTGGTTTCCTGGGAGGTTTTACATTTTTAATTCCTCTCAGAAACTGTCTGAGCAGGGGATGAGAGAAGACAGGAGGATCCAAGCTGTATTGTGCTGAAATAGCTGATGCATGTATCTTGATGGAAGAATAGGACAGGCCTGTGTGGAAGAGCTCTGCCAAGTACTCCAAGATGTTGGCCATGTTTACCAGAGTCACATCTTCTCCCTTTGCAGTACTCCATATGAGATATCTTTTCCATTTTGCTGCATAATTCTTTCTTCTTGAAGGTCTGCGAGCCTCCAGGATTATGTCTTTAACCCTTTGGGATAAATTTGGGTTAATTGTTGTTATGTAATGTTCCAGACAGTTAGCTGCAGAGTTTTCAGGTTTGGATGCAGGATGCTGTAGTTGTTCTGTGTTAACAGTAATGGGATCAGGGGTAGTGTCCATATTTGTTCCCGAGACATGCTCCTCAGCAATGGGTACCAATGTTGTCTTGGCCAGTCTGGAGCTATCAGAATGATCCTTGGACGGTCCTCTTTGATCTTCAGAAGCACCTTGTGCATCAAAGGAAGTGGTGGAAATGCGTATGCTGTCAGGATTTTCCAACTGAAACATAGGGAGTCCACCTTCCAAGCAAGTGGGTGGTACGTCCTTGTGCAGAATTTCTTTAGCTGGTGATTGAATGGGGATGCAAACAAGTCTATTTGTGGTAATCCCCATTCCCTTGTGATGGCTTTGAAGATGTCCGGATGAAGCATCCATTCGTGGGCATCTGTGGTTGTTCTGCTTAATATGTCTGCTAGAATGTTTTCTTTTCCCGGTACAAAAATTGCTTGTAACTGAATGTTGTAGCTCAGGGCCACATCCCATAGGTCCAGTGCCAGCCGGCATAGAGGATATGAATGGGTGCCTCCCTGTTTGTTGATGTACCACATAACTGTGGCGTTGTCTGTCCTTATCATCAACTGACCTTCTTGGAGAAATGGTCTGAATGACTGGATTGCCAATTTTACTGCCAGCATTTCCTTTAGATTTATGTGTAGGCGCAGCTGGTCCTGAGTCCATAAGCCTTGTATGCACTTGCCCTTCATGTGTGCCCCCCAACCGAGGTCTGAGGCATCTGTCGTGATGGTTTGGCTTGGTTGGCTGTTGCAGAAGGTCAATCCTGTGTTTGATTGGCAGGCCTGAGCCCGCCATAGGAACTCTTGTTTCAGGCATGGGATTATTGGGATTTTGGTTTCTAGGCTGTGCTTGTGTTGGGACCACAAATTCCTTAGGTACCACTGTAGCTTTCTCATATGCAGTCTGGCATGAGGGACCAGAATTATGCAGGATGCCATGAAGCCTAGAGCTTGCAGTACTTTTCTTGCAGTTAGGTGGTTCTGCTTTGTTAATGCCAAGAAGTAGAGAGGTAGTTGCTCTTTCTTTTCTGCAGTTAGGAATGCCATTTGTTTTGATGTGTCCAGCTCTGCACCCAGAAAGGTTATTCTTTGGGATGGAATCAGCCTTGACTTTTTTATATTGACTGTATATCCCAAGGCTTGCAGCAGGTAAATGACTCTTTGTAAGTCTTCTGCTAGCTTGCTTTTGTTGTCCGCTTGAATCAGGCAGTCGTCCAGGTAGGGATAAATTTGGATTCCCTGAAGTCTGCAATGAGCAATTACTGATCCCAGGCATTTCGTGAACACTCTGGGCGCAGTAGATAAGCCAAAGGGCAATGCTGAAAATTGATAATGCTCTGATCCTGCAAGAAATCTGAGGTATCTTCTGCAAATTGGTCTTATGGGGATGTGCAGGTATGCCTCCTTGAGATCTAGAGATACCAGCCAAGACTCCTTGCCCAGCATGGGAAGAAGCTGCTGTAGGGTCAGCATTTTGAATTTTGGAACAATAAGGAATGTGTTTAAAGCGGACAGGTCTAGAATGGGTCTCCATTTGTTTTCTTTTCTTGGTACCAGAAGAGTCTGGAGTAAAATCCCTTTCCTTGCTCCATAGATGGTACCTTTTCCACAGCTCTCATTCTTAATAGCTGGGATATTTGTTTTAGAGCTTCTGTCCTTTGAGTAGGTGGTAGGTTTGGCATTCCTCTCTTCCCTGGTAGAGTATGGAAATGGAACCTGTAACCTTGGTCTATAGTTTGCAAAATCCATTTTTCCCTTGTGATGCAATGCCAGTTTTTTGAGAATAAGGTTAATTTTCCGCCTAAGGGTGCTTCTAGTTGTTCCCTGGTAGGCGGTGCCACTGTCAAGTCACTGTGATTGAGTTGTTGTAGAGGTGGTGGCTGCGTCCGTGCCTCGCTGGTTGTTACCTTGCCATTGGCGTCCCCTGTAGGCACCCCTGGATTGGTTTCTGCCTCTTGAACGCCTATTCCTACCCCTCTGAGGCTTAGAGGAGTCCGGAAAGGACCAATTCTTGGAGGGCCAGTTCCTGCTAAACCTTGGAGGTTGAACCTGTAAGAAATCTTTCACCGTTTGTACAGATTTCGCCTTCTCTTCCATCTTTTTTAGCACCTGCTGAGCAGGGGAACCAAACAAATTGACCTTGTCCATGGGTGCATCCAAAAGCTTAGATTTGACATGGTCTGGTAATGCTTTCAACCATGCATGTCTCCTGATAACTGTGCCAGTCATGGCTGATCTAAAGGAAGCCTCCAGTGCATCATAGCCACATTTTAAAGAATGGTTACTAACCTGCTGTATGTTATGTACCATTTCCTGAACATATTTTTTATCTAAAGATTCCTCAGAGGAAAGCTTTTTAGTTAACTGGTCAAGCATAAACTCTTGATATTGAATCATATGAAATTGGCAGTTTAAAGCCCTAGCTGACAAGGTAGCAGAAGTGTAAACTTTTACCCCATCTCTAAGGACCTGGATTCCCTTTCAGAGGGAGGGGTTTTAGTAGAAGTAGCAGCTACAGCTTTAGGGCCCTGGGATGGTCTCTGGATCTGCAAAAGGACCCTTGTATAAATGGTGATGAGTGTCCGGGACCCTGTAGAACCTTTCGGGCTTAGCAGGAGCCGGAGGTAATGAATCAGGAGCAGTGCAAGCATCATTAAATGCATCATCTACAACAGAAAGAACTGGAGGTATAGCTAAAGGCCTATGTTGTGGCAAATGTAGAAAGGTTATAAGCCTTTTTCTGGAGTCTGAGAAATCTTGGCCCTGCCACTGAAATTGTTCCCTCATAGCATGCAAGGTTTCCCCAAAGGAAAATTCCTCAGGTGGAGAGGCTGAAGGAATGGACTCTTCAGCATCAGAGTCTTCGTAAGGAGAATAAGAAGCCTCAGGAAGGTCTGTATGTTCTGATTCATCAGAGGAACCATCAGTGGATACTGGTTCAGGGGGCTCTGCTCTAGGTCTCTTTTCTGGAGGTGGGAGAGAGGACCTGTCTGGATGAGGCTGGGATCCACGAATTAAGGAAATTAAATCCTCAGCCAAAGATAGCATATGAGAGCTAGTGCTGGGCCTGTGTGAAGAGGGTTTGGCAGGCACAGTTTTGGAAGCTTTGGCTGCTTTAGCCCTGGCAAAGGCCTTGATAGACATGGCTGCAGGAGGCCTAGCAGCTCCATGTGCAGGGGTTGAAATATCCAGGGGAATTGTGTCTGATAATTCCTGAGAAACCGCAACAGAAGGCTGGATTTCAGAAGCAGATTCTACCAGGTTAGAGGAGGCCTCGGTAGAAGGTATGGTTTCGGCTGGAGAAAGAACCGCTTGCTCGGTTTCGGCCGAAACCGAGACACTCACGGTTTGCTTAATCGCGGTTTTGGCCGAGACCGCGGACCGCGAGTGTCGGTCCTTTTCTTTTCGTTTTTTGGAAATTTGCGTAGTCGGAGGATCCGACGGCATAATATAGGCAAAATCAGAGCCGAAAATTTGTTCAGCAAACTCCGACCGACGTCTAAGCGTCCGTCGGTTAAAAGAAGCACAGGCTAGACAAGCTGCTACGTCGTGGTCTGGGCCTAAACAATGTATACAGTAGGAGTGGAAATCTTTATGAGGTATTTGTTTCCCACAAGATAAACAGTTAATCACTTTCTCTGACATCGGCTGAGGCAAGAAAGAGTCCCCAACGGGGTACTTAGCTTTTTAGAAGTCTTCGAAGTAGTATTCGGTAGTAGTAATCTCTGGATCTGACCGACCGGCACTTGCGAACAGCTTCTGCTTCGGGCGCCACGCGGCAAGAAAGACTGAGGAAAATGGCGTCGGCTGATGCCTTTACACCCGAATAACTGCAGCTATGACGTCGGGTGAAGTGCGACACCAGCCGAGGCCAGACCCAGACTTTGGAATCCGGCTGACCGAAGGGCTGCCTGACGACAGGACAACCCATTTGTAAGGACTGCAGATGCATCCTTGAAGGACATCATAAGCTTTTTAGGTACCATTGAAGCTTTCTCATGTGTAGTCTTGCTAGTGGAACCAGGAGAATGCAGGATGCCATGTAACCCAGGGCCTGTAGGAATCTCCTTGCAGTCATCTGGGTGAGCTTTGCTAAACGTTTGAAGTAATGAGTTAACTTCTTTTGCTTGTCTTCGGTCAGGTAAGCCATTTGAGAGGCTATGTCTAGTTTGGCTCCTAAGAAGGTTATTTGCTGGGATGGCTGAAGTCTTGACTTTTGAAAGTTGACTGTGTATCCCAGAGCCTGAAGCAATTGTATGACATAATTCAAGTTTTTTGTCAAAATTAGTTTGTCGTCTGCTTGTATGAGGCAGTCGTCCAGGTACGGGTAGATTTGAATCCCCTGGAGCCTGCAATGAGCAATTACTGAAGCCAGGCATTTCGTGAATACTCTGGGCGCAGTAGATAAGCCAAATGGCAATGTTGAGTATTGATAATGCTCTGGCCCTGCAAGAAATCTGAGGTATCTTCTGCAGCTGTGTCTGATGGGGACATGCTGGTATGCCTCCTTGAGGTCCAGAGTAATCAGCCAAGACCCCTTGCCCAGTATAGGAAGGAGTTGCTGTAGAGTCAGCATTTTGAACTTTGGTACTATGAGAAAAGTGTTTAAAGCAGACAAGTCCAGTATTGGTCTCCATTGAGTTTCTTTTCTTGGAACAAGGAACAGTCTTGAGTAAAACCCCTGACCTTGTTCTTGTTGTGGAACTTTTTCTATTGCTTTGATCTGAGCAAGCAGAGAAATTTGCTTGATAGCCTCTGCCCTCTGATGTTGTGGAAGGTTTGGCATGCCTTGTTTTCTTGGCAAGGTATGAAAATGGAACCTGTAACCGTGGTCTATAATGTCCAAAATCCATTTGTCCTTTGTCAGTTTGTGCCAATTGTTTGAAAACAGAGATAATTTTCCGCCCAAAGGAGCTTCTGCTTGCTCTTTGGTCACTTCTTTGGTTTGCTGGTTGCCATTGTCATCCCCTGTAGCTCTGTATTGTCCTCTTCCTCGGCCACGCCTGTTTTTGCCCCTTTGAAATCTTTCATGATTAGGAAAGGACCAGTTCTTAGAAGGCCAATTCCTGCTGAATCTGGGTGGCTGAACCTGGAGGAAATCTTTGACTGTCTGAACTGACTTGGCTTTTTCCTCAATGGACTTTAACACATCTTTAGCATTAGCACCAAAAAGCTTGTTCTTTTCCAAAGGTGCATCAAGAAGTTTTGCCTTAACATGATCTGGTAAAGGTTGTTCTTTTAACCATGCATGTCTACGAATGACCGCCTCTGTCATAGCTGCCCTACATGAAGCTTCCAATGCATCATATCCACACTGCAGAAAGTGATTGCTAACTTGCTGAGAATTATGCACAGCCTCCTGCAAAGACTTCCTATCTAAAGGTTCAGGAGAGGCCAAAGTTTTCTGTAAATCATCTAACAGGAAATCCTGATATTGAAAGATATGAAAGAGACAATTGAGAGCTCTCATAGATAAAGTAGTGGAGGTGTAAACCTTCTTCTCCCATCTCTCTAAGGACCTCGCTTCCCTGTTGGAAGGCAAAGGGTTTTTGGAGGTGGTAGCTGAAACCCCTTTAGGCCCCTGAGAAATTGTTTCTAAATCAACAGCATGGGCCCTAAAGAAATGAGAATGGGTTTCTGGGACCCTATAGTATCTGTCAGGCTTGACAGGAGCAGGAGGAAGAGTATCAGGGGTAACACTGGAGTCAGAGTATAAATCATCCAAAAAGTACAGTTTTGTACCTACCATAAATGTAGATGTCAGAGAGGTATGCATCTGCAGTCCTTACAAATGGGTTGTCCTGTCGTCAGGCAGCCCTTCGGTCGGCCGGATTCCAAAGTCTGGGTCTGGCCTCGGCTGATGTCGCACTTCACCCGACGTCATAGCTGCAGTTCTTCGGGTATAAAAGGTATCAGCCGACGCCATTTTCATCAGTGTTTCTTGCCCCAGATGCCAGGTGCCCTCTAGGAAGGCTAAATTTGGATAAATGTAAAAGTTTCCAAATAAGAGAGAGCAAATAAAAATAAACATGTATATACATATATACAAACAAATACACCATAATAGATTCCCCCAGCTAGCTATAAGATGGGCAAATACCCTAGGAGTACCACAGAGGGGAAGGAGGGAGGGTAATCCTGACTGCAGATGCATACCTCTCGGACATCTACATTTATGGTAGGTACAAAACTGTACTATGTCCTTCAAGGATGCATCTGCAGTCCTTACAAATGGGTAGAATACCATAGCCAAACTGGAGGAGGAGGAGTAATAAGATTATGGTGTAGTTAAGATCCCTTGCAAAACAGCAGTGGCAAAACCTGCTCGGGATCTGGAGTACAAGGGTAAATTATAATGCTTGGCAAATGTATGCACGAGCTCCAAGTAGCAGCCACTAAAATGTCTTTGGTAGCCACTCCTCGTAACAAAGCTGTGGTAGTGGCTGTAGCCCTTGTAGAGTGAGGTCTGATGTTTTCTGGAGTTTTCTTCCCATGGTAGGAGTAACAAAATCTAATGCAATTTCCTATCCACTTAGAGATGGTCTGTTTTGAAATTGCTTTTCCTTCCATTCCTGCTGCATATGCTACCAGTAGCTGGTCAGTTTTTCTATTGCTCTTGGTCCTGTCCAGGTAGTAACGTAGTTGTCTATGTACATCCAAGGTATGCAACAGTCTTTCTCCCCTGTTCTGTGGGTTGGGGAAAAATGTAGGCAGGTGGATAGCCTGGTGTAAAGATACTCTGGAGACCACCTTTGGCATAAAAGTAGGATTAGTTCTCATGGACACTATCTTGATGGAAGATTAGGAAGGGCTGTACTGCCATTAATGCCTGTAGTTCAGAAACCCTTCTTGCTGAAGTGATTGCAAGCAGGAAAGCAGTTTTCCATGATAAGTACTGTAATTCTGCTGTTGCTGCTGGCTCGAAAGGAGGGAGTGTCAACCTTTCTAGCACAAAGTTCAAGTCCCATGCTGGCAATGGTGGCTTCCTAGGTGGTTTTACATTTTTAATTCCTCTCAGAAACTGCCTGAGCAGAGGATGTGAGAAGACTGGAGGATCCAAGTTGTATTCTACTGAAATAGCTGATGGATGAATCTTAATGGAAGAATAGGACAGGCCATTGTGGAAGAGCTCTGCCAAGTATTCCAGGATGTTAGCTATGTTTACCAGTGACACATTTTCTCCTTTTGCAGTACTCCAAATGAGATATCTTTTCCATTTTGCTGAATAATTTTTTCTTGTTGAGGGTCTGCGAGCCTCCAAGATAATGTCTTTAACCCTTTGAGATAAATCTGGGTTATTTGGTCTTATGCAATGTTCCAGGCAGCCAGCTGCAGTGTTTTCAGGTTTGGATGCAGGGTTTTGAAGTTGTTCTGTGTTAACAGTAAGGGAACTAGGGGCAGAGGCCATATTTGTTCCCGAGACATACTCCTCAGTAATGGGTACCAATGTTGCCTTGGCCAGTCTGGAGCTATCAGGATGATCCCTGGACAGTCTTCTTTGATCTTCAATAGCACCTTGTGCATCAAAGGAAGAGGTGGGAATGCATATGCTGTCAGGTTTTTCCAACTGAAAGATAGGGAGTCCACTTTCCAAGCAAGTGGGTGGTATGTCCTCATGCAGAATTTTTTCAGTTGGTGATTGTGTGGGGATGCAAATAAGTCTATTTCTGGTAGTCCCCATTTTCCTGTAATGGTTTTGAAGATGTCCGGATGCAGCATCCATTCGTGGGCATCCGTGGTAGTTCTGCTTAGGATGTCTGCTAGTATATTTTCTTTTCCTGGCACAAAAATTGCTTGTAACTGAATGTTGAAGCTCAGGGCCACATTCCAGAGGTCCATTGCCATCCGGCATAGAGGGTATGAATGTGTGCCTCCCTGTTTGTTGATGTACCACATAACTGTGGTGTTGTCCGTCCTTATCAACAGTTGACCCTGTCGAAGAAATGGTCTGAATGTCTGGATTGCCAGTTTTACTGCCAGCATTTCCTTTTGATTTATGTGTAGGTGCAGCTGGTCTTGAGTCCATAAGCCTTGTATGCACTTGTCCAGCATGTGCGCCCCCCCAACCGAGGTCTGAGGCGTCCGTTGTGATGGTCTGGCTTGGTTGAGTGCTGTGGAAGGGCAGTCCCTTGTTTGATTGACAGGCCTGAGCCCACCATTGGAATTCTTGCTTCAGGCATGGAATTATTGGAATTTGGGTTTCTAGGCTGTGCTTGTGCTGAGACCATAAATTCCTTAGGTACCATTGTAACTTTCTCATATGTAGTCTGGCATGTGGAATCAATATTATGCAGGATGCCATGTAACCCAGGGCTTGCAGGACTTTTCTTGCTGTTAGCTGGTTCTGCTTTGTTAATGCCATGAAGTAGAGAGGGAGTTGCTGCTGTTTTTCTACTGTTAGGAATGCCATTTGTTTTGATGTGTCCAGCTCTGCACCCAAGAAGGTTATCCTTTGGGATGGTATCAGCCTTGACTTTTTTATACTGACTGTGTATCCCAGGGCTTGCAGTAGATGAATGACCCTTTTCAAGTCTTTTGTTAATTTGTTTTTGTTGTCCGCTTGTAACAGGCAGTCGTCCAGGTAAGGGTAGATATGAATTCCCTGAAGCCTGCAATGAGCAATTACTGATGCCAGGCATTTTGTGAATACTCTGGGCGCAGTAGATAAGCCAAAGGGCAATGCTGAGAATTGATAATGCGCTGATCCTGCAAGAAATCTGTGGTATCTTCTGCAATTTGGTCGTATGGGGACGTGCAGGTATGCCTCCTTGAGATCTAGAGTTACCAGCCAAGACTCCTTGCCCAGCATGGGAAGAAGTTGCTGTAGGGTCAGCATTTTGAATTTTGGAACAATGAGGTATGTGTTTAAAGCGGACAGGTCGAGAATAGGTCTCCATTGGTTTTCTTTTCTTGGTACCAGGAAGAGTCTGGAGTAAAATCCTTGCCCTTGTTCCATAGATGGTACCTTTTCTACAGCTCTCATCCTTAGTAAGTGAGTTATTTGTTTTAGAGCTTCTGTCTTCTGATTTGGAGGTAGGTTTGGCATTCCTCTCTTCCTTGGTAGAGTATGGAAGTGAAACCTGTAACCTTGGTCTATTGTCTGTAAAATCCATTTGTCTCCTGTGATGTAATGCCAGTTTACTGAAAATAAGGCTAGCTTCCCGCCTAAGGGTGCTTCTAGTTGTTCCCTGGTAGGCGGTGCCAGAGCCAAGTCACTGTGATTGTCCTGTGGAAGTGGTGGTGGCTAGATCTGTGGCTGTACCTCGCTGGTTGTTAGCCTGCCACTGACATCCCCTGTAGACACCTCTGGATTGACCCCTGCCTCTTGAGCGCCTATTCCTGCCTCTCTGAGCTCTGGAGGTGTCTGGAAAGGACCAATTCTTGGAAGGCCAGTTCCTGCTAAACCTTGGAGGCTGGACCTGCAAGAAATCCTTGACTGTCTGGACAGATTTTGCTTTCTCTTCCACCTTCTTGAGCACCTGCTGTGCAGGGGAGCCAAACAAATTGAGCTTATCCATGGGAGAATCTAGGAGCTTTGTTTTAACATGGTCTGGTAAGGACTGCTCTTTTAACCATGCATGTCTTCTGATCACTGTACCAGTCATGGCTGATCTAAAGGAAGCCTCCAGTGCATCATAGCCGCATTTTAAGGAATGATTACTGACCTGCTGAATGTTATGTACCATTTCCTGAACAGATTTTTTGTCTAATGGTTCATCCGAGGACAGTTTTTTAGTTAACTGGTCTAACATAAATTCCTGATACTGAATCATGTGGAATTGACAGTTCAAGGCCCTAGCTGAAAGAGTAGCAGAAGTGTAAACTTTTTTACCCCATCTCTCTAAGGCCCTAGATTCCCTTTCAGAGGGGAGGGGGTTTTGGGCAGAGGTAGCTGCTACAGCCTTTGGTCCCTGGGAGATAGTTTCGGGATCTGCAAAAGGAGCCTTATACAAATGATAATGTGTGTCCGGAACCCTGTAGTACCTATCGGGCTTAGCAGGGGCCGGAGGAAGAGAATCAGGAGCAGTACAAGCATCACTGAATGCATCATCCACAACAGTAAGTACTGGAGGAATGGCTAAAGGCCTATGCTGTGGCAAATGCAAAAAGGTTCTAAGCCTTTTCCTAGAGTCTGAAAAATCCTGGCCCTGCCATTGAAATTGTTCCCTCATAGCATGCAAGGTTTCCCCAAAAGAAAATTCCTCAGGCGGAGAGGCAGATGGAATGGACTCTTCAGCATCAGAGTCTTCATAAGGAGAAAAGGGGCCCTCTGGAGGGTTTGAATTATCTGATTCATCAGAGGAGTCATCTGAAGAAACTGGCTCAGGGGGCTCTACTCTAGGCCTCTTCTCTGGAGGTGGGTGAGAGGCCCTGTCTGGGTGTGGTTGGGATCCCCGGATCAAAGAAATGAGATCCTCTGCTAGACTAAGCATTTGTGAACTAGAGCTAGGCCTGTGAGAGGGGGTCTTAGCAGGCACAGTTTTGGTAGATTTTGCTGCTTTAGCCCTGGCAAAGGCCTTAATCGACATGGATGCAGGTGGCCTAGCAGCTCCACGTGCAGGGGTAGAAATATCCAAAGGGATAGTATCAGATAAATCCTGAGAACCTGCAAGAGCGGGTGTGATTTCAGTAGCAGATTCAACCATGCTGGATGAGGCCTCGGTAGGAGGTAAGCCGTCAAGAACCGTGGACTCGGTTTCAGCCGAAACAGAGACACTCGCGGTTGGCTTAACCGCGGTTTCGGCCGAAACCGCGGACTGCGAGTGTCAGTCCTTTTCCTTGCGCTTTTTAGATATTTGCGTAGTCGGAGTATCCGACGGCATAATGTAAGCAAAAGCGGGCGAAAAACTCCTCAGCAATTCCGACCGACGTCTAAGCGTCCGTCGGTTGAAAGAAGCACAGGCTAGACAAGCTGCTACATCGTGGTCTGGGCCTAAACAAGGTAAGCAGTAAGAGTGGAAATCTTTATGAGGTATTTGTTTCCCACAAGTTAAACAGTTATTCACTTTTTCTGACATCGGCTGAGGCAAGAAAGAGTCCCCAACGGGGTACTTAGCTTTTTAGAAGTCTTCGGTAGTAGTAATCTCTGGTTCTGACCGACCGGCACTTGCGAACAGCTTCTGCTTCGGGCGCCACGCGGCAAGAAAGACTGGGGAAAATGGCGTCGGCTGATACCTTTATACCCGAAGAACTGCAGCTATGACGTCGGGTGAAGTGCGACATCAGCCGAGGCCAGACCCAGACTTTGGAATCCGGCCGACCGAAGTGCTGCCTGACGACAGGACAACCCATTTGTAAGGACTGCAGATGCATCCTTGAAGGACATCATCAAGCACAGGAGGTATAGCTAAGGGTCTGTGTTGTGGCTTTCGAAGGCGCTTTCTGGAATCTGAATATTCCTGGCCTTGCCACTTAAAATGTTCCCTCATGGAATGCAGAACTTCCCCAAAATAAATATCCTCAGGAGAGGCCGAGGGGATGGAGTCCTCTGCATCTGAATCCTCGTAGGTCTGGAAGGGCTCTTCCTGGCTTTCGGAGTGAACAGAGTCCTCAGAATCTTCATCTGAAGGAAGAGGGTCAGAGGGTTCAACCCTGGGCCTCTTATCAGGAGGAGGCTGGGATCCTCTCTCAGGATGGGCCTGGGAACCTCTGATCATGGAAATTAAATCAGCGGCCATAGTCATGATTTGAGTTTCAGGAGTAGGCTGAGGTAAAGTTTTAGCAGTAAGATGCTTGGACTTGCTGGCTGCCTTAGCACGTGTGTAGGCCTTGATAGACATGGACATGGGAGGCCTAGCAGCTCCACGTGCAGGAGTGACCTTATCAACAGCAATGGTCTCTGGCATTTCCTCAGTTTCAGTATCCGGGGGAAAGTCAATAACTGGCGGAGTGGCCTCCGGTATCGGAGGTATCGGTAATGCGGTGTCTTCGGTTCGGAGCGGTGGAATAACTGCCTCAGAGGGAACCGGAGCACTCGCGGTTTGTTTTGGCATGGTGTCGGTGGAAGACGCGGGCCGAGGATGTCGGTCCTGGTCTTTTCGTTTCTTAGGAGTTTGCGTTGTCGGTAGTTCCGACGGCATTGTATAATCAAATTTTTCGCCAAAAAGTCTTCAGCGAACTCCGCCCGGCGCCTGAGAGTGCGCTTATTGAAGCGAGCACAGGCGGCACAGGCCGAGACGTTGTGGTCTGGGCCAAGGCAAGGGAGGCAGTAAGAGTGGAAATCCTTATGAGGTATTTGTTTACCACAAGACAAACAATTATTTACTTTTTCAGTAATTTCTGACATCGGCTGAGGCAAGAAAAGGTCCCCAACGGGGTATTTAGCTTTTTTGATGACTTCGGTTTCGAAGAACACAGGAGCTGACCGACCGGCACTTGCGAACTGCTTCTGCTTCGGGCACCGCATGGCAAGAAAGACTGAAGAAGATGGCGTCGGCAGATGCTTATGTACTCCAGCCGCTCTGACGGAGAGAAATGCGACGTCAGCCGACGTCGGACCCAGACTTTGGAATCCGGCCGACCGAGGGCTGCCTGAGGCAGGACAACCCATATGTTATGACTGCAGTTGCATTCTTGAAGGACATCAAGAAACACTTCACGATAAAGTAGTAAATAGCACTACTATTACTTATAACACTAATTGCAAACGAGTGTTTATATGTATTTATCTCTGTATATACATATATACAAGTATACTATACACGTATACACACACACATATATATATATATATATATATATATATATATATATATATATTTCTATTTTGTGTGTGTTGTTTCTTGACTTTAATTGCACTAAGACTAATTACTGAAAACTGCAAAAAACACACACTACTACTAATCCTAATTACAACTGCTAGGTTCTAATACTGTAACATGCTAATAGCATACCCTATGAGAAATTACAAGCATTGAAGAAAGAAAATGGCAGGGAAGGCCAAAATAAGTGACTAGAAGAGAGACAGACTACAGAAGATTAAATTCAGTCTAAACCAACTGAAAACAAAGTATTCAAATGTATTTAATGTTTGTAAGCAATCACCCAACACCAAATAATTTATCCAAATGAGGTGGAGACTTATTTGATTGAGATTCTGCTGCTAATTATGAAAGGAGGCATACGAGAGCCAATTTAACTAGGGGAAGATGATTTTTTAAAAGGGCAAGAAGCTGGAGCACCAATTCTGCCGAGTCAGATATGACAAGTGGGCTCGAAGACCCATGACAGACTGAATGAATAAGATTTAGATAAAACCCAAGTCACCTGCTAGATTACAAGCTGGTTCACATCTAGGGCAGAAGTCAGGATAGTTGAGTCTAAATCCACAAAAAGGCCAGTCGCTAGAGGAGTCCCCCCCACTCCCCCCAGGGCCAGGTGCTGGGACCACTCCTTTTTGGCCTCCACTTCTCTGAAATCATGGCCAGTGTCAAAGGTCTCTTGCTAACCAGTTTCATAGATGACTGCAAACTAGGTACAGTCATGGAATCCACCAAAGACTCAAACATCTCCGAAGGAGGCCCAACACAGATGAATAACTGATGCCAGAGCCATGGCCTAAAACTCAATATCAAAAAAATGCACAGCAGTACATTTTGGAAAGACAACCATCCTTCCAATTGCAGCACTGATAATACTCCCCTAAGAGGTGACCTTGTGGTCAAGGATTTAGAACACATGTAGACAGCAACCTGGCCAATAACCATTATGTGACTGTTGCTCATAAATTGGGCATCCCAGAATGAATTACTGCAAGGTTATACGGCAACTAAGTCCAAAAAACAATCCCTCACCCCTCATCACACCAATCACCGAGTACCATGTCTCTTTCAGTATATACCTGACAGGGGATATGCAACAGCTGGAGTGTCCTCAGAAGTCACTCTCAAAAATAAATAAAAACAAACACATACATAAAAATGTGGTATAGAAAACATGTCCTAAGTGGACCGCCCACAAAGTCTTGTACTCTATCTCTACAGACTGCCGAGGGGTGAGCTCTGCTTGGTTTTCAAAGCAACCTCTAAAATCAGCCCTTATAGAATTGTAGCATCATAAGCACTTGATCATCTGAAACGTATATTAAAAGGACATGCTGGAGGGGCAGATATGCATCTCAGAGACTACCCCTTCTCTGGAACGGGCTTCCTAACCACACAAAGGAGAATTTCTCCCTGTACTTATTCAAGTACAACTTGGATCAGAGGATGGGTATCGTAAATTTACTCCTGGTCTACTACCTATGTCCATTTTAGGAAGGAAAAGCTTGTAAATGTCAGACCTCTCAAAGAAAGTTATACCCACCACAAAATGAGTGGTATAACCTGTCAAACAGTTTGGAAGCAAGGCTAGGCTTAAAATGACCCTTCATGACTGTTGACCTAGTAATCACCCATGAAAGGTACAGTTGTGTACACTTACCATAAATGTAGATGTTAGAGTGTATTTACTGTTGCAGTATCACATTTGTGTTATCTGCTTGCAGGTAGCCCTCAGTTGACCTCTTGGGTCCTGCGTTGGTTGCTGTCTCATCTTCCATGACGTCAGGTAGTCAGGGGTATAAAGCATGCAGCCGACGCCATTACATCAGTTTTTCTTGCCCCAGATGTCAGGTGCTCCCATAATGGAAAGCAATTATATAGAAGGTTATACCTCCAACCAAAAAGCAAATACACCAAAAAGCTTTAAGCATAGTAAACAAGAATAAAGGTATAGTCAATAGAACTCAGGGGGCTGGAGGGAGGGTAACCAGGACTGCAACAGTGAATACACTAACTTCTACATGTGTACACAACTGTACTATGTTCTTCATGTTTCACTGTTAGTCATCAACATCTGGGTAGATTCCCAACGCTAAGGATGGGAGGAGGCAATTGGATAGCATTTGGACCAGCTAAAAGGCCCTGCAAGACTGCAGTGGCAACGCCAGCTCTGGATTTTGAAAAAAATTGGCAAATGGTAATGCTTGGTGAAGGTATGTACAGAAATCCAGGTAGCAGCTTCTAGGATGTCCCTGGTAGGGACACCTCTGAGAAAGGCTGTAGAGGTAGATGCAGCCCTGGTTGAATGTGGTCTTATCCCCTGTGGGTAGGTTTTCCATGGTGCTTATAGCAGAAATGAATGCAATGGCCTATCCACTTAGAAATGGTTTGCTTTGAAATAGCCTTCCCCTCTGCCCCTGCAGCAAATGCCACCAGCAGCTGTTCAGATTTCTTGAGAGGCTTAGTCCTGTCCAAGTAAAATCTAAGTTGTCTGTGCATGTTCAAGGCGTGCAGTATTTGTTCCCCTTTGTTCTGCAGATTAGAAAAGAAGGTTGGCAAATGAATGGACTGATTAAGGGCCACACTGGATACCACCTTGGGCATAAAGGAGGGATTGGTCCAGAGGGACACCCTGTCCGCATAAAAGATGATGAAAGGCTCCACTGCCATGAAGGCCTGTAATTCAGACACCCTTCTTGCTGAAGTGATGGCTAGGATGACAGTTGTTTTCCAAGAAAATAATTTCAACTCTGCATTTGCAGCTGGCTCAACGGGAGGAAGAATGAGCTTGTCAAAGACAAAGTTAAGGTCCCAAGCTGGAGTAGGGGCTCTCCTGGGTGGTCTTATGTTTTTGGCCCCTCGGAGGAATTGCTTCAGCAGTGGATGAGAGAAGAGGAGTGGTTCTGTGTTGTACTATGCTGAAATGGCTGAGGCATGAATTTTGATGGAAGAAAAGGAAAGGCCCTTGTGAAGCATCTCAGTTAAGTATTGAAGAATATGTGGTAAACTGGGTACTGCTGTGCCCATCCCCTGAGTTTGGCTCCAGGAACAGAATCTTTTTCCATTTTTCAGCATAGGATTTTCTAGTACTAGGCCTCCTTGCCTCCAGAATGACATCCATCACTTGCTTACTGAGGGATGGTAAAGGAGTGGGGTCAGGTAATTAGACAGGTTGCAAGGTTCAGGGTTTGAAGCTGTGTGTGCAGAATCTGGCTCTCCTGCTGGAACAGCAGGGCAGGGGTCTGAGGCAGGTGCCATGGTGCCAGAAGCGACACACTGCCCAAGAGGGGGTACCAGTGTTGGCGTGGCCAGTCTGGTGCAATCAGTATTGTAGTTGGTTTGTCCTGTTTGATCTTTAGTAGCACTCTGGAGAGGACAGGCAGAGGGGGGAAAGGCATAAACTGATAGTTTTTTTCCAGGTGAAGGTTAGGGCATCCACTTTCCAAGCTTGTTTGTGAAGGTTAGGGCATCAACTTTCCAAGCTTGTTTGTGATGAGGCCTTGTGCAGAATTTGTCCAATTGGTAGTTCTGACAGGAGGCAAACCGGTCTATCTCTGGGCTCCCCCATTTGTTTCTCAACATGTTGAATATCTTCGGTTCCAGTTTCCACTCGTGTGGGTCCAAGGGATTTCTGCTTAGGTCGTCTGCCAGTAGATTTAGCTTTCCTGGCAGGAATTGAGCCTGTAGATGCACTTGGTAGCTCAAGGCCGTGTTCCACAGAGTCATGGCTAGTCTGCAGAGAGGGTACGAGTGGGTTCCCCCTGCTCGTTTATGTACCACATAACAGTGGTGTTGTCCGTCTTTACCAATAATTGTCCTGGAAGAATGTGGTCCTTGAAGGCTGTCAGAGCATTCTGTACAGCTAACATTTCTTTTTGATTGATATGCAGATGCATTTGACTTTGGTTCCATTTGCCCTGAATGCACTGCCCTGCCAAGTGAGCCCCCCATGCATAGTCTGATGCGTCTGTTAGGGTTTGCGCGGCAGGGGGTAGAGTGAATGGCAATCCCTTGTTTTGGTGGCAAGCCTCTGCACACCAAAGAAACTATCTTTAGACAAGGTATGATAGGAATCATGGATTCTAGATCCTGAGAATGTTGACACCATAGGCTTTTTAGATACCATTGTAGTTTCCTTACATGCAGTCTTGCATATGGGATTAGTAGAATGCAAGAGGCCATGAACCCCAGTGCTTGCAGTATTTTCCTTACAGATAGCTGGGTCTTTGTGGCCAGTAGATTGAAGTAAGCTGTCAAATGAACTTGTTTCTCTGGCGTGAGGTAGGCCATCTGGGAAGTTATACTCAAGCTTGTTCCCAGGAATACAATTTGTTGGCAGGGTACAAGATTTGACTTATTTTCGTTTATGGTGTACCCCAGAGAAGTTAGCAATTTCTTTACAAATGCCAGATTTAATAGTATGTCCTGGCCTTCTGCCTGAATTAGACAATCGTCCAGGTATGGGTATATTTGAATATTTATTTGCCTGAAAAATGCAATGACTGGAGCTAGGCACTTTGTGAATACCCTGGACGCAGTAGATAAGCCAAACGGCAGTGCAGAGAACCGATAGTGCATGTACCCTGCTCTGAAGTGTAGGTATCTTCTGCAAGATTCCCTTATTGGGATGTGCAGGTAGGCTTCCTTTAAATCCAGTGTTACCAACCAGACATTTTTGCCTAGCATGGGAAGCAGCTAATGAAGAGTTAGCATCTTGAATTTTGGGATTACCAAAAATGTGTTCAGAAAAGACAGGTTCAGGATAGGATGCCAGGAATGGTCTTTCCTGGGTACCAGGAAAAGTCTCTAGTAAAAACCTTGCCCCCCATCTTCTTGTGGGACAGGTTGAATAGCCCTGATGCTTAAAAGAGAACCTGCTTTTGAGCCTCTACCCACTGATTTGGGGGTAGGTCTGGCCAACCGTTTGGGGTTGGTAAGGAGTGGAAATGGAATCTGTATCCTTGGGAAACTATATTTAGAACCCATTTGTCCTGGGTAATGAGTTCCCAATTTTTTGCATGCAGGGCGATCTTTCCCCCCTGAAGGAACAGTCGGGGCTTGGAAGGTTTAAAGTTAAGTCATTGAGTCAATTTACCATGGGGGGAGTCTTGGCTACTCCCAACTTTGGAAGTGGGAGCCCCCCCTCTGCTCAGTCCTGTGAGCATCCTGGGGCTGGAGCCTGGGTGTTCTGCTGGTTCTGGGTTTGGACTGAAGGCCTGGAAGAGGCAGGAAAGGACCAATTCTTAGAGGGCCAATGCCTATTAAATCTGGGAGGCTGCACTTGCAGGAAATATTTAACAGTTTGCATAGATTTAACTTTTTCCTCCATCTTTTTAAGTACTGCTACTGCTTTGTTGCCAAACAGGCTGTCTAGGCGTCGGATTTCTGGGCATGGATCAAGTTTTATGCCTTGAAGGAGAAGATGGCGGTTTAATATGCAAGTCAGTAGGCCCGAATACACCCTCAGAAGCCAGTGCCTGCACAGCGGCTCCGGACCCATCCAAGGTAGAGACATCCGCAGGTTCCACAGTCGAAGAAGCAACTTGCGGCATACCGGACTCTATGGGTCACAGTAGAGGCCAGCAAATCTGAAGTAGCAGGTATCAGGGGCTGCAAAAGCACCTCAATGAGTACCGGCGAACTGGCGACTAGCTTAGGAGAAGCATCGTCAGCAGCTTTGGACCTATGCGGTCTGTCTCTGTCTTTATCTTTGCATTTTTTTGGAATGTCGGTAGTCTGGTGGCTTACCGAAGCCATTTCTGGATAATTGAACAGAGTACCAAAATATTTAGATGCAAAAATGAACCGACGACGAATAGTACGAGGTTTGAATAAGGCACAAAATAGACAGCGAGGTACGTCGTGGTCTGTGCCTAGGCAAGGAACGCAGTATGAATGAAAATCTTTGAGGTATTTGCTTTCCACAAGAAATACAATTGTTAACTTTTACTGACATCTGTTTAGAGCAAGAAAAAAAGATTCCCCAACGCGGTACTTGGCTTAGTTGAAGACTTCGGATCTCAAATTCGAAAATTAGAAGTTATGTACCTACCATAACGTTCCATGTTAGTTGTCTTCTCTCGCCTTCTTTCTTGCTGGATGGGTTCGGAGCCGATCCTCGGCTCCGACTCGGCACTTGCTTAGCTTGAGAACTCCTTTTACCAGCTCGAGGCAACCCTATATCCCATGATGCAAGGCGGGACTACCTCAGATCTCGTTTGGTAGCTAACCTACCCTGCTAAGGACTAACCTAATATATTTTAGGAAACCCAAGTTCATAATAAAGGAGTCCTCTAATGAAGGCTCAGGAGGAAACAACCTGATAAGAGGAACTCTTCAAGATCTGTCCAGGCCAGGGGAAGGAGGGAGGGCAAGAAAGAAGCAGAGAAGACAACTAACATGGAACGCTATGGTAGGTACATAACTTCTAAATGTTAAGTTGTCAATCTCGCCTTCATTCTTGCTGGATGGGACCGTCCCTAGCACCTGTATCCCGGGTGGCTCAATGGAACAGACTCTTGAGAACTGTGGAACCAAAACTGGCCCTGTCTCTGGAGGCCAAATCTAACTTGTAATGAGAGACAAAGGTATGAGGAGTGGCCCAAGTAGCTGCTGCACGAATGGTATCAATGGGTAGTCTATCCTGAAAGGCTGCAGAAGTGGATAGACTTCTGGTTGAGTGTGCTTTCGGTTTAGAAGGTAGTTGCTTGCCTCTGAGTGAATACACATAAGAAATGGTGGAAGACAACCATCTGGATAAGGTCACTTTAGACACTGGGAGACCTTTCCTGTTTTCTGCATAGGAGACAAATAATTGGTCCGATTTCCTGAATTGTTTCGTTCTATGCAAATAGTACCTGAGCTGACGATGGACATCCAAAAAATGAAGCTTTTGTTCAGCTCTGTCAGAATAATTTGGGAAAAAGACTGGTAGATCGATGGATTGATTAATATTGGTTTGAGAAACAACTTTGGGGAGAAAGGACGGGTTCGTTCTTAAGGATACCCTGTCCTTGTGAAAAACCAAGTAAGGGGAACGGATGCAGAGAGCTTGAATCTCGGAAACCCTTCTTGCTGAAGTGACAGCCAGTAAAAATATAGTTTTCCAGGTCAATAATTTCAATGAACATGAAGCAGACGGTTCGAAGGGTGGTAACATTAAGGTAACATTAAGGATGCCAACATTAAATTTAGATCCCATTGTGGAGGAGGATGTTTTATTGGCGGCTTTAGGAGAAACACTCCTCTCAGAAAGGCCTTGCATAGTCTATGAGACATAATGTTATGATCTTGCAAGCCAACACGATACTTGGAAATAGCAGCCAGTTGAACTTTTACTGTAGATGAAGAAGATCCTGACTGAAAAACTTCAGCCAGGAAATCTAAAACAGAATGCACAGGAGCAGTAAAGGGATCAATATTTCTGGAATTTGCCCAAATGAAAAAACGTCGCCACTTGCTAGCATAAACGGTTCTGGTGGACGACTTTAAAGAAGCCACTAAGATATCTCTGACCGGATCAGAGATCATAGGAAGCCTGGCTAGGGAAGGAAGTGGAGCAACCAAGCAGTGAGGTTGAGAGAATGAATAGCCCGGTGCTGTTGACCCGACTGGTGGATCAAGAGATCCGGAACTGGGTCCAGATGCCAGGGCTGCACCAGGAGGTGACGATGCAGAGACGGAAACCAAATATGTCGAGGCCAGTAAGGGGCAATGAGAATCAACTTGGCCCTCAAAACGGTGGCTTTCTGAATGACTTGTGGAATCAAGAAAAATCTGGTCCACTACAGATTGATTGAGAGACCACTCGTGAGGCATGAGAATGGATCTGCTCAGCCTGTCCGCCAAGAGGTTGGACCTGCCGGGGATGTGCGTTGCTATCAGAAACCGATGAGAGGAGATTGCCCATTGCCAAAGTCTGAGAGCTTCTCGACACAACGGATAGGACCTGGTCCCGCCCTGCTTGTTGATGTATCAGACCACGGACATGTTGTCCGTTTGTACTGCAATAGTCCCCGTGGGAAGAAAGTCATTGAGGGCTTTCCAGGACATTTATGTGCAGATGGTATTCTATGGGTTGCCACGTCCCGTGGACCATCCTGCCCTGATAATGCCCCCCCACCCGATCAGAGAGGCATCCGTAGCAACTGTGGCAACCGGAGGAGGGGGAACAAAAGGTCGGCCCCGATGAAGAAGAGGGGAAGATATCCACCAGTTCAGATGAGTCCTGCACGATTGTGTGACTAAGATTTCGTGCCTCATCGGAAGACTGTGGAACGACCACTGAGTGAATAACATCCACTGCAGAAGACGCATGTGAAAGCGAGCCAGTGGTAGAAGAACAATGGCCGCAGCCATAAGACCTAGAACCTTTAGTATCAATCTGGCTTTGACTTTGCTGCTCTGCAATAAAATCCGAACGTATTTTTGGATGTCCAGAATTCTTTGATCTGTTAGTCTGGCTAACATTTTGACGGTGTTTAATTCTGCGCCTATAAAGGTGATAGATTGGCAAGGCCGCAGAGAAGATTTTTCGAAATTCACTGAAATTCCCAAACTCCTGCATAGCTGCAGAGTGTAGTCTCTGGTCTGAAGAAGCTGACAGCTGGTGGTGGCAGAGAGGAGCCAGTCGTCTAAATAAGGAAACACCTGGAATCCTTGACATCTCAGATGAGCTGTGACCACTGCCATGCATTTGGTAAACACTCTGGGGGCTGAAGTGAGGCCAAAGGGCAGGGCTCTGAATTGGTAATGACTGGTCCCTAGCCGAAAGCGGAGAAACCTTCTGGAGCGCCTGTGAATCTTTATGTGATAGTACGCGTCCTGAAGGTCTATAGAGCACATCCAGTTGTCCTTGCCCAGAAAGGGCAGAATGGACTGAAGCGTGACCATCCGGAATCTTGCCTTCTTGACAAATCTGTTTAGACTGCTCAGGTCTAATATTGGTCTCCAATCTCCCGTCAAAGAATCTCGAGTAGACGCCGGATCCTACTTGGTCTGCCGGAACAGTCTGGACGGCTCTTTTTTTCTAGGAGCTTTGTAACCTCCTGTTCTGCCAAATCCCTTTGACCGGGTGAGATGTCTGGAAGGGATTGTTGAGGTACGGGATACCTTCAAGGGATTTTGTAACCCTCGGATATGATCGACTGTACCCACATATCTTGTGAAAGGGAATGCCAGGCTACTGGGTACAGCAAATCCTTCCTCGACTGCCTCCAAGGGTGGACAGTCGGGCAACACCTCAGGGGTGCTGAAAGGGCTTCTCAGGAAGAGACTCCCTGTTGCCCTGGTTCTGAGGACCCCCCCCTGCCTCTAGGGCGTCTATTATTGTTACCCCTCTGCCTCTGGGGGTAAACTGACCACATGTGTCCGTGCAGCTCCTTGGGCTTTATGAACCACATCTTCCCTCCCTTCTGACCCTTGGGATAGGGTCTAGAAGGGGTGGAAAAATGGACTCCAACGGCAGAAAGAGTTTTACCGTCCTGCTCACACCTGGTCAAGGTTTCCTTCACCTGAGGTCCGAACAAAGCCGAACCGTCAAAGGGGGTATTGGTGAAGGACGCCTTAAAGGGGTCCGCAAAATTACAAAGCCGTATCCAGGCTTGACGTCTAAGAGCCACTCCTGTGCCTGTGGCCCTGCTCGCTCCATCGGCTGCATAGGATATGAGCCGCATGGAGGAGTTGTTTAAGGAATTCAGGATTGCTAGCTGTGAGGCAATCTTTCTTGAGCCCCAGCAGCAGAAGGATCCTGGACCACTTCACCTAGTTCCTTGAGAATATCTCTTTGAAGCCTGGTGAAGTGACAAAGGTAGTTCAGCGAATGCATAGCAAAGGTCGCTGAAGAAAACATCCGCTTTCCATACCTGTCCATGGTCCTAGAATCTTTGTTAGGAGGATGGACAGGTACTGAAGGATCCGCAGTTCCTTCTTAGTGGCCGCCACCACCATAGCATCCACAGAGACCCTTGGAAAGAAACTGCTTGTCCGTAGGGGCCGTAATAAATTTGGACGGTCTCCTGGGGACAGGTTCCACAGAATCTGGAGCTGCCCACGCCTTCCGAGCCACTACCTGCATAAGTGGGTCGAAGGCGGAGACACCCAGGAGGTGGAGGGTCGGGATCCAAAGCCTCCAGGTATACCGACTCATCCTCGGAGGGGTCAATGGAGGCCCACCCCTCTGTTTGAGGAGCTCAAGGATGTCTGAAAAGGAGACATCCTCAGAGGGGATCGGGAACCCTCCGACTCATCTAAGTCGGTATCAGATGTAGTAGACTCAGGGGAGTCTGTGCTTCCTCTTACACGCCCTCTTCCGAGAGGGTTCCCCTGCAGGATCAGGAGAAACCTCGGAAGAAGAAGATATTCCCAATGGGGAAACCTGGGGCGATGGATCCCTGGGCCTGAGAGCAAGAGGCTGGCAAGAGGCGCCTACAGGCACAAGAGGGAGGAGCTAGAGGGATGGACCGCTGACCTGGCTCAGGTGCCAGGACACTCCTCATCACCTCAAAGGCTCCCCTCCCCGGGAGACTGGAATATTCCCGTTCCGAGGAAATAGGAATTCCCGGCTCCACTGAGAGGGAAGGCTCCGAGGCCGATGTCGGTGCCGAGCTTACCAAAGCCGAAGCCCCGAGAAGGAGAGCGGGGTCGGATAAGGGTCCGATGCCACTAGCCCCCTCGGAGCCGACAAGGGAAACTAGACGACCGGATCCCTCCAAGGAAGGTCTCAAGGAGGAGATCGGAGCCGAAGACGACGGAGCTGAAAGGATGTATCGGTTCCGGCGCCGACACAGTCGCTGTCCCGAGAAGCTCCGGCTCCGAACTCTGGTGGGGAGTCGGAGGAGGAAGTTCAAGGGGTGAAGCAATAGCCAAGTCTGCTGAGACGGGCTATGGAGCATTTGGGCCAGTGCTCAGACTTTAACAGCCTGCTTACCACCCTCTCTAAATCGTGGTCAGACAGCCTGGAAGATCTCGAAGATCGGCTCCGATGACTCCGCTCCGACAAAAGAGGAGACCCCGGAGCCAAGTGGATAGATTCCAAAGACGGGGACCGAGATCTCTTCTTGGATGAAGTCAAAGGAGCAGACGTCCTATGGGTTCCAGGTGGAGCCGAAGGCTTCTCGGCTCCGATACTGGATACTGTGTCAGCTCCAGCCGAAGCCGACAAGGAAACAGCAGATTGGGTGTCGGAACCGACCCTAGCTGAGAAGAAGAAAGATCGGCTCCGGCCGGAGCCGATCTCCACTCCGAAGGAGTCGGAGCCACCGGGGAAGGCTTGGAAGCTGTAGCCTGATCCTTAGATGGCTTGGAAGGCTTACTGGACCCAGGTTTAGTGGGTGAACCTTCCGGCTTTAGCAAGCCACGGAGGATTAATTTATTCCTCCTTTCCTGCAGGACTCGCTGGCTAAAAGAGTGACACAAAGCACAGGAGTCCTGCAGGTGTAAAGGCCCCAGGCAGTAAACACAAGAAGTGTGACCGTCTGTCAGAGACATTTTCTGACAGCACGAGTCACACTTCTTGAAGCCCGAGACCTTTACCTCCTTAGACATAGTCTAAGAAAAAGAGCAACAAAAATATTCACACACACACACACACACACACACACACACACACACACACACACACACACACACACACAAAACAGTCACACAAATTAATCCCACAAACACAGACACACAGATAGGGATTAATAAGGGAGGCCTAGGCCTAACTGAAAATTTTTAAACTTTTTTATAAAGTAAAAATTTTTTTAACTATAAGGGGAATAGGGTGATTGAATGGACACTACACACTAAAAATAGGAAAAGGGGAAGATAAACCCTGACTTAAGCTGTTTGAAAAACTCAAACTTACCTCAGCTGGCAAAAAAGGAGACCTCTTCGCAAAGCGGCAAACAAGATCTGAGGTAGTCCCGCCTTGCATCATGGGATATAGGGTTGCCTCGAGCTGGTAAAAGGAGTTCTCAAGCTAAGCAAGTGCCGAGTCGGAGCCGAGGATCGGCTCCGAACCCATCCAGCAAGAATGAAGGCGAGATTGACAACTTAACATCAAAAATTTCAGGAGTCTGCCAACTGGCACTTGCGAACTGCTTCTGCTTCGGGCACCTCACAGCAAGAAAGACTGATGTAATGGCGTCGGCTGCATGCTTTATACCCCTGACTACCTGACGTCATGGAAGATGAGATAGCAACTGACACAGGACCCAAGACTTTGATAATCAGGCCGACTGGGGGCTACCTGTAAGCAGATAACCCAAATGTGATGACTGCAACAGTGAAACATGGAGATTGTTAAATAGATGTTCTTCAAGTCCACTGCAATTATGTTTCCAGTCATGTGGGAGTCTCTGTGTAACAAAGCAGGCACCTGAACACTTCCTAGGATATTAATTAATCCAGTCCATTTTGAAAGCAAAAAGCTTTTATTCCAAACAGTATAAAAACAAACGCTTTCATCCCTCTAATTATTGGGACCTGTTCAGAACCATTATACTACAGATGGTATTAGCTTAAGTAAGCTACCTAATTCCATTCATTTAATTAGTTATCTTCATTCATAAAATAGACTGAAATTGGTTTCTTAAAGGTACCTTGGTTTAAAACCAAAAAACACAATGAAGATCTAAGAAAAGCTGCACACATTCATTAGGGAGAATGCATGTTTTTTGCTTTTAAAGCAAGGTCCCTTTAAGAAACATTTCAGTCCATTTTATGAATGAAGACAACTAATTAATTAAATGAATGTAATTAGGTAACCTACTTAAACTAATTCCCTGTGTAGTATAATGGTTCTGAAGAAGTCCCAATAATTAGAGGGCTGAAAGCTCTTAACCCGTTTTTATACTATTTGGAATAAAAGCCTTTTGCCTTCAAAACAGACTGGATTAATTAATATCATCGGAAATGTTCACGTGCCTGCTGTGATTACACTGGGTGGTACATTGTTGTTTAACAGTATTTGTTTTGGCTACCACAATTACGCTGTTTGGGGGGTGTTAATTATGTGTTAGAGTCTGAATAAGTGAGGTGTTTTGAAAAGGAAAAAAATACTACTACAGGAAACCTATATTCCAAAATTGGCATTACGAAATTTAACTGCTACAGTTCTTCTAGCTTCTACAGTAAAATTAGACGTTTTACATATGATATTTACTTGAATATCACCATATTCACCAGTGCTTCAGCATATGAAGTAAAAGTCAGGTTTTCATCAGGAAAGTACACCCAAGTATTTTAGTTGTCCGTTTTACAGCTGTGAGGTTTCTATTGGGTCTGTAATAAACAAATGTTTACACCTCCATTAGTCTGTATCGTGTTTCAAAGAATTATGACTGATGTTTCCTCAGTACTGACAATAACTTCATTTGCTAGCCCATTCTACCCTGTCTGGCAGTCAATTATGTTTGTAAGTACAGGCTGGTTCTTGCTAGAAGTACAGAACAGGATCATCATCTGCATATATTAAACTGTTTTATTGTGGAACACACCATCATAGATCACCAAGAGTAAGAACAGTAGCTAACCAAGAACAGATCCCCGACAGACACCTGTATTAACAATGCCTGTCTGAGACTGTTCCTTGATTACTATTTAGAAGATCCTATTAATCAGACTGTCATTTAACCACCGCATGACTTCCGGGGATAAGCTCAATATATGCATTTTTGTAAGAGCAATCCACAACATTTGCTCCAGTGGGCTACTTTGCCCCATATGTTACTGTACATTTGACTGATCAGGGTGTAGACAGCTATATTTACACTGCGGATGGATGAAAGTCCAAGTCCCCCATCCATGTGTCATATTTTCCAAACCAGGAAATAAAACAAAAGAAGTGTTCCAGCCACAAACAAACCGCTCCAATAATTTATTAAAAAGTAGTGAAACAAGATGAGCGCTTTTGTCTCAGAGAGACTTCTTCATACACTAAATACAAACATCACATCCTTAAATGCCCGTGCTAACTCCCTGTTCATCAGTTGAGTAATCAATCATTTAAGTGAACATCCCCAGTTGTACAAGTTGGATGAAAAGTAAAAAAAAAAAAAAAAAAAAAAATCAACAACCTAATAAAAAAACCTGTCTAACCAATAATTGCAGCCTTTTAAGAATAGGTTTAACTGACAATGGTTTAGACCAGGGGGTAAAGTAGCTCTTAACCCAAGTTGCCATACAAGTTCTCTTTTTTTAACAGAGTTGATTTCCAGTTACCACCTCTTGGATTCTTTTAAACAATTTCAAGAATGCCAAAGTGGTAACCAACATAGCTGGAACAATCTAAAGAATGTTTATATAAGGCACTAGTCTCATTCTTCATCTTATATAGTAGAGGTGTTCGTAGATTCTATTTTAAGGGTCCTTTCAGTTTTTCCTATATAGAAACACGAACAACTTCCACATTTTGCAAGTAAACTAGTTTATTTATCTCAGTTACCCTTCAAGTAAATTTTTACTTCCCAACCCATTTTGTAGGGTCAAACTATCTGATCTGACTATGAAGGAACAAGAGTTACACATTCCACATGGCATAGTCCCCAGTTTTACCTCATTTATGTTAGGTGCCACTAACTCTAACAGCTGTTTAAAATTCTTCCCAGTCTTGAATGAAAATGTGGGGTTATTCCCCACTATTTCATGGAGCTCTTACTTTCTTTAAAAATACACCAATTGGATTGTAGTATACGACTTAAAGGCTTTGTGACATAGTTGAATTCTGTAACATAGTCCCTGTCAAACCTTATGCTTGAATCATTTATCTCATCTTTTTCTAACCCCACACCTGAGAGGGGAAAATTTAGTACCCCAACCTCGATGTACTTACTCTATGTCAGTGACCAGTTGATTTGGATATCCCCTGTTTATGAACATTTCCTTTAATGTAAGAAATTCTTCCCTCAGGTCCTCACCAACTGATGTCATTTTGGCAATCCGGATGACCAGTCCCTTAACCAAATTTCTTTTCTGAAAGTGGGGGTGACAGCTGTTGTAATGCAAGTAGCTGTTGACACCATGTGTCCTTCCTATATATATCTGACTTAAATCCTCCTACAGAGTGGGCCACAGTATCAAGATAGTTAATACTATCCCTACCCATATTAAAAGGTGAAATTAAAATTCTCGAACAGCCATTCAAGTAGTCCATAAAGTTGGTGATACTATCGGTGTCACCATCCCACAAAATAAAGATGTCATCCAAAAGAGGGCTGTTGAGAACATACTCAACTCCCACCCCAACATTACCAAGTTGGCATACACTGGGGCACAAGCTGCTCTCATTGCTACTCCAGTGACTTGCTGGTAAAATTATTCTTGGAAATAAGTTGTTTTCTAGAACCAATTCCATCAATTCAACTAATAAGGTCACTGAATCATGTGGTAGGGTGCACCGATTTGATAAAATTTCATGAAAGTATTTAATTCCCTCACTTTTCGGGATAACGGAAAAAAGATCCTTTGCATCTATTGTCGGGAAGATTAAGACTTGGGAATTATGGGGTTGTGTTCTACCAAAAACTAGCGAGTAGCCACATTAATCCTGTTGTCAAGCAAGTACTCTTCTAAATAAAAAACAATCCTATGGTATGCAATGAAAAATTTGTTCTTAGAACCAGGTGTATATGTACAATACAACCCCATAATTCCCAATCTGTTTGGGATCCCAAAAATCCACAAATCTGTGGGGGATCTGCCATTTAGGCCCACAGTCTCAGCAAGGGGCTCCAAAACCCATCCACTGGCTGTATATATTTTATTTATTTTACATTTGTTGACTGGGATAGTCCAACTGGATACTTGTCCATTTTCAGTAGAGGCCCGGGGAGAAAAGCTCCAAGGTGCAAATAATATACTGCATACGACTTAAACACAAAAGTATACAGGGACATTATTTTACAGATTTTTCAGAAAAAAAAATGATACATTTAGTAAATCAGCAGATGTATGTAAGCTAAGGAGCTAGATGGTTAAAGACTGGTGTAATTAATTTGGAGTAATAGTGAATGTGTTAGTCAGGACTAGAACTGGGGCAAGACCAGTGTGACAAAGTATTGTTTTAGACTATTTTTGAATAGACTTGCGGACCTGCTGGTAGGGAATTCCAAATTTTTCCAACATAGTTAGCAAACAGAGTCACCGGCTGAATTACTAGCTTTGATAGTTTGGACAAGCAGTTTTTTTGATGATCGAAGTGTACTAAGGTTCTGTAGGGGTAGATTAAGGGTTTGAGTGCTGGTGTTTTGTCAGGTAGGTTTAGTGATTTAAATGCAACTATCAGCTGGTTGAGTTGAATGAAGTGAGACAGTTCTAACCACCCAAGATTAGTACAGTGGTGTGTTTTGTAGGGCATACCAGTGGCAAATCTGGCAATGCAATTATAGCAGGAGGATAGTTTGAGTTCTACTTTACCTAGGTTAGTCAGTAGAGGGGAACCACAGAGTAAGAGCAAGTGTGAGCAGCCAATTGCAGTACAAGCAGGTGGGGTAAGGAAAGGCTTGATCTTGTAAAGTAACCCAAGTTTTTTATTGATGGTTTTAATAGCTTTGTTGGTGTGTAGATCGAACTTGAGGTTGTTGTCGATAATGACTCCTAATAGTTTTGTATGGGAGTCTGGAGAGATAGTGGTATCATTATTAGAGTACACATAAAAGGAATGCGGGTTAGACCTGTTGGTGGGGGAGAAGAGTAGCAACTTTGTTTTATTAAGATTTAAGATCAAACAGCCATTTTTAAACTGTGTTAAAAGTAAGACTGATTTTGTACACAGATCTGACAGAGCCGAACACAGGAGTGGAGTCATCCACATATTGAATGCAAGTTGCATCTGGGATGACAGTGTAGAGATCACTGATAAAAGATAGAAAAGAGAACAGGGCCCAATATTGATCCCTGGGGGACTCCCAGAGTATTTGGTAAGAGGGTAGAAAAAGTTTGTTCTTCCATAGGACAGCCTTCTGTTGGCCGTATAAATAAGATTGGAACCAGTGGAGAGCAGTGTTACCTAAGTAGGTAGTTTTTGGGGTCTGAATTAGTAGCTAGTGATTGACCATATCAAATGCCTTGGAGAGGTCCAAAAAGAGGGCTGAGGATAATTTATTATGGTTGTGGTTAATGGTATTAGAGAAGGCAAGGCGGACTGAGGTGGTGCTATGATGACGCCTGAAACCATGCTGAGAGTTTGCCAGTAAATTGTTTTGGGTAAGATGGTGCATCAACTGTACATGGATGCATTTTTCCATAATTTTGGAAAGTGGTGACAGTACGGCTATTGGTCGAAAATTAGACAGTTCAGTGGAGACACGTATCACCTTTATGGAGTGGTATCACATAGGATATTTTCCAGATGGAGGAATGGAAACTGGATATGCTATAGCATCAGCAGCTTTTTGCAGATATTCAGCAAGGAGACGATCGGCTGACAAGGTAGTAGGTTTTAATTTTTTGAGTAAAGCTTGGATAAATGAAATAGCAACTGGTTATAATCTTAAAAAAAAAAAAAAAAAAAAAAAAAAAAGAGTTTGGTATCAGGATCTGGCTGATTTATTTTGGGGCAGCTGGGAGGGGGGGTGATTGACTAGCTAGGGATTGGATAGTTTCAGTGAAAAAGCGGTTAAAGATGTTAGCGACATCCTCGGGAGATTTATCAGTGACTGCTGCAGGGGATGGGGTAGAGGTTTGGCTTGGGTGCATTAATTTATTTATACTTGCCCAGAATTTACGGGGGTTGTTTTGACTTTTCTGTTGTAAGTGGTAGTAGTTTTTCTCATCAAATTGAAACCATCTATTTGGAAAAGAGGCAATCTTCCTGACAAAAGATGTAAACGATCTTTTTTCTGTTATCCCGAAAGGAAGGAATTAAGACTTTCATGAAATTTTATCAAATCATTCTATGCTTCCACATGGATTTAGTGACCTTATTAGTTGCATTAATGGAATTGGTTCTGGAGAAAGTACAGTTTTGTACCTACCATAAATGTAGATGTTTGAGTGCTAATACAGCTGCAGTCATAACAGACGGGTTCTCCTGCAGTCAGGCGGGTCCTCGGTTGGCCGAATTCCAAAGTTTAGGTCCGGCGTCAGTTGTCGTCGCTTCTTCCCTGACGTCAGTGCGACAGGGGTATAAAAGAACCAGCCGACGCCATTTTCTTCAGTTTTTCTTGCCCCAGATGTCAGGTGCCCCCAGAAGGAAGGCAATACATAAATTTATGTAATAATGCAATGCAAGCAAATACACCATAAAAGAATACCCCAATCAGGTTGTATGAGGAGGTGTTAGCCATTAGGCCTGTCCCAGAGGGGAAGGAGGGAGGGAAACCTGGACTGCAGCTGTATTAGCACTTGAGCATCTACATTTATGGTAGGTACAAAACTGTACTATGTTCATCGTGCATACAGCTGCAGTCATAACAGATGGGTAAAATACCAAAGCTAAAAAAGGGGAGGTAGGCACTAGGTGGAACTAGGAGGAGCCAGGATGCCCTGCAGAACTGCAGTGGCAAAACCTGCTCTAGATTTGGAGTATAAAGGCAGGTGATAGTGCTTGGAGAAAGTATGCACAGAACTCCAAGTGGCAGCTTCCAAAATATCTTTGGTAGGAACCCCCTGAGGAAAGCTGCAGAGGTAGTTGTGACCCTTGTGGAGTGAGACCTGATGCCTGCAGTGGGCTATCCATTTTGAGATTGTCTGTTTGGAAATAGGCTTCCCTTGAGCCCCTGTAGCACAGGACACAAAGAGTTGCTCTGATTTTCTGAAAGGCTTTGTTCTGTCCAAATAATAACGTAGTTGTCTGTGAATGTCCAAGAAATGTAGTAGTCTCTCCCCTTTGTTTTGAGGATTGGGGTAAAAGGTAGGCAAGTGGATAGCCTGATTCAAGGCTACCCTGGATACTACCTTTGGCATAAAGGAAGGATTGGTTCGTAAGGAAACTCTGTCCTGATGGAAAATGATGAAAGGCTGCACAGCCATGAGGGCTTGTAGTTCCGAAACCCTGCGAGCTGAGGTGATAGCCAGCAGGAAGGCTGTTTTCCAGGACAAATATTGTAGTTCTGTTGAGGCAGCTGGCTCAAAAGGAGGCAAAGTCAGTTTCTCTAGAATGAAATTGAGATCCCAAGCAGGTACTGGTTGTTTCCTTGGGGGTTTTATATTCTTAGCCCCTCTGAGGAACTGTCTTAAGAGGGGATGAGAGAATAAAGGAGGATCAGTGTTGTATTCTGCAGAAATGGCTGAGGCATGGATTTTGATGGAAGAGAATGAAAGTCCACTGCTTAGCATCTCAGCTAGGTACTGTAATATTTGAGGTAAATTCAGTATTCCAGGGTTCTGGCCCTTTTTCTCATTCCAAGCACAAAACCGTTTCCATTTGGCGGAGAAGGCTTTTCTAGTAGAAGGTCTTCTGGCCTCCAAAATGACATCCTGTACCTCCTTGGAGAGTAGGGTCTGTTGTGATTTTAAGGAATCTTCCATGCGGCTAGATTGAGTGTTTTCAGCTGACTGTGAAGAGTTTTGAAGTTGTGCTGAGTCAGTAGAAGAGGCATTAGAGGCAGGATCCATGGTGGGGAATGCGTCAGGCTCCTCAGGAGTGGGTACCAGTGTTGCCTTGGCCAGTCTGGAGCAATGAGAATCATCTTTGGTCTGTCTGCTCTGGTTTTTAATAGAACTTTGGGCAGCAGAGGAAGAGGTGGAAAGGCATAAACTGTCATTGTTGTCCAACAGAGAGAGTGCGTCCACCTTCCAGGTATGTGGATGAAAGGTCCTTGAGCAGAATTTTGCCAATTGGTGATTTCTGTGGGAGGCAAAGAGATCTATGCCTGGCCTTCCCCATGCTTGAATTATCTTTGAAAAAAAGATGAGGATGCAACTTCCATTCGTGTGGATCTGTCATATTTCTGCTTAGGTTGTCTGCCAGCATGTTTTCCTTGCCTGGCAGGAACTGTGCTTGAAGCTGGATTTGCAGTTCTAGAGTCATGTTCCAAAGAGACATGGCTAGCCTGCACAGGGGGTATGAATGGATTTCTCCCTGTTTGTTAATGTACCACATTACTGTGGTGTTGTCTGTCCTTATCAATAGCTGACCTGGATGCAGCAGGTCATTGAAAGCTATAATAGCATTTATTACTGCTAGCATTTCCTTTTGATTGATGTGTAGGTGCTTTGCCTTTTGGGACCATCTGCCCTGAATGCACCGATCTGTCATGTGCGCCCCCCAGGCGTAATCCGAGGCGTCTGTTGTGATGATTTGACTTGCTTGAGGGTTGCAGAATGGGAGACCTGTGTTTCTTTGGCATGCTTGAGCCTACCGCAGAAATTCCTTTGAAGACATGGAATTAGTGGTATTATTGTTTCCAAGCTGTGGCTGTGCTGAGACCATAGGTTTTTCAGGTACCATTGAAGTTTCCTCATATGCAGCTTTGCACATGGGATTAGTAGGATGCAAGATGCCATGAATCCCAGAGCCTGCAGGATTTTCCTTGCAGTCAGCCTGGTGAAGGTTGCCAGTTTTCTGAAGTATTGAGTTAGCTGCCCTTGTTTTTCTGGCGTGAGGTAGGCCATCTGGGTGTTTGTATCCAAGCTGGCACCCAGGAAAATTATTGTTTGAGAGGGTATTAGCCTTGATTTCTTTTTGTTGACTGTGTATCCCAGGGAATTCAACAGCCTTATTACAAAAGCCAGATGTTTCAGAAGTATGTGCTTGCTGTCCACTTGGATCAGGCAGTCGTCCAAATATGGGTATATTTGTATCCCTTGCAGTCTGCAGTAGGCAATTACTGATGCCAGGCATTTCGTGAACACTCTGGACGCAGTAGATAAGCCAAAGGGCAATGCAGAGAATTGATGTGTTGAACCTGCAAGAAATCGGAGGTATCTTCTGCAATCTTGTCTGATTGGGACATGCAGGCATGCCTCCTTGAGGTCCAAAGTTACCAGCCAAGACTCCTTGCCCAGCATGGGAAGAAGCTGCTGTAATGTGAGCATCTTGAATTTTGGCACGAGTAAAAATGTGTTTAGGATGGATAGGTCCAAAATAGGTCTCCAATCTTTGCCCTTCCTTGGTACCAGGAATAGTCTGGAATAAAAACCTTGACCCTGTTCCTGTGCAGGTACCTCTTGAATAGCTTTCATGTCCATGAGATCTGAAATTTGTTTTTGTGCCTCTGCCCTTTGATTGTGTGGCAGGTTTGGCATGACTCTTATTTTTGGAAGGGTGTGAAAGTGGAATCTGTAGCCTCTGTCTATAATGTCCAGGATCCATTTGTCTTTTGTGACAATACGCCAATTTTTTGAAAATAATGCCAGTTTTCCGCCTAAAGGTGCTGCCATTTGAGCCTTGCTTGGCATGCAAAGGGGAAAGTCATTGGTTCTGCTTTCTGAATGGCTGTGAACTATCCTCTCCACCTCTTTGGGTAGGTGCTTGCCATTGTCTGCCTCTAAACGATCCTTGAGATTGCCCTCTACCCCTCGGGCGCCTGTATCTACCTCTTTGAGGTCTGTCCGTAGCTGGAAAGGACCAATTTTTTGAAGGCCAATTTCTACTGAAACGTGGAGGTTGTACCTGTAGGAAATCTTTCACTGTTTGCATTGATTTTGCCTTTTCCTCCATTTTCTTTAATACCTCCTCAGCTTCAACACCAAACAATACATCTTTTTGCAGAGGTGCATCCAGTAATTTAGCTTTGACATGATCTGGTAAGGTTTGCTCTTTGAGCCAAGCATGTCTACGTATGACTGATCCTGTAACAGCAGCTCTACATGAGGCCTCTAAAGCATCAAAACCACATTGCAAGGTATGTTTACCTACTTGTTCTGCACTATGTATCAAATCCTGCAACTCCTTCAAATCTGGTTGTTCAGGTTGTGACATTTTGCTTCTCAACTGTGATAACAGAAACTGTTGGTACTTTAACATCTGGAACTGGCAGTTTAATGCCCTCATGGATAAGGTGGCCGAGGTGTATACCTTTTTCCCCCACCTTTCTAAAGCTCTGGAATCCCTCTCTGAAGGTAATGGATTTTTAGCAGTGGAGGCCTTAATTCCCTTGGGGCCCTGTGAGATAGTTTCTGGGTCAGCCGCATGGCTTTTGTATAGGAATTGGTGCGAGTCAGGAACCCGGTAATACCTGTCAGGCTTGACTGGGGCTGGAGGTAAAGAGTCTGGGTTAAGGCAGGACTCCGAATACACATCATCAAGGATATCTAAGACAGGAGGTATAGCCAGAGGCCTGTGCTGAGGGAGCAGGAGAAAATCCCTAAGCCTTTTCTTGGAGTCAGAGTACTCTTGGCCTTCCCAGTGGAAGTGTTCCCTCAAGGTATGCAAGGTTTCCCCAAAAGAGTAATCCTCAGGGGGGGGAGACAGAGGGAATGGACTCCTCTGCATCAGAATCTTCAAAAGGGGAGTATGAATGTTCCTGGTCATCAGAATGTTCTGAAATAATGGAAGCCTGGTCCGAGGAGGGGGATTCTTCCTCCACTCTGGGTCTTTTTTCCAGGGGGGGGGGGGGTTGAGAACCCCTGATAAGAGTAATGAAGTCCTCAGCCATTTTGAGCATCTGCTTTTTAGGCATGGGGCCTTGAAAAGGGCCCTGTGGGGTTTGTTTTTTAGAATGCATGGCTGTCAGACTTAGTGAAAGCCTTGATGGAAAAAGAAGAGGAAGGCCTGAAGACACCTTGAGAGGAGGCAGACCTGTCCAAACTGAGTTTCACCGCCAAGAGTGGCTTCAGTATCTGTAGTCGGGGTGTGGGCCGAAGAGCCTGCGACCTCGGGTACAGAAGACACCACCAATTAAGTGTCGTCGGTAGTCAGGGGCTGCGTAGGAGCCTCGCTGAGAACCGGACCACCTGTAGTCGGCTTTGGCGTGGTGTCGGTAGAGGCCGCGGACCTCGTGTGTCGGTCCTTATCTTTGCGTCTTTTAGTCAAAACTGGAGTCAGAGTATCCGACGATATTATGTAGTTAAATTTTTTGCCAAAAAAGTGCTGGGCGAACTCCACCCGACGCTTAATGGTGCGTTTGTTGAATGTAGCACAAAAACGACAGGCCAAGACGTCATGGTCGGGCCTAAGCAAGGAATGCAGAGGGAATGAAAATCCTTATGCGATATTTGCTTCCCACATGAAATACAATTATTAACTTTGAAATACAATTATTAACTTTGTCTGACATCGGTCTGAGGCAAGAAAAGTTTCCCCAACGGGGTACTTAGCTTTCAAGAAGACTTCGGTTGCAGATATTCATAATCTCAGGAGCTGGCCGACCGGCACTTGCGAACTGCTTCTGCTTCGGGCACCGCATGGCAAGAAAGACAGAAGAAAATGGCGTTGGCTGGTTCTTTTATACCCCTGTCGTACTGACGTCAGGGAAGAAGCGACGACGACCGACGCCAGACCTAGACTTTGGAATTCGGCCGACCGAGGACCCGCCTGATGGCAGGAAAACCCATCTGTTATGACTGCAGCTGTATGCACGATGAACATCAACTTTATTCATTTCCAAGGAGAATTTTACTAGCAAGTCACTGGAGTAGCAATGGGGGCAGCTTGTGTCCACCTGTACGCCAACTTGGTAATGTTGGGGTGGAAGCTGGATTATGTTCTCAACAGCCCTTTTTCCAAATTCCTACATTTATGCACAAGATTTTTGGATGAAATCTTTATTTTGTAGGATGATGACACCAATGGTATCGCCAACTTTATGGACTACTTGAATGGCTGTTCTGAGTATTTTTAAAATTCACCTTTAACTGGGGTAGGGATAGTTTCAACTACCTTCATGTTACCATGGCTCACTTTGTAGGAGACTAATGTCAAATATATACATAGTAAGGACACTTGGTGCAACAACTACTTGCATTACAACAGCTGTCACCCCCACTTTCAAAAAACAAATTTGGAAGGGACAGGCCATCCTGATTGCCAGAATGACATCAGTTGGTGAGAATTTTTTAAGTGAAATGAAATATTCATAAACAGGGGATATCCAAAATCAACTGGTGACTGAAATTACAGAGGAAGTACATCGTGGTTGGGGTACTAAATATTTCCCTCTCTTGGGTGTGGGGTTAGAAAAACAATCTAAATGATTCAAACATAAGGTTTGACAGGGCCTACATTGGGAAATTCAATTATTTCAAAAAGCCTTTGAGTCATTTACTATAATTCAATTGGTGTATTTTTAAAAGTACTTACAAAGCTCCATGAAATAGGGGGGAATAACTCCACATTTTCTTAAAAGACTGGGAACAACTGTTAAAAGGTAGAAGCATCTAACAGGGATTAGGTAAAATGAAAAACTATACCATGCAGAATGTTCCTTCATAGTCAGAGCAGATAGTTTGACCCTACAAAATGGGTTGGGAAGTAAAATTTACTTTAAGAAGGGGAACTGAGACAAACAAACTAGTTTACTTAGCATGATGTGGAAGTTGTTTGTATTTCTTTATAGGAAAAACTGAAAGGGCCCTCAAAATAGAATCTACGAACACCTCTATGATACAAGGACGAAGAAATAGACTAGTGCCCTATATAAACATTCTTTAGATTGTTCCAACTATGTTGATTACCACTTTGGCATTCTTGAAGTTGTCAAACAGAATCCAAGAGGTGGTAACTGGAAGTCAACTCTGTGAAAAGAGAACGTGTATGGCAACTTAGGTTAAGAGCTACTTTACCCCCTGGTCTAAACAACTGTGTGTCAGTTAAACCTATTCTTAAAGAAAAGGCTGCAATTATTGGTTAGACAGGTTTTTTTTATTAGATTTTTATTAGGATATTTTTTTTTTTTTTTTTTTTTTTTTACAATATTTTTCTTTACTTTTCCCTCAACTTGTAAAACGGGATGTTCGTTTAAATGATTACTCAATTGATGAACAGGAAATTAGCAACGGTATTTAAGGATGTCATGTGTTTGCATTCAGTATCTGAAGAAGTTACTCTTGAGATGAAAGCACTCATCTTGATTCTCTATTAATAAATTGTTGGGAGCTGTTTGATCGTGGCTGGAACACTTCTTTCCTAGTTTGGACTGTTTTTTCTTCGATTTTATTGGTTCATGTGTCATTTTGTTATAAACTCTTATCTGTAGAATACTTTCTCGTATATTATTTTCAGACAGAGAAGATCAATTGTACTAGTCATTTTAAGGTGAACAAGGATGGAATCTTGGCATGTGATATAACTAATGTAGGTCTGAATCAGTGTGGTAGAGTTTCTGTTTTCAAGAAATAAAATATACACAAAGGTTAGTGGTTTACAGAGGTGATGGTCATATTCACTGCAGCAGCTTTGAAGTGTAATAGCTGGTAGTTTACTATTTTAGTAAGTATAGCAACCAGATTCCAATAAGTTACAGTAATTAAATTTACGAGGTTTTTTAGTAAAGGAGGTCAGCATGGAAAAATTTGGAGAACAGTTTAGTAGAACATAACTACCTCACCACTCGCCGGAATTTATTTATTTATTTTTTTAAGGAACTCCCTGGTATGGAGCTTGCCTATTTACCTAACACACTGAGCCTTAGCTGCATTAACCATTACATGTGTTGCATTAGGGAATCCCTAAAAATATGCAATGAACACCCATCGTTTTTATCCCCTCCCATGCTCTATCCGTTAGTGCCCGAATTAGCCGTAAGCCACGGAGTGTGGCTAACTTGTGCTCTACATTTCCTAATGCAATATAGTCTATCTTGTAAAATACTGCAGTGACACTGCTACTCCGAATCACAGAGGGGACTCAAGCCCATCTCAGAAGCCACACAAACTGAGTGTAACGTAAGTTTTGCTTTTTGGCATTTCCTACTGCTATTTTGAGAGCCAAAATTGGTGACAATGAAGCTATAGGGACTAAGTGAGCTGAGCAAAATATTTAATGGCTGTAATTTTTCTGTAATGTTGCTACACAGACATCTATTGGAGAACTTTTGCCAGACCTATGACCTTGGTTTGGTTCAGGTCACTAGCTGCACAAGACTTTATGCAGCTACATATGTATTTAATTCTGTTTTATATTGGCCTTCCAATCTACATTCAGCTTATACATTACTTCAAGTTTGTAGCATTTGGCAAATTCTGCGACAAAGACTGCTTCAATACGATGGGGATGAAGAGAATGGAGGAATATAACAATACTGTTAATAGTATTTTAACATTCCCTCCAAGAGATATTTGGAGAAGTAGACAAGGGTCACTGCCTACAGTGGTTTTACTCCCTGCAGTAAGAACTGCTGACAACTCATTTAATTTTTTCATCACTGCTAATACTCTACCACTTAGCCTAGTACCTCATCTAACTGCAGTAAACAAGGTTCAATTTTGTGTAATATATGGAGACAGGAATAAACTGTCTTTCTGCCAAGGCTAAGTAATCACTATGGTTGATGTTGAGTAATTCTACTACCCTGACAGCTAGCCATCAAGTCCCTTTCTACCAGGCCAATGTCTCCACCTGCATGTCCTACCCCAAAAGATCTCCCATGTATCTTTCTGGCAGAAGTCCTGTTCTGCCAGAAGTCTAAATCTCAAAATGTACGCACTCGAGGCCCTTCTCAGTATGGAGAACATCGATGTCTGTGCTGTAACTGAAACCTGGTTCAAGGCTCCTGAGAGCACCCCAGCACTATTAGGTTTTACCTCATATCATGCGTTCCGGCCCCAAAACCCGGACCACACCACAAAAGGAGGGGGTGTATCCATATTCATAAAGGATACCCACACCTCCAGGTTGGTGGCAACGCACAAAGCTTCGGAAACCATCCAGGTGCAACTAACCATAGGCAAAACTGCTATACAAATTGTAGCATGCTACAGGCCACCCTCTCAAACTCAGGAACCCCACACAGCCTTCCTGAAGACACTGGAGGGTATAAATGTATCTCTAAACACCATCATATTGGGTGACTTCAACTACCCGAATATAGACTGGGAACATTACTCAAGCCCTAACTTTCTAGCCCAACGGTTCCTGGAGTTCATAAATTCAAATGCCATGGAACAGCTAGTCACTGTTCCCACGAGAGGAGAAAATATACTAGATCTCATTGTCACAAACATGGGGACAAAATGCTCCACACCGGAAGTATATCCCTCATTGGTGAGATCTGATCATAAACTAATCTCACTGGAAATCCACATCCCACCCCACCCCAAACAAAAGACCATAGTGAAGAACTTCTCTAAAGCAAACTTCACACTACTCAAGACTGGTGTAGTATCCTTCAAGGCCCCTGAGCCAGAGGAAACCACAACCCAAGCTGCGGAAGCCCTTACAAATGCCTTCTATGAACACCTCCAGGACTGCATGGATCAGGCAATCCCAAGTAAAACCAAGACTCTTTCCACAAAGGGCAAACGTCCAGTCTGGTGGACCCCAGCCATTAACAAACTTTACAATAAGAGGAGAAAGCTATTACATGATAGAACAAAATCCATAAAAGGAAGTCACCCCTGATCATTATTAGTAAAAAATACGAGCACTCATAAAATCAACTAAGGCCAATTTTGAGAGAAAAATTGCCATGGATTCAAAGGACAATCATAAGGCCTTTTTCAGCTATGTTAGGAACCTGGGTGGAAACTCCCAGATATGCTCAGAATTAGTCCAAAATGATACAAAAATCACTGAACCCACAGACATTGCCAACATACTGGCAGACAGGTTCAGTGCAAACTTCACCCCTCTCCCCTAAAGGAGAGAGAACTATCCCAGCCGAGTGTAGCCTCCCGGACATCTCAAATGCGCAGGTGAAAGCTGCTCTCTCTAAAGCTAAAAACACAGCATCAATGGGACCGGATGGTGTCCCCGGCTGTGTGCTACACGAGCTAAATGAGGAATTAACCCCGCACATAAGGCAGTTGTTTAATCTCAGCCTTACCACAGGATACGTGCCCAAGGAGTGGCGTACGGCAACTGTGGTCCCACTCCACAAAGGCGGCGCCTCTACGGACCCTGGTAATTACCGCCCCATAAGCTTAACAGGTCTAGTCTGCAAAGCTATGGAGAGGATCATAATGGAGCTCATAAACAAAGATATAGGGGACTTGCAGACATTGGACCCGACCCAGTTTGGCTTTGTCAAGGGAAGATCATGCCTTTTGAACTTGGTCGACTTCTTCGAAACAGTCACCAAGGCCACTGATGAGGGAAAGGCAGTCCATACAGCCTACCTTGACCTTGCAAAGGCGTTCGACACAATACCCCACTCGGGTATTGTAGAAAAACTTACCAGCTTAAATGTAAACCCATATGTCACAAGATGGGTTGCAAACTGGCTTAAGGACAGAACCCACAGGGTTAGAGTTGCTGGCGCTGTGTCAGACTCCAAGCCGGTCACAAGTGGTGTCCCACAGGGCTCGGTCCTTGGCCCCCTATTGTTTGGCATCTACTTCTCAGAAGTACAGGCCAGCATGGGAGGACTTTGGCTGACAAAGTTTGCAGACGACTGCAAACTGGGCCATAGTGGAAAGTGCATCGGACACGGATATCCTTCAGAAGGGACTCACGGAAACAGATAGCTGGTGCCAGAGCCATGGCCTGAAGTTAAATGCCAAAAAATGTATAGTCATACCCTTCGGGAAAAACAAGGTAACCCCAAGCTACCATATAGGTGGAAATCCACTAAGCACAGAAGAGGTTATCAGGGACCTGGGGACCCAGGTTGACAGTGGCCTTTCCTTTGACACTCACACTGCTAAAGTGGTTAGAAAGACCTTCTACATTGCCCACCTGATCATGAAGGGATTCACATCCAGATCTAGTGAGGTCATTGTTCCCCTGTACTCTTCACTTATCAGACCAATGATAGAGTACAATGCCCCATTCGGGATGCATCTCACCAGACATCTGCAGCAATTGGAGAGACCCCAAAAGTTCCTCACCAAAAGGATAAAGGGACTCCAAAATCTGTCATATGCTGCCAGATTGAAGAAACTCCAGCTCTATTCAGTCGCATACCGTCTGCTCAGAGGTGACATGTGCCTGACATACAAGGCCATGTCCAACCCGAATTAATGGACATGCTCCACCTCAAAAATCCAAATCCACCAAAACCACTAGAGCAAGCGACTTAAACCTTAGCACGGATATAAATAGGACGTGCTGGAGGGATAGATTTATCACTCAGAGACTCCCTATGCTGTGGAATAAAATCCCGGTCCATGTGAGGCAGAGCACCTCGCTGACTCTGTTCAAGAGAAATCTAGACCTGTGGATGGGAGATCGTAGGTTTACCCCGGGAATCATCTCTGTGTCACTGCTGGACAGAGGCACAACAAACTAATGGGCACAGTATTTTTTCATATAAGGGGTGGCGTAAGCCACAAAAATTTGGGCTAGGCTTATAAATGCCTTAGGGCAGATAGCCTAGTATAAACCTATGAACCTATGAAGAAGCTTCTGACTCCTGGTGTATGCCCCACAGGGATAAATTTTCCACCGAGCAAACAAGTTCATAGAAGGTCACTAGGTTAATGGCCCTAGGGCCTTTACAAGCCTAGCCATGTTACACCAGTGTTCTCTAACTGACCTAGAAGTGAGAAGCGTTCAGCAGATTGTCAGTCATCGGATGAGAGAATTCGCAGCTGGCTTAATTCCTTGCCCCTCCCCAATCTCACATCTTCCTCAGGATACAGCCCAGAATGGACCATGAGAGTCACACCAAGCAAGTGTTCCAGGCCAGGCCACAAGGTGGACACATCTACTCTTACTTGCACCCCCATCCCGGCATTCTATACTTCTTAGTCTGGGCCTCTGCCAGTGCTCTCAAAGTGACGTGTGACAGGATTCCCATCCTTCCTGTTTCTCCATCAAGCTCCAGTTTTCTGGGCTGTAGTCAGGGATTTATCCTGTTATGCCACCATAATGGTTAGTGTTTTGAATTTTTAAATCAACAGTTCTATTTGCAACCATTTATGCTGCCAACAATAACATGCTCTGTTAATTTTACTTTACAATGACAAAATGGGAGAACAGTTGCGGAGAGTTCTAGATTTAGCTGTCTTGACACCTACCTACCTGCAACAGCAGTAATTTCATTAGCATTAATTCAAATTTTTCTGCATTTTTTGTACTAGAGGAGAAATTCTGAAGCAGCTTCACCAATGTGTAAGCTCAGGTCTTGTTTAATGGGTGCACAAAGTGGACAGGTTGAATCAACCATGAAGGGCTGGCATTTTGAGAGTAGGTCTTAGTTTGCTCATGTCCAAGGTCAGAGAAGTGATACTGAATTCTCTGTAGAGTGGGTATTACAGTTTCAAACCTAGTAGCTATAAATTAAGCAGCAATAGCACATAACACTAAAGCAGCTAAACAGCAGTTCAGCCACAACAGAGGCACAATAATGCAGTGTAGAAGACCTAATGAAGAAGTTTACCAAGTAACTTATCACAGTCTAAAGTTGGAAAGTACAAACTCCTCTCAGGGGTAGAGCTAAACAGAAAACAAAATGAACAAAAATGGTGCGCATCATTAAGAGGTAGAATCAGACAAGAATTGGCAAATAGTACTTTCAATGATATGAAGCAGGATTCAAATTTCTAAATGATGCACACTAGCTGAAGTGACTACAAAAAAGCCCTACCTATTTCTTACACACTAAAGAATGGTCACAATTGTCCTGAATACCAAGCTGTTTTCCACAGCAGATGCAGACCAGGGAGTCTGGCAAACGAAGGAGCCAAAGTTTTGTACATTTAATACACCATTTGAAAGAAATAAATTCCACTGACTTCTGTTTGGTATTTCATCAGCAACCAAGGTATTTCAAAGAGCTACTGCACATGTGACAAAAAGATGACATGGTGTTGCTAACAGTATAATTGGTTATTGTATATAACATGGGAAAACCACACCAAGAGACTGATACAGTCACTGAACAGATTTAAAAACAGCTGCAGAAATAGACACGTCTGGAGTAAGTATATGATTCTAACATTAGAGGTACTAAAGGATTACAAGCAAATCAGAACAGTGAAAATGCCAAAGGAAAAAGAAATGTGGGCATTAAACTTCAAGGAATGATGCAGTATCTTGCAAAGTTTATATCCAAAGTATTCAATAACTCTTAGAAAGTGGCTGGAACAAGATGCAGCCTACGAATGGAACTATAAACGGTGGTTCTGAAATGCTAACAAAATTTAACACCTACACTGAATTAAGACAGGAAGAAGCTGTGTGTTACAAATGAATTCCAGTCAAAAATGGTAAGAGTTATTTTACACAGGTCAAGTCAACCAAATGTATTAGTCATATGCAAAACTGCTTACAGGTTGTATACATCCACAACAAAGCATCTTAACATTAACAAATCTTAAACCTCTCTGAAGATGTCATGCCATTATTGTGACAGCTACACAATACTTTACCAATACCTAGCAGTCAGTTCCTGTTTGGTACTGTCCTGGTAAACATCTGCTCCACCTTCAAGAGAGGTGTAAAATCTCTTGAAAAGCACAGTTATTAAATTTAAAACAGTTTTGTTAAATTTGGAGTAGGCACAACTTATGTCAAATTGCAAGACTAGATCAGCAACAACTTAAAGACAAAAAGGCACATTACTGAAAGGTATGCAGATGACTGATTCAACTGCAGGAGGAGCAGAAACCAATGGTAGGGGGATTGATCTTCACCGAGTTAAAGAAAGACAATGCTTTGAAAAACGCACGTCTGGATCTAAAAAGAAAGCTCAAGAAGTTGACGATATTCTTCCTTATCACTCAGAAACATGTCACTGCTGACACAGTAAAATGAGGGGCTTAAAGTAAAAGTTCCGGTGTACGAAGCACAATATTTTGCAGGAAACTGAGAGCAGTCATGACGGGGCTGGAAAACTGCACTTAGGTGGACTGCCAGAAGCAGCTGAAGAAGAGAGACTGGGTGGACTAAGAAACTGTTATCCAAATAGACATAGATTTTATTTTATTTATTTTACATTTGTTGATCGGGCTAGTCTAACTGGATACATGTCCATTTTCAGTAGAGGCCCGGGGAGAAAAGCTCCAAAGAAAAAAATCAAAATAGTTGAAACACTAAAGATTACAATAATATAGGCAAAGTACATATTTGTATACATTGTTACCGTTCATTTCATTTAATATGACAATACAATTTAGATCACATAAGATAAAATAAATTCTGAAGTAGTAATCTTACAGATGGTTGCTTAATTTACAGTTCCTGATTTCTCTGGTAATAAGGGAGAAGAAACTTAGTCAAAGAAAGGTAGAAGTAAAATTGTTAATAAAAATCAGTCAAAGGTTAGTGAGGGTTACAACAAGGGCATAGCCAGTGTGTTTTAAGGTGAATTTAAGTTTTTGTTTGAAAAGTGTTAGAGAGGATAGTGATGTAAGTTCACTAAGTAGAAGGTTCCAGTTTTTCCCAACTGTGTTTGAGAAGAGAGTCACCTGCCATGTTATTGGACTTACTTGTGCAAACTAGAAGTTTATTTGAAGAGCGTAAGGTGTTAAGGCTTTTATAGGGGGTGATCAGGCTGGATAGTACTGGAGTATTATGAAGATGGTAAAGGGTCTTATGGGCAATTGTAAGTTGGTTAAAATTAAGCTGATTCTGAAGTTCCAGCCAACCTAGTTGTTTTAGATTCTGACAGTGGTGGGTTCTGAAGGGTTTTCCAGTGGCAAATCTGGCAATATTATTGTATGATTTAGCCAGTTTTTGAAGATTATTTTTAGACAGATTAGTATAAACAGGAGAGGCATAGAGAAGTGTTGAGATTAGATGGGAGTGGGCAATAGTAGATCTAGCTAATGGAGTAAGGAACGGTTTGATCCTAGAGGGAGCCAATTTTTTTGTTGACTGTTTTTACTGTGCTGTTAATATGAGTATCAAAGTTAAGGTTGTTGTCAATTGCAACTCCTAGGAGTTTGGTTGTTATATCAGGTGATAAAGTGTACCATTGTTAGATGTAACTGAGAAATCTATTTGGGTTGACTTATGAGTAGGAGTAAAGAGGAGCTTTGTTTTTTTGGATTCAAGAGGAGGCAAAGTTGAAGAAACCATGTTTCTACTATGTTAAAACACTTTTTGAGTTATGGATTGCAGTTCAGATGAGAAGTTGGCTAAGCACATAACTGTAGAGTCGTCTACATATTGTATACAAGTAGCATGAGGAATTGCTAAGTGAAGATCATTGATGAAAATTGAGACTAGGAGACGGCCTACAATGGAGCCCTGAGGGACACCTAAGGTGACTGGTAAGTGGGAAGATATGTTATTCTCCCAGAGCACAGCTTGCTGCCTATTAATAAGGTAGGAACAGAACCATTTTAGCCTGTGCATCAAGAGAAAGATGTGAGAATAATTTTAAGTAGTTGGTGGTTTACCATTTCAAAAGCTTTGGAAAGAATAAAAAGTGCTGAGGAGAGGATGTTATTTCTGTTATTGTTAATGGAGTTAAAGGATAGGAGAGCAGTAGAGGTACTATAGAATGGCCTAAAGCCATGTTGGCACTCAGCTAGTATATTGTTTTGAATTAGATGGTTGAGTAGTTGTTTATGAATGCATTTTTCCATTATTTTTGCCAATACGGATAGTAGTGCTATAGGACGATAATTAGGAAGTTTGTTAGCGTTCCCACCTTTTTGTGTAGGGGGATAATGTGAGAGACTTTCCAGATTGCTGGAATTGTTCCCTCATTTATAGTTCTGAGGTTTTAGTTTTAGGATGAGCTTGTAGATGAAGTGGGTAGGGATGGGTTGCAGTTGAAATGTAGGGAGAGAGCTAGTAATGGAGGTAGGTAGGCTTGAGCTGTCAGGTGCTAGCTGGTTTGCTAGAGATTGTACAGCTTCTGTGAAGAATGTATTGGAGGCATTAGCAGTTGGCTTAGGGTTTTCATGGTTACTACCTAGTGGGGTTGGTGTACTAGTTTGACCTGGGTGTAGGAGTCTATTAATGCTTGCCCAAAACTTTTGTGGATTATTATGGTGTTGCTGCTGAATTTGACAATAAAAGTTTTTTTTATCCGAGAGTATAGCTTTTTTTTGTCTCATTTCTCATCTGTCTAAATGTTAGTTGATCTAAATTATTTTTGGTAGTTCTCCACCTGGTCCAAGCTTTGTGTCCGAGTAAGATTTTCTGTCTGGTGTCTTTATACAGCCAAGGGACGGGTTTTGACCTAATTCTTAAGGAGCGTTTTGGTGCATGCTGGTCTAGGATGGCTAAGAATTTAGTGTTAAAGTATTTTACTGCCACTTCAAGAGGGAGACTTTTTAAGGTAGACCAATCACATGCCCCAAGTTCATTATGGAATAGTACAGGGTTAAAGTCTTTGTTGGACCGTACTGACCTATATGTGGCTGTGAAGGGAATATCGATCTTTTGCCCGATTATGAAGGTTAATGAGTGGTCGCTTATATAGTCTGGGAAGATTCCTACTTTATAAGTCTGGTGGTGTTTATGAGAATCCAATCCAAGATGCTTTCTTTTTTGTTAGGTTGTTTATTCTGGTTGGGGAGGTAATGATTTGTGAAAGCCATGGAGGTTAATATGGGAAGTAGGATGTTCAGTACTGAAAAATTTCCAGTCAATATTGAAATTGCCAAGGATTATAGTTTCTTGTGGGAAGGATGACGACAGGGAGCCGAGGATATCCTCGAGTATACTGGTATTATTACCAGGTGGTAAGTAGATACAGATGATGCATATGGATTTACTAGAATTAAGCTGAAATTTGGAAATAAGGATTTCTGCATTATTCTCTAGAGGTGGTGTATAGTCTAAAGAGGTAACTTGTAGGCCATTTTTGAAAAGGCTAGCTACTCCCCCACCCTTCCTATTTTTGCAGTCTAATCTTATATTGTACCCAGGTGGGATGATTTCAGTATCAGATCCAGGAGGCAAAACAAAAACAGACAACAGAATAGTCAAGACTCCTGGCTGGGCTGGACTGGACTGGACTACGAAACTGCTGACAATTGTTAGTGTTATCCAAATCGTTTACACAGAAACCTTTCCTTGTTTTCATAGCAGAAACAGGCTGGCAGACAGTTGTGTATGTTCAAGGACTACTCAGGAGTCGCATACAAACTGGCTTTAATAAGAACAGAAGATGTTCAAATGATCACTGCCGTAGTAATAATCTGCCAAGGCACGTGGCTAATTCCTCCTATCCTTTTGAATAAAGATGAGAAAATTACTGATGGGTATGGGGGAAAAGTGTACATTTCTACTGATTTTCAGAATTTTTAAATTATTGGGCGCATGTTAAAGTTTGTTCTGACATACTGTGAAAGTATGAGGAATGTTACCTAGGATTCCCGCTCGTAAAGAAAAAAAACTGCTTTAAATAACTTAGTTTCTCCTATTTCACAGGTCACTACTCATGGTTAGCAGCGTGTTATGACTGTTGATACTTCTTTCAGGACTATGGACACTGGTGCTGTTTTAAAGAGGTTTGTTTGGCTACATTCTCACAGCATCCTAGTGGATGTACAAAATGAGATTTTAAATTCTCCCCTGGGTAGAGATTTTAGTACTTAGCACCTCTGCTACAGTTATAAAAACAGTGTGATTAAAGGGTAAGCTGATCCATGAAATCTAAGATTTTGAATCCCTCCTTTTATAAACTGCCCTAGGGATTTTCCTTCTCCTCCTCCAATTTTGGTAATACACAGAACTCAACTGAATTTAGGTAAATGGACTTAACAAGTGGCAAGGGGGGGTGGGTTTCAAAAAGAACTCAAACCTCCCAAGAAAGGCTGAAGCTCCATTTTTCTCTCTGGCAACAGACTGTTTCAGGCAAATTAATTCTGAAAATCCTTCATCAGGATTACGGATGGAAGTGGGAAGACATTCCTCCTTTCCACTCAGTCTTTTCTTCATCACCTCCTTCACAGCTGGGGAATGGTTTTATTCAAGGATGTTCCTATTGCCAGAGAAAGAAAATGCTTGGAGACCAGTTCTGGAGTTTCTTTAAACCTGTTTGTGACAGTGCCCAAATTCAAAGTGTCACTTCACAACCTGTTATCACTTCTTCCTCTTTCAAGTTTCCTGGTAACACTAGATTTTAAAAGATGCTGATCACATCCCTATTCATCCACCCTTCAGGCATTTAAGGTTGTGTGTGTGTGAACTAGTCTCTTCTCTGCCTTACCATTTGGACTACTCAATGCACCAAGTCTGTTCACAAAGTGTCTAGCTCCAATTGCAAGCTGCATTGTATCCACATTTTTCTATATTTAGATATTTCTTATCTTTGTAGTGTTTTTTTTTTTTCAAAATGTTAGGAATCTCTATCTTGGGTGAGAGATCTCTTGGAATCCCAGCTTTTGTAAGAATATTCAAGTGACTTTCTCGACTCTCTCAAAAAGGATTGTGTTCCTGGGATGTCAACAACACACCAATTCAAAAGAGCTTTTCCTCCACAGAAGAGACGAAATTATTTATATCCAAGGTTTTCCACTTGGACTTCGGTCACTGCAATGGGAATCCTCAGAATTTTGGGTTTCATGTCATCTATAAATATCAGGATATCCCTGGCAAGGCTCCACATGAGAAGGATACAGTGGTATAGGTGTGTACTAGGCTAATGACCCTGGAGCCTTCACAAGCCTAACCCATAGGATTATCCTGGCATCGTACCACCCGACCTTAGTTCCCAGTGCCTCTGTCAAGCAGAACCACTAGTGTGATCCCGGGATGAATTTTCTATTTTCCACCCACTCATCAAGATTTCTCTTGAAGAGGGCCAGTGAGGTGCTCTGTTTGACATGTATGGGAAGTCTATTCCATAGCATGGGCAGTCCCTGGGTTATGAACCTGTCCCTCCAGCTTGTTCTGTTGATTATGGTAAGGAGGTTGAGGTCTCTGGAGCGTGTGGTGCGGAGGGATTGGGATGTATTTAGATGTAGCATTTCTAACAGAGCTGGGTCAGACATGGATTTGTAAGTCAAGCAGAGATCACCTTTAAGTAGGTGATCTGAGACCGAGAATAGCTGGAGTTTTTTTGAGTCTGTCCATATAGGACAAGTATTTAAGGCCTAGGATCTTCTTTGTGAAGTACTTTTGCGGCCTCTCCAGTTGTTGCAGTTGTCTAGTGAGGTACATGCCAAATAGGGCATTGTACTTAACGACTGGCCTAATGAGGGAAGAGTAGAGGAAGACAATGACCTCTTTCTTCCTGGATGCAAAACACTTAGAAATGAGATGTGCCACACAGAAGGACTTTCTGACAACAGTGGCAATGTGATGGTCAGAGACGTTGCTGTCAACCTGTGTTCCCAGATCTCTTATAACTCCTTCAGTGTTCAGTGGACTACCATCGATGTAGTAATTTATAGGAATCATGTTTTTCCCAAAGGGGAAGACATTTTTGGCACCGAGCTTAAGGCCATGGTTCTGACACCAGTCACTGGTCTCAGGTGAGGCCTTTCTGTAGGATGTCATCACTTGGGGAGTTAATAGCTCCCAACTTGCAATGGTCTGTGAACTTTTGTCAGCCAGAGTTCCCTTTGTGTTGGCCTGGACTTCAGAGAAGTAGATACCAAACAGGAGACAACCCAGGGCCAAACCCCATGGGACTCCACTTGTGACAGGTCGGCAGTCTGACTGAGTCGGCTACTTTCACACTTTGGGTTCTGTGAGCCAGTTTGCAATCCACCTAGTGATATAGGGGTTCATGCCTAGCTTACTGAGTTTTTTAAAATTCCCGAGTGGGGAATGGCATCAAAGACCTTGGCCAGATCAAGGTAGGCTGTATGAACCACCTTGCCTTCATCCACAGCTCTGGTGACCGACTCAAAGAAGTCGACCAGATTGAGCAGGCATGAGCTACCCTTCACAAAACCAAACTCTGTGGGATCCAGAGTTTGGAGATTCCCTCTACCCTTGTTTATTAGATCCATGATGATGCGTTCCATAGCTTTGTATATCAGAATCGTTAGGCTAATGAGGCAATAGTTCCCAGGGTCTGTAGTCACTCCTCCTTTGTGGAGAGGGATGACTGTAGCAGTGTGCCATTCGGTAGGGACAAAGCCTGAGGTGAGGCTGACTGAACAGGGCACACAGGTAAGGTGTCAGTTCACTCTAGTTCATGCAGAACACAGCCAGGGATAGTGTCAGGTCCCATAGAAGCTGTATTCTTGGCCTTGGACAATGCTGTTTTAACCTGTGCAGCAGTAATACTGGGTGCCTGGCAATTTACTGGTATTGCGATTGGTCCTTTGGTGGGGGAAAGAGGGGTAAAGTTGGCAATGAATCTGTCGGCCAGTATATTGGCAATATTTGTTGGCTTGGTACAGGAGGTACCATTGTGCAGTAGCTCAGAGCAAATCTGGGTACTGCAGTGGAGATCTACATAACTACAGAAGGCCTTGTGATAGTCTTTACTATCTGCTGCAATTCTGTTTTCATAGCTAGCTTTAGAGGACTTGATGAGGGATCTCAACTTTTTGTTGAGGCTGATAAGGGAGTTTTTCCAGTCTTGGGACTTCACCTTATTCCGCATCAGTTTCCTCCTTCTGTTGTAGAGTTCGTTTAAGGCAGGGGACCACCAGATTGGCTTCCTCTTTTTGGAGGAAAGCCTCTTGGTTCTATTGGGTATGGCAAGATCCATGCATTTGCGTATGTGTTCGTACAATGCATTGGTGTATGGATTCGCAGTTCTGCAACTATTATCCATTTGCATGGGTGCCGTGAAGTTAGCCACCTCTGTTTTTAGGAGCCCAGACTTAGCTTTGGAGAAGTTTTTCATGGTGGTTACCTTTGCTGTGTGTGTGTGTGTGTGTGTGTGTGTGTGTGGGTGGGTGGGGGATTTCCAAGGTGATTCATTTGTGGTTGGATCTAACCAGGGAGGAGATGACTACTGGTGTAGTACAACAGTCACTCATGTTAGTAATGACCAGGTCAATGATGTTGCTACCTCTAGTGGGGTAAGACCAGCAATGGAACATCTTATTAGCTAATGATTTATTGCCCAAAGACCTTACACCCAGGTGCTTGTTTTCTTATCATAGGGGTCAGACTCTGCAGTCTCACTTTGGTCACTATTAACACTGGAGGGGTCTTGAATCACTGAGTCAACAACTTACTCTTACTGGGGACAAATTGATTGGTTCTGTCCCCTGCGGGCATTGCTCCTTTTGTAAATTTATGCTTAAATCTAAAACAGTTGAAGTAAAAACACCACTATGGTTTATCAGATAAAATTTTTTGCCAACCGCAGTAGACTGGCCAATTTATTTAGTGACCTGTTCATGTTCTGCCTTTTAGATTGGCCCAACTTCACACACACTCCTCATACGTACGTCAGAACACATGAGCGACATTAGAGATAAAAGCGTTTCCAGTGCCCTATATAGATATACTGTTAAACACAGTGCTGCAGCATTTAATTTTATGCTAACTGACAAAATCCAGGGTGATAGGACTAATAAATTAGGTTGGCGCTCCATACTGAATAAAAAGGATAGAAGTTGGATCATTAAGTTGCTTGCATTCTGATGAGTATATATGTGCTTATTACATTTATTATATTGTTGTCACGGAGGAAAGCAGGTTTTGTAGAAACCAGTCTGACTTTTGGGTGCAGTGGTATGCACTTCACCTTTGGTGTTGCCACATTTATTAAAATTTATTTCCACTCATTTTGGTGCTGGCCTGCTTTTTTGCTTTTGAATGATGGTCTTTTTGGCCATTTGCACCTGCCACACTTGCATAGCGTTTTTTACTAACTCCATTGAACCAGTTAATCTGGCTGATGAAGTCAACATAGAAAGCAGTTATACTGATTGCTCTGACCTCTGCAAGAGGGATTCTAGAAGTACTCTCAAAGCACTGTTCTCTACCTACTGGACCCTTTTTCTTCCTCCCAAATGTAGCTAGCTATGGTAATCTGATATAGCTTAGGCTACTGCAGCAGTGAAGAATATGAAGAACACAGAACAATGAAGTTTAACATACCTTAACAGTAGATGTTGGTATGCCCATCGCTGCAGTAGTCATTCCCCTCTGTCCGTCCCCCTTGTTTTTTGGTTTGCTTTTTATACCAGGGTGTGGACTTTTTTTTTTGTATTCCTAGTGTTGCCCTTTCAGAACTCAACCTCCCTCTTTTTCCTGGCAGGAAGGATCCGAAGGGCTTTCCACCCAAACTTGTCTTTTAGGTAGCTCAACTCAATCTGACAGTTGGGGTGTGTGGAAGGTACCCTGAATCTTTGGAAGCTGGCTAGCTGTTATAGCCTTGGCAGGATATAACCAATATAGCCAAGGCTACTACAACAGTGATCAATATGAACATCAGGCAATGAAGAGATAACACCACAGATCAGATCAACAGCCAGTGTAAGAAACAGATTAGACCATTGCTGCTCATCACTGGAGTTAACTGTATATTAAGGGACTTTTTCCACTAAGTGGCATCAAGTATTGAAGGACACAGCCACTTCAAAGAGCCATGGGAGGACAGTTTAAGAGAAAGGCATGACTAATGACTTTTAAAAGATGTCCAGTCAGATAAGTGATTATGTCACTGTGGGCAGAAGATGACAGAGGAAGATTAAGCATGACGGATCATTGTGGAGGAGAGGCAAACATTTGACATTAACAGAATATGGATGAACCAGAGAGAAGCAGAATGTAAGAAAACACCACTGTTACTTGTGGGTCTTCACACAGAGAAAGCATTTGACAGAGTAGACTGAGACTTCATGAGCAGGGCAATGGAAGCATTTGCTTTCCTTGATACAATTATAAGGTTCATTAGGTGTACATATGAGAGATCAGAGGTGAAAATTCAAGTGGGCAGGCTCCTCTCTGACAATTTCTTCTCAAGTACAGGAACCAAGCAGGGGTGTCCTCTTCCCCCTTTGTTCTTTGCATTACATTTAGAACCATGGGCAAAGAAAATAGGGGACTCAGAAATTCAAGGATACAACTGGTATGGCAGTCAAAAAAGCTGGCTCCACTTGCAGATGATATTTTATACATGGCAAAACTAGAAAAGGACAAGACAGTTTCAAATATTTTCAGGATACAAAATTAATGAAGGTAAAACAAAGGCGATGGGAGTAAATTATGTGCCCACACATGAATTGATCCAACAATATCCATATTTATGTAGACATGGTAAAATGAAGAATTTAGGAATATGGATTAGAAATTACTGTTGTGGCAGCTATGGATATGTGGAAAGAGACTAAACAGAAGATAATACAAAAATAGAGAAACTGGAGGCTTTGTTATATGGATAATAAGATACAAACAATTAAAAAATATTTTTAATCCGTTTAATCTTATGCACAGGTTAGGCATATTTTTATCAACCAGAGGAGAAGCTGTAGAAAGCAACTGAAGAAGAGCTGAAGGATCAAGTGGGATAAGTTGATTCTTCCAATAGAACAAGGCGTACTAGGATTACCAAATGTGAGTGGGTATTTTAAAGTAACAGTTAAGGCTCTTATACATAGCACAAGCAGAAAACTATAACTCAAAGTAGAAAGGAATGAGAATGATGACATTACAGGGGGAAAGCTCAAGAAACAAGGAGAGACTGGGATTTTGGATGCAGACTCTTAATCATACAGATTTATATTCATAAAATAGCAGGGAGTACTTCAAGAACTAAACCAGCACAAAATAAAGAAAAGCGATTCTGCAAACAGAGATGACTGCAGTTATGGATACAGACAATGGGGGGCTGGGATTTACTGGAGAAAACTGGCAAAGGAACCAAGGTACTGGGAGCAAATAACTAGAAAGGGAAACGTAACAGAATGGGAAGATGCCATGAATTTATCTGGGACTGCATGTTAGAGATGGATATCAATCCTTGACAGGAAAGGAAGAGTATAGGGAAAGAGAAAGAAATAGGGGAGTCTTAAACAAAAGATCAACACTGGTAGAGTTTTTAACAGAATCTAGAACAGAAGCTGCCAGTAAAAAGGAATAGTTATTAGAGCATATAAAATGTTGCACGATGACTATAAGAATCAGAGGAGCTTAGAAAGGCTTGGGAAGAGACTGGATAAGCAATTCACAAAGACAATGGGGATGTGTATACCTCCTAAATATGCAACAATGTCTAGAAGATTTTGTATCTTTGCCTTGAAGTGTTTACACAGGTATTTTTATACCCCAAGTAGACTCGAAGAATTTTCCCTCAGGTGGACAGCGAATGTTGCAGGTGTGACGGGGAAGAAACAGGTGGTTGGGAACAAAGTGAGTGTAATGAGTTGGCAGACTTTAAAAGATTCCTTGCAGACCATTCTGTTGGGGATGCTGAGTGAGCAGATTGACTGACCGGGGGGATGATTTTTTGACTGACCGGGGAGATGATTTTTTGAGCTACGGCACAGAATCGGAATTGCCTAGTCATAGTAAAGCCTTGCAGAGACCAATTATGGTGGCTGCCAAAAAGTAATTACTAGAAAACGGAAATCAAAGTCTAAACCAACTTTGCTAGATGTAGTGAATACAGTAACAGAGACAACTGGAACTGGTACCTTTAGACAACAGAAAGAGGAAATTACATAGGAAAAATGTGAATTGTGGGAACAATATATGCAGAGAAGGAATGAGGATTAGAAGAAGGCAGGATTGCTCAGACAATGACTGGTTAGATTTTAAGTGATGTTTTACAACTATAGTTTTCAATGACTTCTGCGATGCATAATGTTTGCAACTAAAAGGTACGTCACTGCTTTTCATTTATTTAAATGAAAGACTGCCTACATATGTGAATTTAAAACTTTTTTGTAGTAAAAAATTGTGACATTTGAACTAATAATTATGTGAAGGAATAGACAGACAGTGTAGGAAAACATGTATGCCCTAGCACATGCAAGAATTACTATTAACTGTTTTGCAATAGTAGTAGCACAACGTGCTGCCTTAAAAAAAAAAAAAATATTTGGATTACTAAAGTGACTGCAGGTGTGTTACAATGAAAGAAAATATGAATTTCAGAGGTAGAAGACCACATGGATGCAAGAGACTCTCTGGTGGGTTGGAGAGACTCTAATACTGGGTGATTTTAACTACCCTGCCCTTAACTGGGAAAACTACTAGTGTACCAACACCTTTGCCCAACGGTTCTTAGAATTCATAAATTCCAACGCCCTGGATCAACTAATCCATAGTCCCATCAGGGGCTCCAATATCCTAGACCTGGTCATTACCAACATGGGAAATCGATGCTCCACACCTATGGTCACCCCCTCAGTCAGGTCTGACCATAAGATAATCACCCTTAACATCCACATCCCACGCCCCAGTAAGGAAACCTCCATAAATAACTTCTCCAAAGCCATCTTCATGCTACTCAAGTCAGAAGTGACAAACATCATGACACCCATGCAGACGGAAACTGAAAGTTCAACTGCTGAATCCTACACTAAGACACTGTACGAGCACATCCACTCATACATGAATCATGCCATCCCAAATAGAACCAAGATGCTCTCATCCAAAAAAGGAAGCCAATCTGGTGGTCCCCTGCCATAAACAAACTTTACAACAAAAGGAAGAAGCTGTTGCAGAAGGGAGGAAAATCCCAGGATGCAAAAAACTCCCTTACCAGCCTCAGTAAGAAACAGAGATCCCTCATAAAATCCTCCAAAGCTAGTTACGAAAAGATTCCAAAGACAACTACAAGGCATTCTATAACTATGTCAAGAATCTAAAGGTCAATGCTCAGATCTGCTCGGAGCTAAAACAGAATGGTATTAAATATACTGATCCCAAGGATATTGCCAATATCCTGGCAGATCGGTTCAGTGGCAACTTCACCCCCCTCTCACCCCCTAAATGGTCCATCTCAATACCGGAAGATTGCCAAATTCCGGTAATAAACAGCCACACAGGTAAAAAACGCACTCTCCAAAGTTAAGAATACAGCATCCATGGGACAGATGACATCCCGGGCTGTGTACTACACAAACTACTATATGAACTGGCACCTCACCCAAGTGTCATGTTTAATCATAGCCTCACCTCAGGTTTCGTGCCCACTGAGTGGCGCAGAGCTACAGTTATCCCACTCCACAAGGGGGGATCCACCTTGAATCCCGGAAACTACCGTCCCATCAGTCTGTCGAGCCTTATCTGCAAGGCCATGGTGCTATTATCATGGAACTTATAAACAAAGACATTGGCAACCTTCAAACACTGGACCCCACCCAGTTTGGGTTCGTGAGGGACCGATCTTGTCTCCTGAACCTGATTGACTGAGTCAGTCTCCAGAGCCATGGACAAGGGTAAGGTGGTTCACACAGGCTATCTAGACCTTGTCAAGGCCTTTGACACCATCCCCCACTCTGGAATCATAGATAAACTTACTAAGCTGGGCATTAATCCCTACATCACCCAACGGGTTGCTAACTGGCTTACTGACAGAATCCACACTGTAAAAGTAGCAGACTCCAAATCCAGCTCCAGACAAGTGGAGTACCTCGGGGTTCAGTCCTGGGACCGCTCTTGTTTGGCATCTACTTCTCTGAAGTACAGGCCAACACTAAGGGACTCTGGCTAACAAAGTTCACAGATGACTGCAAACTGGGAGCCATTTTTGAATCCCCAAATGATGTGGATACTCTACAAAAGGGCCTTACAGAAACGGATGCTTGGTGCCAGAGCCATAGGCTCAAGCTCAATGCCAAGAAATGTATAGTTATCCCCTTTGGGGAAAAAACATGTACCCGTAAATTACCATATAGGTAGCAGTACATTGAACACCGAAAGTGTGATAAGAGACTTCGGGACACATGTGGACAGTGGCCTCACCTTCAATAACCACATTGCCACAACAGTTAGGAAATCCTTCTATGTGGCACACCTCATCACCAAGGACTTTTCATCCAGAAAAAAGGAGATCATTGTCCCACTGTACTCATCCCTCATTAGACCTCATTATAGAATACAACGCCCAGTTTGGTATGTACCTCTCAAGACATCTGCAACAACTGGAAAGGCCGCAGAAATACCTCACTAAAAGAATCACAGGCCTAAAGCAGATGCCCTACGCTGACCACCTTAAAAAACTCCAGCTATATTCTGTTTCATATCATCTACTCAGAGGCGATCTCTGCTTAACATACAAGGCCATGTCAAACCCAGAGCTGTTGGACATGCTACACAAAGAAATCCCAATCCAGAGCCACACGCTCCAGGGATCTAAACCTTGTCATCACAATAAACAAAACATGCTGGATAGAAAGACTCCCCAGACTCTGGAATAGATTGGACCCAGAGACTCCCCAGACTCTGGAATAGATTGCCCACATGTCAAGCAGAGTGCCTCTTTGGCCCTCTTCAAAAGGAACCTTGACGATTGGATGGGAGAAAGGAAATTTACCCCAGGGATCACGTCAGTCGTCCTGCTAGACAGGGGTCCAGGAAGTAAAGAGTGTGGGAAGAAATAGCCAGGGAATTATGGCTAGGCTTGTATAGGCCCTAGGGCTGATAGGTTCATAGGTTGGTACTAGGCTATGAGAAGTTTGAAATAATCTCTAGAGCAGTAAAATGGTTGCAACCACATTATTTGGTGAGGAGACTGACAGCAGGCATTGCATATGGGGCATGCATGCATACATGTTACAAGTCAGTTGGTTTGCAAACTAGTTAAACAAAAGGGAATATCATCGGAGGGGAGCTGCTACTGCAAAGAAGCATGGAAATGGAAGCAGGTTCAAAAAAGGACTCCCCTCCTAGGATCCCAACTATTCAAACTCCTAGTCAATCAGATCTTCGCTTGCCTAACAGCTGCTCTAAACAACCCTCAGCTTACAGTCTCAGAAACACAACCACTTTGCCACCACACTGCAAAGCCCTACAGACTACTGTACAGATCACCACCTCTCTACCAGGTACAAAACTCTGGGAAAGTACTCCCCACAAACAGACACCTTATTTTAGCCCAAAATGTAGGGCTCAATTAAAGGTCTACTTGTCTTTTCTATTGCACCAATCAATGCTTTTCACACTCATTTTTAGCATATCTTTTCTACAATTACTCTCAAACTCTTACGTTCTTCACTCCAGTCAACTACCCTATGAGGTCCATTTAGACAACACACAGCTGTAATTACCATACCAAAGCTTCACTTTTAAAAGGAAGCTTTTCTTGACTTACTGCAAATAACGTGTACTGTTAAGAATCTTCACATTTTTTTTGGTCTTTTAATGGTATTTTATAGACTAGTACTTTCATTATATTCTGTTACCACTCACTAAATGAAAATCTGACTATTTGCATCCCCAGACTGAGACTGAAATTGGTTACTTGTGATCAGTACTCCAACCCAGTAAACAATTTTCGGTACTTGCATATTATCGCAACCAGATTTTATGACATGGTATTCTTTCTTCTCTTTTACTAAAACTACAACAAATAAGTGTAATCAGGAAGGGTGAACTGTTAAAATGTATTCTAGGATATTGGTGGTGGGTTTGTAAGATTAAGGGTTAACATTTTAGACTTTCCGGGTAGCGTGCTTTAAAGACTTAAAGCAGTGAATTCAGCGAGCAGCTCTGTCTTCAGATATTAGTCTCAAGTCTGCACTCCTGCTTTCTGCTGTTGTAAACTACAAATTGGAATGGTAAGTTAACTTCAGTTTTCCACAGCATCTCATCACTTTCACTACAGAAAACAACAACACTGAAATCCTTAGACGGGATAGCAGTGTGTAAGACAGATGTTAACCTACCATTCAGAGTGCTTTACAGCAGCAGAAAGCAGGACTGCAGACTGGAGGCTAATAATCTGAAGACTGAGCTGCTTGGTCTGCCAAACAGAAAAACGGAAAAGCCACATTGGTGTTAAACTGATGTCAAAGATACTATTAGGAAAGTAACGTACATTTTGTACACTCACAAAAAGCCTTAAGACGGACCTTGACTTAACAGATCCTGTTTAACACACAGGATCACCGTTGCCCTGAATCTGTGGTCAGTGTAATAGAGCTCATGGTTCTACACGCTGTCTTTAAAAAGAAAAGCATGCATGAAGAAATATTTTTGTCCCTCTCGCAGTTGGCTGCCAAAGTCCGGCTTCCTTTTCTTCTTCCTGCTCATGTTTAACTGGCAAAACCTATCAGGAGTCAGACACCACCTTACTCAAACATTCACTCCTTTCAAGAAAACATTAGGAGTTAGACAGTGTTACAAATCTGGTTGCGATAATACGCAAGTACCCAATTTTTGAACAGATAAAGTAGAGGTTTTTTTTTTTTTTTTTTTTTTACATTTATTGCCAAAATAAAGTGCATCTGCTTAGAGGGAAGATTCAAAGACTGCTGTCCAAAAAAGGGAAGTGGCTCTAAGTCGGCAAGGCTCAACAAAATAGTTATCCACTAGAGTGAGGACAAACAGAAGCGAGGTTTCAGAATAAATGACATGGGGGGGGGTAAAAGCAGTAGTAGGGTGGAAATACGAGGAAGTGAAGAGCTGTTGGGGGGGGGGGGTAAACCCATATGTGGAGTGCATCCACAAAGAGTTGGAATGTAAACTGACTTAAGACAGAAAGGATTATGAATACATATAAAAATGTGTGTGCAGCTTACAAACCTGCACAGAACCAATATGAGCGAGGAAGAACAAGCAAACAAACAGAAGGGTATTTAAAATGGCAGTTGCATGCAAGTTAGAGAGGGGCAAGAAGGCATCAAGTGGTTATTTTAATACCAGTGGGTTTAGTTCACCCAAGAGGACCCACCGAATGACCCAATGGGTTGTTTAATGAGAGTACAGGAGATGTACAAGGGACTAACTTACCTTACTACCCAAAGCATGCGGGCAATATCATTTAGGAGGGCTGCGATCCAAGACAAACTTTTCAGGAAGGATCCCCATCGTAGTAGTACTGGAACATTACTTTTGAAAGAGGAGGGAGGCTGAAGGAGCTATAGATTACATAGTGGAGAACAAAAAGCTTGGTGGATTCAGGTAAAATGGGGAGACAGAGATGCATCTTAGAATGAGGGAGTCTACAGATTCCCTCTACAAATTATGGGATTGTAAGTTAGAACCTCCCAAAGGTAAAAAAGGGCAAAATATAGACTCATACGGATGAAAGGCAAGTTTATAAAAGACTGGCGACATGTTTCTACTTTGTAAATAATCACAATACCTTTAAAATGCTGGAAGTAGAACTAAGGACAGACAGGATAGAATATGTAAAATGGAAGATGAAGAAACATGAAAAGTGCAGAGGTGCTGGAAGTTCAGAAATGTTTACCAAAAGCTACTTGAAAAAGGACAGTGGTCATGAAGAAGGAAACAGAAAATAAGTATGAGAGATGCCAACACTAACAAAGATGAAAACGCTAGCTTAGAGGCTATGACTACAGAATGGGAACTTAGGCTCATTCTTTCATTGCTTCAGCTATGGTAAAATTGCTAGGCTCTGACAGCATATGAATGCAGGTGTGGAGAGTTAATGAAAGTGTGGTTATAGAATTAGTGAACAAGATATCTCAACATCTTGGAGGAATGCATTAAACAGTCACCACATTGTCAAGACAAGATTTACTAACTCCTCTTTCATGCAGGTCGCTATCGGTTTTCAACCACAATTACAATGGTTTCATGTCAGTTATAGCACAAAGACTGGCTAAAATTAAACCAATAATAAATTCATTTGGATCAATTGGGTGGGGGGTTGTGGGAGGGAGAATGGCAATTTGAAACTGTAATTAGGACCTCAACAATACAGGAAGCAGAGAGAGAAAATAAGCAACTAGATAGGTTATGCTTACACAATAAGGAAATGTTACATATGGAAGGGGGAACTTTTTTTTTCTTTTTTTGCTGTGCTAAATGCTACACGGTTCCCCAAAACGTGAGCAAGTTCAATAGAACATTAACATTTATCTTTATTTTTGTAAAACTTTCAGAAGAATTTCATATATTTAGGGCAGGGATTTTCAACTGGTGTGCCTTGAGAGGTCAACAGGTGTACCACAAGATTTTTTTAAAAAGAGGATTAGCCTTTTAAAACTTCAGGATTACTTCACTCACCTGCTGCTGCAGCCACCAAATATGCCCATCCACAACCCACCAAAACCCACTTTGTCTCCATTTTATTTTGAATCAAGTAAATACAAGAATTATCACTGAGGCAAGGTACTCTGGCACAGATGATCTGACTAGCCAGAATACACATGGGTACAAAACACAACACTGCCATCTTGGCTGTCCTGAAGGACAATAGGCCCCTATTGGTGGAGGGACTAGCAACTGACATAACTCGCCTTGCATCAGTATTTGTATGGATGGTGCCCACTCTAGGTCATGAAGTGTAAAACGATTTGTTACACTGGCTCAAAATAAGAATCATAGAATTATCTGTACTCATTTTCTCCACAGAGAAGTCCTACCATCAAAATCATTGGTAACCGAGCTGAAAAAAGTACTAGATGAAAATGTCACAATTGTCACACATAAAAAGCAGGCTGTTACAATCAAGAATGTTTGCAGCACTACGTTCCCCAGTGGAAGCTTCTCTCACACTGTTATTCCATACAGAAGTTAACATTCCACGCAATATTAACAATGAAATAACAGTCCCAGATTACAATATTACACGAAAAGGCAGGCAATCTAAAGGGTGAAGGAGTAGCTATATTAAAAAAAAAAAAAAAAATCACCAAATTCTAAACCATGTAGACAAACTTTCCCGAATTTGACAATGCTGAACTTCTTTGCCAAATTAAAAATTAATCCCCAAAAACATTTAATATCATTGGTGGTTTTATCACACCAGAAAACAATACCCCCACTCTGGAAAACATACTACTATGAATATCCAATTCTCTCCCACAAGAAACAATTCTGATGGAAAACTTCAATACAAATAGTCTTAACTCCTCCTCAGAAAATCCATCTTCTCACATAAACCTTCATAGGTTTACTCGACTCATCACCTCCCGTACAAGAACTGATAAATCTTCCAAGAGAGTCAATTCTTGACTGGATTTTAGATAGCAACCCATCAGACATCTCAGTCAGGCTGTCTGCCAAACAGTGCAAGTGACCACCAGCCAACCTTCCTTCTTAGGACTCGGACTCACCAAGTCATCCAACTACCTTACCCTTAATCAAAAAACAAAAAAATTCAACTTAAATAGCTTCATCACCACTCTAAATAGTTGTTCATAGATTAGTACTAAGCTAACTGCTCTTGCGAGCCATTTTAAGCCTAGCCAATTATCCCTTGTGAGACTCAAACCCTGCACCTTGTGTTTGTAAGGCAAACACCTTAACTATTAGGCCACGCTCCCAACCCATCAACTGGGACAACGCAGTTAACTCATTCAAAAACACATTCTTCCACTGTATCTTTGCATAGCTCATTACTGTATAGCACTAAAGCAGCTTAACTGGCTTGAATTCCCACATTTCTACACTTTCATCAACTAACCTTTGCCCACAATATTCTCCACTAACCCGACCATACACCTCAGCGCAATCTTCACTCTAGTAACCAACACCTTTTGGATACCACCAAAGCCAACAACTCAGCTGAAAAATTTATTTTCTCTAACTATATCCCTAAATTTTGGAATAAGCTGCCAACCCCAATAACTTCTAACAGCTCTCTTTCACAATTCAAAACCTCCTCATATCACACCTAGTGGACACCTGGCTATGTTCTTGTTACTGTCCTGATTAGGCCTTCCTGATTTCCCAAACAATCTTCTATGCTCGCCATTTAAATAACAGGATGTAGTAACATCTGTTAAGTTTATAACTCTCACTATATCACTTTAGTCACAGCTGTAGCAACTACATTGGTATGTTTACAACTCTCTCTATTTCAACTGCAACAATATGAGCTATGATGGGACTGTTTTCTATTAAATGAAATTTATGTCTTATACCTTTGCATTATTTGTCATCGATATAGTATCCTGTATGTTTGTTAAACTGCTGAAATGTCTGTAACTGGAACTCTATGTATGCTAGTATATTGTATGTTTACAGTATCCTTGTAACTGAAGCTTTTCTATTCTGGCCTGCACAACTGAAGCTTTTCTATTCTGGCCTGCACAAAAAAGGGACCTGTGTCCAGTCGGACTTTCCCAGTAAACAAATGTCAAATAAAAAGTTGGGTGGTTATCTCACTGTCAAGTTCTATTAAGATTTTATGAATTAAAAGATGAAGTTCTAACTTTGACAACTCAATCTCAGCCGATTTTCTCAGTGATGAGCTTTGATGCAATAAAGTTGCATTTCTTTGACTTGTTTCAATCTTTGAACACACTTAACAAAAGTATGCAAGGAGAGTGAACATATTACTTCCACTGACAAAATTAATGCTGTCAAAGAAAAATTAATGCTTTGGCAAGAGAGAATCAAAGAGAATATGCAGTAAAAATGTTTGAGCTAATGAAAAGGTGAAAACTGGATGGAAGTCTTGTAGATCTGATCAACTTTAAGATTACTTAGTATAAATACTGAAAAATATTTTCCCTCAGTTGACATATCCTTGGATTGGATAAGAGATCCATTTGGTCTTAAATGCATGCAAACTGGCAAATTTAAATATTTCAGAAGCGGACAAGTTGAGAGAGATAAGAAATGACACAGGATTAAAACAAACATTCAACAACAGATACTACTTCATGTTGGTCATCTCTTAAAAATGAAATTCCCAATATTACAAAAAAGCAACAGAAGCACTTCTTCCTTTCTCCAAGTCATATTTGTGCAAATCAAGCTTTTCTGCAATTAGATTAAGAACAAAAAATAAACAGTGGTTGGCCTGTCCAAAATTCAGCCTCGCACAAAAGACATTCTAAAACAATGTCATGCTCAGATATCTCATTAAATATTTAATGCAAGTAAGAAAGAGGAAAAGATTTTCTAAAGCCATCAAAATTATACTTTTGTCAGGCACAAAATATAATATATTTTTTGGTGTGCTGCAGGATTTTTAAAATTAGTTTGTGTGTGCCACAAGATGAAAAAGGTTGAAAATCTCCGATTTAGGGAAACCGGCTAAGACTACCCTCTTGCAGCCCTTGTTATCTGCAATGCACTGTGAAGACTTGTATTCTGGAGTTCCTTACTGGTAGCCAAAGAAATGGCTTGGGGGAACTGCAACCTAAACTAGCCCTCTTCACTGATGACATGCATGTTAACTTAAGTCTTGCAGTATCTCCAAACAGTTTGAGCTATTCTGCGGAGTTTGGTAGGAACTTGGTATAGGTACAGCAAAGTCAGGATTTTTTGAGCCCTGCCTGAAGACAGGGAAAGCACAGGATTTCCCAAGAAAACATTGCCTGGGAAAATTGCTGCTACCCAAAAAATCAAGGAATATTTCCAGTCCCTAATACAGACCAATATTCAAAGGGTGGTTAGATACATTTACTGCATTTGATGACAAGATAATTCATATAAAAGGGTACTGTAAAATAAATTTAGAAGACAATAGTCCCTTGTTGATGGGTGGTACATATTTTGTTGTACCAGAATGAGAGGAAGTAGAACTGCTGATGGTGCAAATTCTGAAGAAAAAGACTCAAACTGTTTGCAACTAGCGTTCTTGGGGATGGGTTAAAGAGTTGGTACCAACAGGAGGAAGTACAGGGGACAATGTGTAGGCAGTGGCAGTTATGGAACAGAGAGAATGGTCCAAAGACAGAGACCAAGCAGCCACACCACCTACTACAGAGAAAGCAGCCAGCTTAATTATGCAATAATGAAAATAGTATGAAAGTTAAAGGGTTAGCCTAACTGGGAAGAACTGGCAAAACAGGTTAAATGGTCAAGAGTTTCAAAACAGGCAATAGGGGAAAGGCTGGACATTAAGACGGTATAAAAATGTATGAAGTATCTACAGATATCAAAACAATAACATGGCAAAAGTACTAAAGACTCTCAATGACAACACGTGGAAGTAGGCATGGGTGGATTAACTTATCAATATAGGAAAGGACATTCTGAATTTTTGCCTGGAAATGTCTTTACAAATACAATATTTGAAGTGCACAGCAGGGACTAAAGGAGACTGGAAACATTTTTTGGGTGTGGGTAAGTGCAAGTATAAGGGAGTTACAAAGGTTGAAGCAGGAGGCATTAGGAACAAATTTCAATTAGCTCAACTATTATCCCTGGAAGTACATAAGTTGTACTGTCACATAATGTGGGCAACAATGCTGCTAGCAAAATAGAGACATGATTGCAAGAAAGTGGAAAATAACCGTTTCCAATATTAACCATTCAAAATAGCTGAAGAGCAAGAGTCAGAAAGAAGGTAACTAGTCAGAAGTTCTTTAACAGAGATTGAGAAATGTAGTAATCTACAGCATGTGTGGTAGGTGTGCTGTAAATACACAGTTTATAAGAACAAAATATGTATGCAAGTACAAACTGCAATAATGCTATATAAATGAAAATATAGCTTATGCTTCATATACAAAAGTGTTCTGTTATTAAAAGGTTTATTGCTATGGCTGCTGAATAGATAATTCAGTATTAAAAGTCTAGCACTGTATCTTTGGAAAGCCAATGAAGACATATGGTACCATGAAGGCTTTAATAAAACTGTGGGAAAAAAATATTTAACTAGTCAGATGAACCGAAAACTGCAAAAATTGGATGCTGAAATGAAGAAAGAGCTGGGCATGAGGCTTCTGAAGAGCAGAGCTAAAAGACACCATTAAAAAAAAGGTTTTTCTGCTGTACCAAACTAAGGAGCAGACTATTCATTTTATGAAATTACAAACAAGTAATTATACTGCTGCTCCACTGTAGCATTTGATTGAAAGCAGCTAAGACCTATATTAGTAAAGATGCAATCATTCCAGCAAAACTGTGGCAGAAAGGAAAAGTATTCAACACTGAAGGCAAACTGTCTATAGAAAATGATTACTGTACACCAGGCAGAAGAAAAAGTTTATCCCATCAATTGGAATGTCAAGAGGCAGGTATCAGATTCAGGGTTCTGAAAATTTTATTTTTTCATTTGAGAGTTTTCAATTAAGCAAACAGTCTTGACAAAAGTTTGAGAAGTTCAAATGAAAAGGAGAAGCAGCAGCTGCTTAAAAGATCAGCCTGCCAAATATTACTGTGTGCAAGTAAGCACAATGATTTATTTTGAATGTGTATTTCATAGTCTTGTATAGTACACTGCGGTGGTGGTGCTGCGGTAGTGTTGTCACCTCACAGTTAGGTGTTGCCCATTCGATTCTCACAGCGTTTTCTGTGTGGCGACGTGTGAATGGGCGGTCCTTCATTGAAGGTTGTGCATTAGGCCCGGCAAGCCAGTACGTAAAAATCTACTGCCAATCATTAGCGGACCGGAGTTCTGCTGTGGCGGCCCCTAACCAGGAAAAGCTGAAAGAAACTATTTCATAGTCTTGTACAGTAGGTGGGAGAAATAGCTTTCAATCGTAATGGCTACCCTGTCCATATTATGGAATGTATATTGCCTTACAGGTATAGACAGAGTACTGAATCATTAAGAAATGCATGGTACAATGTTGCAAGAGACACACTTGGATATAAATTAGCATGACAATTTGAGAGAAAGGATTTCAGGATGAACATTCAGCACAATATCAGGCAAAAAGGAAAGGGTGAATAATACTGACTGCTTTATGGGCTTCAAGTCAGTCATTGTGATACAGTGACCAAAGTCTCCTGTCTATAAACATAGCAAATCTGCTGAACATTGTCTATACTCATACAAGGTTGCTGCAGCCTGGAACCCTTACCTGTATCCATCAGGTCTTATGCCACCCTCCCTATCTTTCAGAGCCACTCAAAGACTTCCTAGGTAAAAATTTGGCTCTGTTCTTGCTCAAAACCAGGATAACCTATATCCCTAAAAGGTAAATTCATTATACCTCCTTACGATCCCTTCACTTCCTTACTGCTAATTTGCTCCCCTCTCTAAAAAGCCTGCCCCCCCTCCATACTGTAATTCCTACTTGTATTACACTAGCTTGCCTTTAATTAATTTCTCCAAATATTAAAATGATTGTTATAGACCTTGTATTGATTTGTAATCCTAGCTGGACATTCCTGCAGTCAAATGTCAATAAAGTAAAACTAATGTAAAGATACAGCATAATCAAAGTAAAAGTGAGACATTGGTGCTTTTCTACACAACCGCTAAAAAGATCAGAATTTAAGGCGTGAATAGTGGAAATAATTTGAGAATTATTCCATCCAACCCCCCTATTTTTGCACATAGGGTCCAGTTGTTACTTCAACAGTGACAATCACCTAGAGCCAACGTTTACACTATCAGGTGGCTAACCCTGCCGCAGTACTCATTTCACACTACATACAGATATATGTAGAGCCAAATTTAGTGCCCAATCCACAGACTGCAGGTCTTTAGAATGTGGGAGGAAACCGGAGCACCTGGAGGACCCCCACACAAACACGGGGAGGACAAACAAGACTCCACACACTTTCTTCAAAAGAGATAACTATCAAGTGGGATAAAACTAAACTAGTTTAAAATTGGGATTAAAAAAAAAGGAGATGTACGTGAAAGTAGTAAAAAGAACATGAGGAATTGCAGATAACCAAACTGAAAATATTTAAAATAATATGCAAGAGTTTGCAAATGTCAAATTTAGGGATCCAATGACAAGAAAACCAGAGCTCATATAGAAGCATTAGAGATTATACAACATTTTATAGAATTTCTGAAAGGAGTAGGGGGGTATGTGGAAACCAAGAAAAGGCACAAATGCCAATATTTATAGAAGATGCAATTGTACCAAGGCTACAGGAAGATGAGGCTCAACAATTGACAGCTAAGATGGAAAGTAGAGAGAAAACTTGATACATAAAAATCAAACAAAAGTTCATAGTTATACTCCGGCCTTAAAAAAAAAAACACGAGGGCCTCTAGAAGCCCAGCCATGCAATCCAAGCCAGGTGTGCCCCTATGTTATCATGGACATTTATTAGAAGGGAGTATGTTATGTTAGTTAGGAAGTTTCTAGAAGTTATGGGGGGGTGTATGTTAAAACAGAGGCAGACAGTAATGAGCAGATATCGGACCTGGGGTGAACATGGAAGTCTTCAGTAACATCAGAACACAAGGTATTCTACTGGAAATTGGGAAGGAAGAAACTAATAGACAAGGATTTTAACAGTACTTTCAAAAAAAAAAAAAAAAAAGGGGGGGGGGGATGCAAGCATCTTGACAGAAAGCTGTGGTGGCTATATTTGGCCAAAGCAGGTAAAGACCCTTCAGATTCACCAGAGACCCTTTTTCTTTTTAAACCAGAATTATAAAATGATTGTCTAGTCAAGCTAAGAGAATTGCACAAGTGATGCCAAAATTGACAAGTCATCAATGTGGTTTTGTAGAGGGAAGGCAAACGTCTGACAAGTTTAACATAATGATCATCCAGACGGAAGCCAAATGGAAGAAAACAGTCGCTGTTTGTGGGTCTTGCTACAGAGAAAACATTCAATAGTCAGTCACTGAGATTTTATGAACTGGACAATGGACGCATTTGCTGACAAATAGGGTTAACTGCAAGAATACATGAAGGGTCAGAGATAAAGGAGGAATGGACGAATGTTATTTTCTGACAAGTTGCATTTGAACTGAAGAACAATGCACGGATGTCCTCTTTCCGCTTCATATTTAGGGTCATTGGGAAAGAAAATAAGGGACTCTCAAATTCGGATATAAATGATATGGTAATCCAGAAACATTAGCTTTACTTGCAGAGGGCATTGCTGTGTAATCTCTAAAGAAAAATCTTCATTAAATTATCACATATGACCTTCTGTGTGGAGTCTGCATGCCCTTCCCGCGGTCAAGTGACATTAAAGACATGCAGGTAGGTGCATGCGTGAATGGGTGTGCCTTCTTTGAAGGCTGGGTGTCAGGCTGGCAACTCACTGTAAAAATCCACTGCCAATCATTAGCAGGCCAGAGTTCCACTGTAGCAACCCCTAACAGTGAAAAGCCAAAAGACTACTAAAGTAATTGTTAAAAAAAAAAAAAAAAAACACAATGTACAGTGCACAAGTAAGACAACGTATTTAGGTGAACAGATTAAAAAGGATTCTCTTATGACACCTAAAGATATATAGGAAAGGCTTAATAAAAAAGAAGATACAAAAACAAACTGGAAGCCCTTACTTACGGATTGCAAGATACATTCTGAAAATACATAAAACATCAACTTAGACTGCACAACATGAAGCAGGAACAATGATTAAAAGTTTACTTTCTTGCAAAGTTTACTTTTGCTTACTGGGGTACTACATTGATCAATTTTGACCAGTTTCAGGCTCAGCCCATTTTTTAATGAGACCTGTTGTCCATAGTTTTCAGACTTTTTTTTTTTTGCTTGTATAACATTTGCTTATATAACATACACAGTGACAAAATTGCTTGTATAACATTTGCTTACATAACATACACAGTGACAAAAATACCAAGCAAATATTTAAATTACTTAAGCCGACAACAGCCACTATTAATGCCCATTTTCAGGCTGATACGACAGCCTGAAACAGTCAACTCCTTCTGGCCATTTGCGATAAGGGGCCACCACAAAAGAACAATGGTCCGCAGAACAATTGCTAGTGGAGTTTTTTACTGTGTTGAGTTGTCACAGAAGGGACATGTGCACACACACCTAGTGTCCAAATCTACCTACAGGATGTCACGAGCACCCAGAGGAAACTCGTGCAAACACAGGGGTGACATGCACCAAAAATTGAACCAATGAACTTCTTGCTGTGAGGTGGCAACGCTAATCACTGCACCATCGTGACCACCCAAGGCCTGGAAATGTCAACAGACTTAATACAAAAGTATGTTTTGTGAAAATATTAATTCAAGCAAATAGCTTAAAGTGGTGCTGTTAGTACATCTGTTCCCCTGGTCTTGATTTCCAGCATTACCACAAGAAATCTAAATCTGAAAATGGAAATCATGAAATATCTGAACTGGCTTATATTTTCAAGAAGAATTTTCAAAGTGTACAAATAACACAGCTGAAACCACATATTGGCCAACAGAACTCACCGCAAGGACTCCTCCCCCCTTTCACCTCAGGTGCAACAATACCAAAGCTGTACCAAGTAGGAGGGTGCAACTGCTGAATGCTCTTTCAAACACACCCACACTAGGACTCAGACATCCTAAAAACAGATCCGTATACTCATCTAAAGCATTCTGCTTGATCAAGCCCAGAGAAGTCAACACATAATCTAGTAATTCTCCTACATTAACTCTTTCCCCTATTCCTTACAGTAACCCCCTCTGCCAACCTGACAGCTACAACACGGTCTGAAAATGAAGCTCCTAAAAGAATATCCTGTGTGTGTGGCCATAAGTATTTTTTTCTGGCTTTTTGATTATTTACTGCTTAGCGACTGCATTTTCGCCTGTTTATACAGCTCTGCATTCTATTTAAACTGTTTTTGTGTTGATTAACTGTTTTGCACCTTAAAGTTATTTGTTGCTTAATTTTACCTGTAGGCTAACCCACTCGAGTGCGCTAGCCGTTTACTGTCTGTTTTTCCTCTGTTTTCTGCAAAAAAAAAAAAAAAAAAAAAATCTTGTTTTCCCGCCTTACTGAACTAGAATAGTCCAGTCTTCAGAGTTTGCTGATCTCTGGGCTTTGGCTTGGTTCCTGTGCTATTCCGTATCCTTATTTGGATAAAGGGAAGCTTCTTTGTTCACCAGTGGGAGTGGGGAGCACTGAGCAGCCTATTTGTCCCTAGAGCAGTGGTTCCAGCCAGAAACTTGTAGTCTATTGGCCATTTTGGGTCAATTCCTAGCTCTTTTCAACCCCCTGCTATAAAGCCCGCTTTTGCATGATTTTGCGCGGAGTTGCCCATAGAGCACCATCGGGCAGCACCGGTTAAACAAGGTTAAAGTATTTCTGGCTCCGTAAAGTCTGCTCTTCAATTTTTCCCTTAGAGAATAGACTGCAAGTATAGATTGCAAGTAGAGAAGCTCTCTCTCAAAAGCTCAGCACTTGCTCCTAAAGCATTTTTATATAGGTAAAGTACTTATATACTAAACAAAGTACTACATTAGCCTAGAATCCCCTTGAGTACCCATTTCCCTATAGGTCCCTTCTGACTCAGTTACACAGCAAACTTTTTCTAGCATGTCGAAGGGTCAGTTGCTAGCGTCCTCTCCTGTTCAGCTGGTGAATCTGGGCATCGAGGCAATGTTACAATTGCCTCATGTACACAGACAACCCACTCCTTCTCCCACAAAACACAAATACATGTGAGAGATGCAACTATATAGCCAAACTGGAGGCTGAGCTCTCTCAACTCAGGACTGGCAAGACCAGACAGGAGGAGAAGGAAACCACGCACACCACAAACCCAGTTTCACATAGAACACAACTGCAAAACAAACACATAAACACACAAAGACATACTCGGAGGCACTGATCAAAAATCTACCAAAACTAGAGAGGCCTCCAAAGCAGACACCCAAGCAACTGCCACCTCAAGACATAAGACATGCAACACATAGTTCTCAAAGTCAGTGTGCTAAACAGTCACAGCCCTTAAGGCCAAACACAATGCCAGACACACTTGTTATAGGTGACTCCATAGTCAGACACACTGACATCACACTCACCAGACTGAACAAGGAAAATATCACAGTAAGCTGCCTGTTGGGCGCTAGAATCCGCCACATAACACAAGCACTCAGGTCACTCCACAGCAAGTACAAGTATGACTCCGTCATTGTCCATGCCGGTGTGAATGACCTGAGACGTACCTCCCTGGACTACATGGAGAGACAGAGGAGCTCTCAGATTATGTAGCCCAGGCCGGTATGACCCTGACCCTGAGCAGTATCCTTTCCCTCACCAAGAATGATGCCACAATAGAGACAAAATTATCAGCTTTAATAATTGGCTTAATTACTGGTGTCATTCTAAGGGGATCCAATGTCTGTCTGCCTGGGATGACATGCTTGACAAGCCACGCTGCATGGCTTGCACCTGTCACCCGTGGGCTTCAGGATATTGGCAAAGGCTCTTGCCACCCCCATAGTGCCTTTTTTAGGCAAGGCTCAAATGATAAACCTACTGCCCTAGAAAACAAAAATGGAAAAAAAACTAAGGGTAATACTGCTCAATGCCAGAAGTCTAAACCTCAAGATGCACACCCTCGAAGCCCTCCTCAGTATGGAGAACATCGATGTCTGTGCTGTGACTGAAACCTGGTTCAAGGCTCCTGAGAGCACCCCAGCACTATCAGGTTATACCTCATATCATGCGTTCCGGCCCCAAAATCCGGACCGAACAACAAAAGGAGGGGGAGTAACCATATTCATAAAGGATACCCACACCTCCAGGTTAGTGGCAACGCACGAAGCATCGGACACCATCCAGGTGCAATTAACCATAGGTAAAACTGCCCTACAGTTTGTAGCATGCTACAGACCACCCTCTCAAACTCAGGAAACCCACACAGCCTTCCTGAAGACACTGGAGAGTATGAATGTCTCACCAAACACCATCATATTGGGTGACTTCAACTACCCAAACAGACTGGGAACATTACTCAAGCCCCAACACCCTAGCCCAAAGGTTCCTGGAGTTCATAAACTCAAATGCTATGGAACAACTAGTCACCATTCCCACAAGAGGAGAAAATATACTAGACCTGATCATCACAAACATGGGGACAAAATGCTCCACACCGGAAGTATATCCCTTATTGGGGAGATCAGACCATAAATTAATCTCACTGGAGATCCACATCCCGCCCCCAACCCCAGCAAAAAAGACCACAGTGAAGAACTTCTCAAAAGCAAACTTCACACTTCTTAAGACTGGAGTGGTATCCTTCAAGGTCCCCGAGCCAGTGGAAACCATAGCCCACACTGCTGAAACCCTTACAAATGCCTTCTACGAGCACCTCCAAGAATGTATGGATCAAGCAATCCCTAATAAAATCAAGACCCTTTCCACCAAAGGCAGGCGCCCGGTCTGGTGGACCCCAGCCATAAACAAACTCTACAACAAGAGGAGAAAGCTACTACATGACAGAGCAAAATCCCTAAAAGGGAAGGCATCTCTTATCAATACTAGCAAAAAACTACGATCACTCATAAAATCATCCAAGGCCAACTTTGAGAGAAAAATCGCTAAAGACACAAAAGACAATCATAAGGCAATCTTGAGCTATGTTAGAAACCTGGGTGGAAACTTCCAGATATGCTCAGAATTAGTCCAAAATGATACAAAAATCACTGAAGCCACAGACATTGCCAACATACTGGCAGACAGGTTCAGTGCAAATTCCCCCCCCAAAAGGAGAAATATCTATCCCACCAGAGTCTAGCCTCCCAAACATCTCAGATGCCCAGGTGAGAGCTGCTCTCTCTAAAGCAAAAAAAACAGCATCAATGGGACCAGACGGTGTCCCCGGCTGTGTGCTACACAAACTCAATGAGGAACCCACACATAAGGCTGCTGTTTAAATCTTAGCCTTACTACAGGATATGTACCCAAAGAATGGCGTACGCAACTGTGGTCCCACTCCACAAAGAAGGTGCTTCTACGGACCCTGGAAATTACTGCCCCATAAGCTTGACAAGCCTTGTCTGCAAAGCTATGGAGAGGATCATAATGGAACTCAAATAAAGACATTGGGGACCTACAGACACTGGATCCTACCCAATTTGGCTTTGTCAAGGGCAGATCCTGCCTCTTGAATTTGGTCGACTTTTTCTAAACAGTCACTAAGGCTATTGATGAGGGTAAGGCAGTTCGCACAGCCTACCTTAACCTAGCAAAAGCGTTCGACAATACCCCACTCGGGCATCATAGAAAAGCTCACCAGCTTAGATGTAAACCCATATGTCACAAGATGGGTTACAAACTGGCTCAAGGACAGAACCCACAGGGTTAGAGTTGCTGGTGCCATGTCAGACTCTAAGCCGGTCACGAGCAGTGTCCCACAGGGCTCAGTCCTGGGCCCCCTCTTGTTCGGCATTTATTTTTCTGAAGTGCAGGCAAACATAGGGGGATTGTGGCTTACAAAATTTGCAGACGACTGCAAACTGGGCACCATAATTGACACTCCACCAGACACAGACATCCTCCAGAGAGGTTTCATAGAAATGGATAACTGGTGCCAGAGCCATGGCCTTAAGCTAAATGCCAAAAAATGTACAGTCATACCCTTTGGGAAAAACAAGGTAACCCCTAATTACCACATAGGTGGTAATCCATTAAACACGGAAGAAGTTATCAGGGACCTGGGGACCCAAGTTGACAGTAACCTCTCTTTTGACACTCACATTGCCAAAGTGGTTAGGAAGACCTTCTACATTGCCCACCTGATCATGAAGGGATTCACATCCAGATCAGGAGAGGCCATTGTACCCCTGTACTCTTCACTTATCAGACCAATGATTGAGTACAATGCCCCATTCGGAATGTACCTTACCAGACACCTGCAGCAGTTGGAAAGACCCCAAAAGTTCCTCACCAAAAGGATAAAGGGGCTCAAACATATGTCATATGCTGCCCGACTGAAGAAACTCCAGCTCTATTCAGTCGCATACCGTCTGCTCAGAGGTGATCTGTGCCTGACATACAAGGCCATGTCCAACCCGGAATTAATGGACATGCTCCACCTCAAAAAATCCAAATCCACCAGAGCCACGAGAGCAAGAGACTTAAACCTCAACACGGATATAAATAGGACGTGCTGGAGGGACAGATTCATCACCCAGAGACTCCCTACACTATGGAACAGAATCCCAGTCCATGTGAGGCAGAGCCCCTTACTGACTCTGTTCAAGAGAAATCTTGACGAGTGGATGGGAGATCGTAGGTTTACCCCGGGAATCATTTCTGTGTCACTGCTGGACAGAGGCACAGCAAACTAATGGGTATAGTATTCTCATCCTAAGGGGTGGTGAAAGCCACACACACTCTGGCTAGGCTTATAAATGCCCTAGGGCAGATAGCCTAGTATGAACCTATGAACTGGGTGAGGCCTGTACTAAAAAGGGAAGGACAATGAATACTGTCTTGACTGGTAAGAAACCTATGGAGGTCTACCTGAAGAGTCAGAAGTGACCTGCAGGAGAGAACTAAGGACACACAAACAAGCACTAAAAGCCAAGATGCTATTTATTTTTTTACTTGACTTTGCCAAAAACACCACTGCTAAACTGAGACTGAGAAAAGCCAATTCAAATGGATTGACCACCAGTCTTGCCACAATTTCTAAATATAAATATGGGGGAAGATTCCTCAAGATTGGAGACGTGCGCTTATTAAACCCGTCGTTAAGGGAAGGGGGAGTAGGACAAACCCAGAACGGAGAAGGCAATATTGGATATGTTATTGTCAGAACTGGATAGGTTGGGACTAGAAACCATACATCAGCATGCATATGCTGAAAATAGATCTACTACCACCTGTAACACGATATTCTGTAACACAACAGCAGCTACGAACGAAAAATTGATGTGATATAATTTATAGACAACCAGCATTGAACGGGGTCATACATAAAACACCAAATAAATTAGTACAACTAGGTATTGATGTACTCTTGATCAGCTGGATAGCTGTATGGCTTACAAATAGGACATGGCAAGTATTACACAGCAAGTGGACAAGACAAATCATTGGTTACAGTCAGGGTGTCCCACAGGGCTCTGTCCTAGGCCCTTACTTGTTTAGATTGCATCTTTCAGACTTAACTTTTTCATCTGAGGTGTTCTACAGTCTATATACAGACAACCTGAAATTGGGTAAACTGATTACAAGTGTTACAGATAAGGCATGTCTGCAAAATAACCAACTAAACTGACCATTTGGACACAGGATGACATTTGGGAGACAAACTGAAATGTGAATTTTTAATACAGCACACAGTGTGAAAACTGCAGGCTCATTTAAGGACCTGGGCATATGGGTAGATTCAGCTAGGAGTTTTTCTATCAACCAATTGGTTAATGGTAGTTATAGAACTAAAGGGTTTTACAAAAAGATTTATAAACTCTAGGAAATTAAAAATAATGAAGCCATTGTTTGTTACATTACACCCAAACTGGAGTATGGATTAACAATATGGAAACCCTATAAGACGACAAATATGAAAGATAAAAATATCTGAACTTGTACACAGTCTCTTACAGATATCCAAGAGGAGATCTTATTCAGGTATACAAGGCATTTAGGGACAACCACCTCTGGGAATGTTTGGGGTTATCAAAAAGTACTAGAGAATCAGACAACCTGTATAGAAGAATGTATGGGAATGAGAAGTGTACTAATTGGTTCTCTGACAGAGTAGCTGATGCATGGAACAATTACATTAAAGCAAGCACTAGTTTAGATTTTTTTTTTTAACAGCAGCCTGGACACTTATTATGGGAACAAGTGTTTTGGTAGATTGGCAAACTAGATGGGCATCTATGCCTGTGCTTGAAATATCTGTATGTATTTCTGCTAAGCAAAGGGAAAAGGCACATTTACCTGCAACCCCTAATTTGGAAAAGATGGTGCATTTATAAACAAGGAAAGCAATAACTCTTCTACTACCACAGCAACTGTATATAAATAATGGTATATACAATAAAATCAAAGTTTAGCCAAAGTAAACTTATTGAGAGCGAGCAACCAGTATATGCTTGGGGAAAAAGTAAGGGTGGATAAAATCACTCAATGGGAGCAGAACTAAATCTTAGATCATTAATGGAAACAGCAAACATTTTCTTGCAAGACTTTACAACAAAAGGATGTTTATACAGATGCTACCCCAAATTTAGCCAAACTTGAAGCCCTTTAGGGCTTCTCAACTTTCAATACTGTTTGGGGACTCTGCTTTATTTAAACTGTCACCCCTCCCCCCAACAAAGAAACCCAAGTACTATTTGGGACAATCACCCTAGACCTGGAACCAAAACACATTTCCCCACATCATCTATCAGCACAATTAAACTCCCGGTGGTGCTCATGGGATTTAACAAGACTCCTTTTTTTCTCTACTCAAATAGGAGGTTACTAAGCTATTGGCCCCAAGACCCTTATAAGCCTAGCCAAGAGTTTAACCCACGTTTAGACAAATCAGCACCCAATTCCCCTGTCCAGCAGGGACATGTATGGAATCCCAGAGGTATATTTTCTGTTTCCCATCCAGTTATCCAGGTTGTGCTTAAGAGGTAAAGAGGTATTCTGCTTGATGTGGAGAGGGAGTCTATTCCATAGAGGAAGGAGTCTCTGGGACACAAATCTGTCTTCTCCTGTTGATGTCACAGACCAGGTTGAGGCCACACGTGTGGGTTACTCGAATGGAGCTTGACTTGTGGATATGCAGAGGTCCTGGATTCTCCTGATGAGGAACCTCTGTGGTCTCTACAGCTGTTGCATGTGCTTTACGAGGTACATGCCAAAAGGTGCATTGTACTCAATAATGGGCCTTATAAGGCAAGAATACACAGATGTTATGATCTCCTTGTCCCTGGATGAGATACCCTTACTTATGAGGTGGGCCATGTAGAAGGCTTTCTGTACCATGGAAGCAATGTGGTGGTCAAGTCAGGTTGCTATCAACCTGGGTGCCCAAATTCCTCACGACTGAGCGCTTAGGACGTTATTAATGTGATAATTTGTGGAGACAGCACTCTCCCCAAAGGGGATGATGATGTATTTTTGGTATTCAGCTTGAGGCCATGTTTCTGTCACCAGTCATTTGCCTGAGTGAGAGCCTCTTGGAGGATGTCCACATCACTAGGGGAATTGATAACAGCACCCAGCTTGCAGTCATCTGCAAACTTGGTCATAGCCCACTGGTTTCGGCCTGCACCTCAGAAAAGTATATCCAAAATAACAGAGGCCCCAAGACCGAACCCTAGGGTATGCTGCTTGTTACGGGGGTCTACTGCTTTAGGTGGCTTCTCCTATTTTGACTACGTGGGTTCTATCAGTGAGCCAGTTTGCTACCCATTTAGTAACACAGGGATTGATGCCTATTTGAGACTTTATTATGCCGGAGTGAGGAACAATGTCAAAGGCTCTGACCAGGTCAAAGTAGGCAGTGCACGCAGTCTTCCCCTCGTCCACGGCTTTGGCGATCTCAAAAGTAGTCACCAAATTTAGCAGACACAACCTCCCCTTAAAGCCAAACTGTGTGGGATCAAGTGCTTGGAGGGTGCCAATTTCCTTGTTAAGGGGTCCATGAAAATCCATTCCATGGCCTTGCTGATCAGGCTAGTTAGGCTGATGGGTCTACAATTTCCCAGATCGGTGGACACTCTACCTTTGTGTAAAGGAATGACAGTGGCCGTTCCCCCACTCAGCTGGGACGAAGCCAGTACTCTAGCTTCAGTTGAATAGGATGCCTAATGGTGCTACAAGTTCATGTAGGATGCTGCCTGGGAAGTTATCTGGTCCTATGGAGGCCATATTTTTTACCTTTGAAAGAGCAATGATGACCTGTTCCTTAGATATAAGGGGAAGGGGCAGGTACTGGGGATGTCCTGATTTACTGATGGGGGAACAGAAGGGTAAAGTTTTCGTTGAATCTGTCAGCCAGTAAGTTTGCTATAGCTACAGCATTTGTATATGTGGTGTCCTTGACCACCAGTTCTGAAGAGATCTGGGTACTTCCATTGAGGTTGTGGACATAGGTGAAGACATCCTTATGATCGTCTCTAGTAGATGGGGCCAATTTGGACTCTACGTTTGCTTTGGAGGATTTCACTAGTGCTCTTGTTTGCTTGTTCAGGCTAAAAGAGACATTGCTTCCAATTGAGCACCTGCTCCTTCTTGGTCTTTGACAGCAATTTTTTTTCCTTTTATTATAGAGTTTATTTATTGCAGATGTCCAGAGAGGTTTACTCTTCCTTGTGGAGGATGATTTAGTCCTGTTTGGTATTCCTGATTCCATGCATCTAAATAAATGCTGGTATAGTGCTTTGGTGTAGTTTATATATTGATGCCAGTTCCTACAGAGGGGGAGGGGGTTGTGAAGCTGTTTATACCATCCTTCAGGAGGTTGTAATCAGCTTTGGAGAAGTTATTGTATCTGATCCTAGCTAGAAGGGGGGGGGGGGGTTGGGGAGAAGGTAACTTTGAAAGTGACCGCTTTGTGAGAAGGTAACTTTGAAAGTGACCGCTCTGTGGTCAGATCTTACCAGAGAGGATTGATACTATAGGGATGCTGCAGTGGTTACTCATGTTGGGTAACATCAAGTCCAAGATATTACCAACCCTTGTGGGGGTCTCGACTAGCTGTTCCAAGACATTTGCACTGACAAAAATAAAGGAATCTCTGTGCATGTGTGTTCTGGCATGAGCAGTTTTCTTCCAGTCTATGGCTGGCAAGTTAAAGTCACCCAGGATCAGGGTAAAGAGTTGAATCACTATAAGATTCGAACAGGTCCAAATAGGCGGATTGAGCATCTTGAGTCAGATTTGGGGGCCAGTAGCTAGCTATGATTTGAATAGGGGTCTGGTCAATGGTTAACTGCACCTAGAGTGTCTCCTGTGCATCATACTGTTTGACTAGTCTGGAGGCGTTTATGTCTTCAATGTATATTGAAACTCACACCTCCTTTGGCTTTACTGTCCACAGTTTGGGGTCTGAATGTATGATAGGATGATTAACCAGGTAAGGCCAGGATGCTCTCCAGAGCCTTGAACCAGGTTTCTGTGATTGCACAGATGTCAGCATTTTCCAGGTCAGGAATGCTTGCAAGGAGTGGCGTTTCTGTCTATCACATCTTTCCAGGCTGTCAGGTACTGGATCCCTCCTGGAATGACACCAGAAGCTGCCAATTGTTAGTCAATCATTTTTTGTTTGTACTGGGGCATCATTCTGGGTGACGGCAAAATGCTGCTTAAGGCTAGGGACACATCTGCCTGGGACACAATCAAGCGAGCTCAATTATGTCTTTCTTCATACAGCCCTGAGAGGTACATCTAAAGTCATTCATGGCAACATGGACAATGAGAATTATCACCTCACACACTCGGCAACATGGACAATGAGAATTATCACCTCACACACTCCTATCTTCCACCATTTTTCAAACATTACATGTAGTTCCTTACCATGCACTTGCTCCTTCCTTGTACACAATTTACTTGACCCAACACAATTTACAAACCCTCCTTACATAACCTACTTGCAGTGTACATTTTAAACATTTTGCTTTTCTATTCGTGCTTAACAATTTACTGTTTATATTTTAGTGTGCGCAATCAATCACACAAACAAGCACATGTAACTACAGCCACCTAAAAAAAAGTGCGCCAAATTCCACAGACACAAACTTATAGCAACAATAGCTGTCCTACTCATTCATTGTTGCAGCATTCTTAACAGATGGGTTGTAACTCACTGATGTCAGACTGGGGTAAAAAAGCTTTACCTTCATACATGTTGTGGGTGTTTGGGTATAAAAGTGGACAAATGTACAAGATCATCAGGGCTACCTTCCCTTAATAAAAAAGTTTAACCTGTCCCGACATCCCGAAACAGGCAAGCATTAATATCCAATAAGTCACAAGTATGGAGTACTGAAGGGGGGGGGTCCTCTAAAAGGGGGTGGAGGTCACATTTAAAGCACCAGATGGAAAATTTTATAGACACGCAAAACTTTCTGATGTTAGGTTTCCTGGCTTTGTAGAATCTGTTAAGAGACCTGCTCAGAAACAGTTGTGTCTGACAGGGATTAAAATCAGTCATCCAGAGGGTCAGGTTCACCAGACTGGGACGAAGGAGCTGTCCCGTTGTGGGATTAATTCTGGTTTTGATGGGATTCTCCAAACGTTTCCCTTTGACAGGAGAAACAGTAATGGTAACCACTGCTGTCTTCGCTAGAAAGGTGCCAGAAATAGTTTTGGGTATTCCTTCTGGACCCTGAGGAGGAGCGATAATGTTGGACACACAAAGGAACTTCTTGTGCATGTAAAACAAAGCATCTGTTCTCCAAACTGGAGATGTCAGATTCCTTATACAGAAAAGGAGAAAGCAGGAGGTACTCAGAGGAGGCAAAGAGGTCTATCTCAGGAGTTCCCCACCAGAGAGCGATAGCCTTGAACACCTCTGTTTTAATGATAATCTGTGAAGATCCTCCAAGTCTCTGTTTAGAGAGTCTGCCAGCACATTCTGTTGTGAGAAAAAAATGCACTAGCCTGTACAAAGGCTAGGAACTTGCACCTCACAGTTGCCATATCACCGTGGTGTAGTCTGAACGTACGAGAAGAGTCTATGGTTTCTACAGGCGTGAAGATCTACAGGGCTTGAAGAAATGCCCTCATTTCCTTGAAGTTGGTGTTTTGAGTAGATGGGCAGGCCACTCCCTTTGGACTCTGGTGTCCTGTCCAAGCCCCCCCATACACACCCTGTCCAAAGCATCAATAAACAGGACTTTGTTGTGATAGGCTGAAATGAATGGGAGACCCGACTGAGTCTAACCCTGATGCTCCACCACAGGAGTTCCTTCTTAACTGAAGGAAGAAGGGAACTGTTGATATCAAGGGGGTGAGAATATTATGACTACACCGAATTCAGATACAGTAGAGTCAGTCAAAGTATCTGAACATGGATTATCCAAAACTTCAATTATGTGAACCAGCGTGAATACAAAAACATTATATGCATTCCCTTGAACATGTTTTTTGAGCTTATAACCAAGTTAGTGTGTGAAAAGTATTCTTTAGTCTCCACACAAAAAAAAATAAATAAAATCGCTGAATGGTTGAACATTATTTCTGCACACAAAAACAAATTTTAGAATTTTTTTTTACTCTGGTTCAATTATTTGTTGGATTATCCAAACTACTCTAGGTGCCACTAAGTTTGGATAATCTACTATCTACTGTACCATTGTAATTTCCTCTTGTGTAATCTGGAGAGGCGCAACATAGGAATGGTGGCAGCCCTGAGTCCAAATGCACTGAGAGCTGGTCTGGCCGAGCAATCGTTCTCGCTGGAAAACAGTAGGAACTCTCTGGCTAGTGAAGTGACCTTGTCTCGAGGAGTGGAGGCATGCATGGTAGATGTGTTCATATAGCATACCAAGATCAGCTGTTGGTAAGGGATGAGCTGGGATTTTTTTGCAGTTAATGGTGAACCCCAGGAAAGTCAAAAGTTACGCTCTGTAACAAAAGGTGTTTTAGAAGTGTGTCCCTAGATAAAGCCTGGATTAGAAGGTTGTCCAGGTATGGGAAAATCTGAATGCCCAGAGTGCCACTAGTGGAGCCAGACACTTTGTGAACACCCTGGAAGCCATTAAAAGACCAAACTGTAAAGCAGTAAACTGAAAGTGTGCTGACCTAATATAAAATCTGATTTTTTTTTCGAAAATAAGCATCTTTTAAGGCCAAGGCTACCAGGAAGGCTTACAGGAGTAGAAAGAGCAGAAGAATTTGCAGGAGCAGTATTTTGAAGGAGCACTCTCAGAAAGGCATTTAGCCTGGAAAGATAGAGGATGGGCCTCCAATGGCCCATACTTCTGGGGACCAGGAAGAGCCTTGAATAAAATACCTTTCCTGAATAGAATGGGGAACTACCTGTACAGTTCCCTGCAAGTCTTGCATGATGGGTTCTATAAGGTGCAGCTGGTCTGGCGGAGGAGGAAGGAATTCCTCCTGGAGTTGGACTGTTTTCTCAAGACATGGAGAAACCATCCTTGATCATGCTCAAGACCCACTTTTCTGTGGTTTTCCCCCCAGACAGAAAAGGAAAAACTCTGACAGTGGGATGTTGGAACCAATGGATAAGTAGTCACTAGGGTCTGCTACTGAACCGAGGATCTCCCATAAAGAGTATCCCCCTGAGTTTTTTTTCAGGAAATCTTTTCTTGGGAGCCTTTCTTTGCATGAGGAGTCCTAGGATCTCTCCTGGCAAAGGAGATGGATTTACCTAGGTAATTTCTGTGGTACCTGGGAACAATGGACAGCAGGTTTTAATGGCATTATTTTAGTCTTGCACTGCTACTGCAAAGCTTTGGAGACTGGCAGCTTGTCAGCCAAAAAGGAGAACTCAGTGAAGAGTCTAAACTGTTAGTTTTCGAAATCTTCAGTGATTGGTGGCCCCAAAGCCATACATACCACCTAATCATTAAACCAGTAGCAGCCACACTGGAAGTTCTGCAGCATCATAACTGCACTGTATACTGTGCTTAGCTATTTAAGAAACCTGGGCCACTAAAGATGCATGAACTGTTTTTTTAATCTGGAGGCTGTGGCTCCGTGAGGGTCTTTTGCTTAAGGACTGTAGCATAAAAAGTATTTGGTCATTTGAGTTTTGACAGTTTACAGCCCTAAAGATTGGGGTGGAAGTAGTATACAATTTCATATCCCACCTGTCCATTGCTCCACTGTTTTAGTCATTGGGGAGAATATTGGTGCGAGGGAGCAGCTTGGAAAATTTGCCCAAAGCCTGGAAAACTGTCTGGGTCTGCCACAGGATTCTTAGAGATACTAGTTTTAAATCAAGAACTTTACAGCACCTATCTGGTGCTTTTGGAGCAGGACGCTGAAAGACATCCAGCCAAGCCTCAAGCACAGGGGAACTGGAGTAGGAGGTGGGATGACCATCTCCAATTATAGTACCTCTTTTGCATCTCAGACACCTGTCTGGACTGCCATTCAAAACATTTCACCATGCACAGTACGGTTTCTACAAAAGAGGGCTCTTCCTGGGGGGGGGGGGGGGTCTGGAGAGAACAAATCTCCCTCATCTGATGAAAGCTGTTCAGGGGAGTGTAACTGGGATAAGTAATCAATGGAAAGATCTGAAACCCTATCCGGTTCCTCAGAAAAAGAGGAATCTAAAGTCTGTTTACAAGGAAGGAGGTTCTAGAGACATGGCTGCCTTGAACAGCTGCTGAGGAAAAAAAAAATCATTCTTTTTTCCTGAATGCAGGAAGGGATATAGAGTTCTTAAACTTTTTTTTTTCTTTGATTGGGGGGGGGGGGGGGGTGAAGACTACCTTAAGCTTACAAGGTTTTGAACCACGGTGCAATTCTGTGAGGGTTCCAGAGAGCTCTTCCAACATAAGGATATGGGGAATTCCTCGTAGGCCCTCCAATACAATGATTCACGGTTCAGAGTCAATCACCTGCAAAGCCAAAGGAGCCATACTGGCAGGATCACAGCAGAGGACTTAAGAAGTTGATTGCCATACCATGGGCTCAACCACCTCAGCAAGCATGTTCAATTTTAAGACAGCTGGAGAATCCTCTCCTGGGCTCTTAAGCTTTTTCTTAGTTGGAAGGCCTACGTCCAGACCTTCTAACATTGTACATTGGGCCACGCATTTTAGACTCTTGGCTTCAAGGAGGATTATTTAGTGTCTAGTGCACTTCCACTCATCCCTGCTAGCTGACATCTAATGATTATTAGCAAAACAAGAAATTAGAAGATTCTCAAATGGGGCACTTACCCGATCCGACAAATGAAGCTATGATATCTAGTGACCAAACTATTAGTCCGTCAGGTGCAGCAATCTGCATTGGGGCTGGCAGCAAGATAGTCTCAGGATCTCGTACATATGTCCGCTTTTATACCCAGACACCTACCAGCTGAGGTCATCACCCAGACATAGAAAAGGTAAAGCTGGTACCCTGTCCGAACATAAGCAAGCTACAACTCATCGGTTAACACTGCAACACAGACTCAAATCAGGATATCCTGTAGCTGGTATGCAATTCTTCTCTCAATCCTCATAGTTGACCACTATTTATTTACATTTTTTGGTGATCACTTTTGTTTTGTCCTTCAGGAATCCTATTTTTGCCTAACAAAAAAAAAAAAAAGTCTCTTTTTCTTTAGGATAACCCATTAACAGCTAAACCACTTGTTACTATTTCAAGCATTAACACCACAAAATACAACCACCACACAACATTCTTATCAGAAGTGCAAGGCAATAACCAAATTGGACACTTTCAAACAATGAAAATGAAGGTTATTCCAGTTCAGAAAAGTACACTCCAAAACTTGCCAGTAACATACTAAACACTTCTGCAGGGAGAGTCACCCATGTGTTACATTAACTCGGCAACTGTGGTGCTTTAGAGTAGTAAGCATACTCCCAGATGTAGTACCCTTAAGTCTACACCCCCTCCCCATTTGCAATTAAATGATCTCTGTTACAAGGACTGCATGATTCTAAACTTATAGGGGCACTCAAAAACAAGTGCTTCCATCTCTCATACATATTGATATTATATGCGAATTTCTATCGTAAACGGTATCTCACTAGCAGTCCATAAAACCCACACTTTTTTTTTTTCAGGTTATACTCACAGAACCACCACTATATATATATATATATATATATATATATATATATATATATATATATATATATATATATATATATATATATTACACACACACATATACATACTCAGTCAGATTCATTAACTCATCATAGCCTCAGGATGAGGCACAGTCACTCAACAAAATAAAAGTAAACCCATTATCCCCTAGAAGGCCTAGAAAGTGATGTGCCACTTCTTCCTTAGTACATAGCAGATGTTTGCTCACAGGATGATCCAATATGAATTATAGGGGAGTTAGACATTTTAACCACAGCACTTAATTAACAAAAAATGGATACTACAGACTACCGACTCTCAGGGATTCTCTCTCAAGAAAAAGGTTTAAGCCTCACTATTATTGTCCTGTGTAAAAACAAATATTACAATTACAAAACATTTAGCAAGTTCAGCAATAAAAATGAGAAAAAAAACCCTATTTGATCACCAAACCAGCGACACCACTTACCTACATCAAAAATCTTACAAAATCGGCTAATTTGTCTATAAACGGTCTTAAATACACCAAAAATGATGACTCTTGGTGTAACTAGGGTCTCAGGATCATTTGTTCTCAATTTATATGGATCCAGTTAACCATGGAAAAAATTAAACAAGCACATCAAATACCTATAATATGCAAGAAAAATGTTATGGGCACTGTAATCCATATATATTTGGTAGCCAATTCATCTGCTGTAAGGAAAAAAAAAAAGCCAACACAAATGTTATACATCGATGCCGTTCGCAAAAATAAATAAGATTCCAAACATGCTAAATGCAAGTTAACACAAAGTGGAGGCAGCAACGTATTCAAATTACATTTTTGTTGTGCTGATCACTCATTTTGGTTAACAAGTTTATAAAAATATAACAGGCTAAAATGCATGAATGTGGTATGTGATCTGGTATTAATACAAGTTAGTTTTCCCATGCAAAAAATCAACCTCAACTATTCCAGTTACTTGCCGACATTGACTTCATATGCTAAGCACTTCTATGTTTATTAGCTATACCGTATAGCACTATACCAGTCTCCTAACTTCCCTCCCTTTTGCTTCTTTCCCCATTCATACCAGATACTTTACTAACACACAAGGTTCTCTTGCTTTCCCTCTTGTAATTCCCAAGCTCTCTCAACCCTATATCCTAAAATATGTATGTACGTATACTAGACATTATAATAAACTAAACTATCAAGCAGAATCATGTTGGTCTACATCATATACACTTGTAAAGACCTCTTTTCATATATCTAGCCTCCTATCTAATGCCTGAAACTAGTCAGCAAGCATATTTAATCTAATCTATGTAAAAATTATATGCTATCCATTGTATTATTTTTTCAATGTGAAAACATTTGTTATTGCTCTGTAATGTTACTCGTTTCTGGGGCTTTTACCCTGGGCCTCCACTAAAAATGAGTGCCCACCTAGTCAGTCATTTCCAGTAAACAAAATACATACATACTCCACATCAACAACAAATGGAAGACACCAGCTGGCAGCACACGTGTAACAATGGGGGTGCACCTGTCCATTTACCCCATTATCTCTGTATAGGTATAAAATTATCTAAGTCAATAAGTCCAAACTAAGCACATCCACCAAATATAAACACATGCAAGAATGTAGGTCAGAAAGTTATACTCTGTAAAACTTCAAGCTGTTAACCACACCACTCAATCATTTAAAAACTAATCAACCAAAGTATCACACCTCATTTCAGAAAGGTACACATTTTCAACTACTTACAACCATAAGGTGGCCATTATAAAGGTGCATTTCTATAAAGTAAACATGGTGTACACAATAAAACGTCTAGGCAGTTCTAAACAGAGTTTTGCACCATAAAGCTTCTAAGAGATTATCAATTTGAGTGCTTAAGTATGCCTGACTACACTTGCAACCTTTAGAGAATTCTGTCCACTGGGAACTTGCCAAATCACTATTATACACACATTACTAGAGACACTTTAAAACTGCTGATAATCTTAAATCCTGTAAATAAAAGATGCCATACTTTACTCCCATTAAGTTGTAAATAAAAGATGCCATACTTTACTCCCATGAAGTGTTTCACCATCATTCAGGATCTAGAAGAATGGTGTACACCAGAAGTTCACTACTTGACATTTGCCCTCGTCATTTCACCCAATATTCAGTTGTACGCTTGGGCAATGCAAATGTTTGCAACAATCATCTGAGAGAGTTAATGTTCTTACAGAAAGAGAAAAAAATCAACACCCCATTCTGCAAGCAGGTCTAGTTTTATTTCGAAGCATTTGAAAAGCATGTTTTTGATTCAAGCCCTCAAGTGGTCCTCACTATGCAGCAAAGATTCTTTTTTTAAAACAGTATGGCCCAGCAACATAACCAAAGCTTTGCCATATTTCATTTCATACGGTTGTTTCAGGAATCGGCGGCATTTATCAACAGTGCACTTTTTTCTGCAAGAGTTCTCCCTCCTACAGCGTAAACTCTCCTTTACCAAGGCCAAAAAATAAAAACTTATTTACTTTCAACATGATAATATAAACATGAATGGGAAAGACAGTGGCTTTTTCCAATGCATCAGTACACAGGTAACAAACCTGAAAGGTGGCACAGCCATCCTAATTCCCCTCCCTTTCTTATCCCACAGCAGGGCGGCTCTCGCCACTTAGGCTAGAGTGTCGGGTGTCAGAGAACCCAGCAGCAGCAGTACAGGACAGGAAAGCGTCCTGGCGGAGCACATTTGCTGCAAGCTTGGCCCAGGACTGCCCCCTGTCACCACTGCCGCCCGTTCCAGGCTGGCTGCTGCAGCTCCCAGTCCGCCATTATTCTTTGTTCCACGGCTGTCAGCACTAGTGGAATCCGCTGCTCAACGCCATAGGTACATTGGGGGCCCAGAGCTAAGAGAAGAAGGAGGACAGAAGCAGCTGCGTCCCTCTTCCTTCTCCCTTTACTTGCTCTCCTCTTACCGGTTCCAGTCTCCTCCGTCACTGCTTTCGTTCGCGGCCAGGATCTCGCTGGATTTTTATTCTCTCCCCCACGTAACACACCGCGTCAAACTACACCTCCGCCGCGTCACTCACTAGCACTCTGAGCCGCAACAGTCACAGAGACAACGGAGTGCCTCAGTAAAGACGGCTGGCGGGCAGCGCGCGAACCCAGGACAAAAATCTTGTGCGCGCATGAGCGTCCTCACTTCGCTACCACAATGCGCAGGCGCAAGCGCGCCCACGATTCGCACGTCCCCGGAACGGGCGCAACATCTGCTTTTAGGTACACTGAAATGTATTCTGGGTGGCATAATTAGAAAGTAAATTGTTTTGATAATAATGTCGAGTTTGTCACCTTTGTCTGATAGTTTTGTTAGTAAATTGTACATTTGTGTATGAAGATATGAAAAGCTACAGGAGCTGCCCAATTCCAATGGCGTTCAGATTTTTTGACCAGCACGGGTCAGTTTTTCAACTTTATCCTGAGGTGTCTGGGGAAAATTATTTCCTTTCCCAATTACACTTTTTCAGTCTCAATGCTACTACACCTATACTGTCCGTCACAATTGTAGTAATACCGCAAAAGTTTAAACTGTTTTGATTGTTACTCTCTATTTTGATTACTTATTCTAGTGTTTTCATAGTTAAATTAGACCGAACTAAGCATTTTAATTGATAACCGAGTTTTCAGCTGGTCCAATATCTATTTTGCCACGAGCTGGATTACGACATACGAGACCGAGAAAAAAGTAGTTTTGTAACAGTTTTAGTAACGGGTTTACTGCAGTTTTAGTAACAGGAAGCGACTATCTGTCATGCTTAAAGTGGAGACTATAGTAGTTGTTGGCAGTGTGATTTTATTGGGGGGGGGGGGGGTAGTGTATCTTCAAATGTTTGTCTATTTGCAGGTAGAATATGTGCAAAGAGTATTTGACGAATATGTTTAAGTATTACGACGATTGGGTCTATGATGGTAGTGAAGTTATGTGTCTGAGAAATAGAGCTCGATAGCAGTGCAAAGCGAGGGATTGAGGTGAGTCGTGACATCCATTTGGAATTATGAACTTAAAATCACAAGGACTGCATCATACCATAATTCTTTATAGTACCAGTTGAGAGAAGTTGGAGAACCCTTATTTATTCGACATTTGTTGACCAGGAAAGTCCGACTGGGACAGGATTCAGGAACCTATTTTCAACGGAGGCCCGGGGAGAATAGCTCCACAAACTAAAAAACAGTTTGCAAAACGCAAAAAAAATGAAGTACAGTTACATTTCCATGGAAATGTACCTTGCAGATTACAAGGGAGCTCTATTGACAGCTGATAATCACTTACAACAGTAAGTATTGCAATCAAAAATACAGGGATATAAGTTATTATAGTTAGTTTATCTAGTAACAATCTTTTTAGGTAGGCTGATCGTACACATTATAATGAAAGTTTATGTAGTTAAAAAAAGGATGTCTACAACGGTTTTCGATAGACTGCAGGTAGATTTTTGGGAAAAGAGAGATTAAGAGAATTAAAGGTTTAGTTAAAGTACATTAGTAAGACTAGCAGCTAATTTGAAGAGAGAAATGAGGGAGCTTAATATTTGAGGTCAGGACTCGGAGAGATGTGTCTTTTGAGGGGGGCAGGGAAATAAAGGATGTTAGGGTAGTAAGAAGGAGTTATAGCGGAGTTAAAGAAGTGGAAAGTATAAGACCCCAAATGAGGTACGTTCTTCGTAATGAGGTACACTTGAGAGGTATGGAAAATAGGGGGGTAGGAAGGGGGAGCTAGGTCTATTGGAGGAGGGGTTGCTAGGCCGCTTTGGAACAGGGACAGATGCTTGTATCTTGCAGGTGTTTTTTTTAGCGTGAGTTTGAAATTCTTGTAGTCTGTAATTGTCCTGATACTGGTTGGTATGATATTCCAGAGTTTTGCTACAGTGTAGGAGTATAGGCACTGTTCAGCTTTTTTGTTTGGTCTGTATAGGGTTACTAGTTGCTTGTCTTCAGATCAGAGTTTTCTGGTAGGTATGTAGGTTTGGAGGAGTGAGTTGAGTGCTGGGGAGTTATCAGGTTGATATATAACTTTGTGTGCCATATTGAGTTGTAGATGGTCTAGGAGGTGCGGAAGTTTAAGCCAGTTGAGGGTACTGAGAGCAGTGCAGTGGTGTGTGTTGTGGGGTGCATTTATAGCAAATATAGGAATTTTATTGTAGCAGGATTCCAGTTCATGTTTAGGGTAATCTGAATGGTTGTCAGAATGGGAGCACCATAGACAAAAGGGGAGTAGGTAAGTAGTAGCCAGGGTGGTTTGGTGGTTGAGTTCACGAAGATTTTGTGCTGGTATAGCATTCCTAGTTTGTAGTGAGTTTTTTTATTGCATTGTGAATATGTAAATCAAAGGAGAGCTTAATAAGAAAAGAAACTGTAGTAGCACACCACTTGTGCAGCCAGAAAAAAAGTGTATCTGACTCTGGAACAAAGTTAAAAGCTGTAACACACTTAGTACTTCTTTACACAAAAAGAAATTTGGAAATCTGAAGTGCATTACAGCTTTTATTGGTGTTTGAGCTTCTTGTCACTGTTCAGGTGTGGTGGCTGCTGCTTTAGAAAGAGATTAAAGTTTATCATAGGTTCATAGGAATATTCTAGGCTAACAACCAGTAGGGCCTCTATAAGCCTAGCCACACAACCCAACTCAGTTGTATCCCCAAGTAGCATGGGCGTCTGATTGGAGGGATATGTTTGTTAGGAGGTTGCTAAAGGTTTAGTGGGGACAGGGGTATGTTAGTTAGGGAATATTTAGTGTCAGCCTCTGTCTATCAGAGACAATCGGGGCTAGACGGGTGATGAATTTTCGATTTCTCATCTAGTGGTCAAGGTCACATTTGAATAGGGTTAGGGACTGACTTTGCTTCACATGGATGGGGAGTGTATTCCAGAGTATGGGGTTCCTTTGGGACATATTTGTCTCACCAGCATGTTCTGTTTGTCGCAAGCAAAGTTTCAATCCTTAGCTGTAGTGTTTCTGATGCTGTTCGTTTTGTGGATGTACAAAAGGTCCACAAGGATACCTTATATGTAGATTTGCCAGCTGTCCAGAATTTTTCTGGACAGTCCAGAATTAAGGGTCACTGACACTGAAGAACTGGGCACAGTCATTATTTCCCCAAGTGATGTGGATGTCCTCCAAATTGGTCTCATCCAAACAAATGACTGGTGCCAGAAACATGGCCTCAATCTGAATACCAAAAAATGCATCATCACCATTTGGGGAGAGTAATATCCTCACATATTATCACATTAATAACGTTTTAAGTACACAATCAGTAGTGAGGGATTTGGGCACCCAGGTTGATAGCAACCTGACTTTTGACCACCATGTTGCTTCCATTGTATGGAAAGCTTTCTACATGGCCCACCTGATAAGTAAGGGTATCTCATCCAGGGACAAAGAGATCGTAACATCCCTGTATTCTTCCCTTATAAGGCCAATTATTGAGTGCAACGCCGCCTTTGGCATGTACCTCGCAAAGAACATGCAGCAGCTGGAGAGACCACAGAGGTTCCTCACCAGGCGAATCCAGGGCCTCAGACATTTACCCTACACAGGTAAGCTAAAAGCCATGTCCCTCTACTCAGTTTCATACAGATTCCTCAGAGGTGAACTCTGTCTGGCATACAAAGCAATCTCAGACCCCACCTTGATGGGACTGCTGCATATCCTCAAGTCAAGCTCCACTCGAGCAACCTGTACGCATGACCTCAACCTGGTCTGTGATGTCAGTAGGACTTGTTGGCGGAACAGATTTGTGTCCCAGAGACTCCCATGTCTGTGGAATAGACACTCTCTTCATGTCAAGCAGAGTACTTCATTATCTCTTTTTAAGCACAACCTGGATAACTGGATGGGAAACAGAAAATACACTGCTGGGATTCCACCTGTGTCCCTGCTGGAATAGGAGCCTTGGGTGCTGAGTTGTCTAAACATAGGCTAAACTCTTGGCTAGGCTTATATGGGACTCGGGGCCAATAGCCTAGTAACTTCCTATGATCCTATAAACACAAGAATATTTTTGGTTGCACACAGTAATGTCGTACAAAAGTCCCCTCGAGGGGGGGTTAAATGCACAGTTCTATTCTGCACGCATTTTGCTTTCATGTACATGTCCAGAATTCTTGACATGAAAAGTTGGCAATCCTACTTGTATGTTAGGCACAGATTGCGTCTCAGTAACCTGTAGGAGACTGAGTATAGAGGTAGGGCTTTAAGGAGATCTGTACAGGAGAATGTATTAATACCCTGGATTCCCTTGATGAGGAGGAACCTCTGTGGGCATTCCAACTGTTGCATATGCAATCCGTCAAAACTGCAAACCCTTCCTGTCACCACTGTTTTATGTAAATGTCCATACTACAGCTACTTCTTCACACTCTCTATCATCTATTCCCTGCCACTACTGTCTCTCGTCTCCCTTTTACCTGGACCTCCTCAGTACTCCATAATTTGTAACCATCTTCTTCCTGTAATTACTTCACTGTCTCCTACTCAGTATCTGTTTTCAGCTGGTTCTATTTAACAATTTATTTATTGACATTTGGTAACTGGGGAAGTCCGACTGGGTCAGAAACCTGTTTTCAGCAGAGGCCTGGGGAGAAAATCTCCACAGTACAATGTTCAGTAATAAAAGCTGAAACACTTAAACAAGAACATTACCATGCTAACATACATAGTGTAGGCATAGATTAATAGTACAATATTGTCAAAAAACACGAACAAATAAGAGGTTGCATGGTTTACATATAATAAAAATTTACCATTTGTGGCAGTTTGTAGCAATAAAGATCAACAACTCAGTTTAGAATTTTATCTTGATTAGCACGCAGCCAAATTGAGAAAATAGAGTTTTTTGACTTTGTATGTAATAAGGATAGACATTAATAAGAATTTAATGCTGGGGAGAGCAAAAGATTTTAGAAGTAGTGGAAGTAGAGGGTTATGGAGAGATAAGAGATGAAGGGGAGATTAGTGTGAGAAGTAAATTTAGGAGTAAATTTGCAGATGATTGCAAATTAGGAGCTGTCATTGAATCTCACACTGACACAAATGTTCTCCAAGAGGAGTTGACACAGACAAACAACTGGTGTCAGAGCCATGGACTAAAACTAAATGCCAAGAAATACATGATAGCATCCTTGGAGAAATCTTCTGTCTCTGGTAACTATCATATTGATAACACATTCCTTAGAGTTGACTCACTAGTTAGGAACTTAGGGACACACATCGATAGTAATCTAGTATTTGACCATCATGTGTCTACAGTGGTGAGGTTCTATGTTGCGCAACTTATAAACACAGGTTTGACATCTAAGTCCAAGGAAGTCATTATTCCACTGTATTCTACATTTATCAGCCCTATCATTGAGTACAATGCCCCCTTCGGTATGTACCTAACCAGGCATATCCAGCAACTGGAACGTCCACAGAGGTTCCTCACTAAAAGAATACAGGGAGTAAGTAAAATATCCTATGCAGACCGCCTCAAGGCTCTATCCTTGTATTCTGTCTCCTACAGGCTTTTGAGGGGAGCTCTATGCCTGGCATACAGGGTATTGTCAGACCCCACTCTGATGAACCTCTTGCATGTTCACAAAACAAACAACATCAGACTTCCCCTTTCAAAAGACTTAAACCTTGTCTGTGATATAAATAGGACCTGCTGGAGAGATAGGTATGTATCCCAGAGACTACCCTGTCTATGGAACAGGCTTCCCATCCATGTAAAGCAGAGTTCCTTCCTAACCCAATTCAAGTGCAACTTGGACAATTGAATGGGCAACCGGAAATTAATCCCTGGTTTGGCACCTGTATCTCTAATGGACACAGGTAACCTGTAAATGGTTCATCTCCCAGGCCCATGCTTACACTTATCAATGGTATCAGAAGTTATCAGAGCTTTGGGATGCATGGCTAGGCTTAAAAAGGCCCTTGTGGTCTTTAGGCTAGTAAACACTATGAACCTATAAGATGTATAGCAGAAAGATTATGTGAGAGATATGGTAGAGATTGATGAATAGGAATTTTAGGTAGGTAGAAGAGAGAATTTATGAATAAGGTAGTGTAAGAAAAAAGGATGTGTTGTGAAGGCTAAAAGGGGAGTTGTTGCTGGTTCAGGAAAGCTTAAAAGGGTATGAGATAGGTAATAGACTATAGCATAAATGCTATTTGATAGGGTAGAAGATAGGTGTAAAGAGGCAAGATTGGTATAGAGAGAGGGGGTCTGGGCGACAAAGTAAGTCTGTTAGTTGTTGTTTAGGTGCATGAGGAAATGAGAGTTGAGGTAGTAAGTAGTCTTTCAATGTAAATCTGAAGGGCTTAAGGGGTTCAATGGCACTCGTATATGGAGGTAGGGCATTCCATAGTTTAGCAATGGCATAGCAGTAGAGGCTTGATTTTAGCTAATATTTTACTGTATTCTTCATTTAACTGTCAAATCATTGCAGTTCTATGTATCTTTATTTACTATTTGACATATGTACATTTATTATTTTTGATTAACTATGATATCATTATTAGTATATGTATGTATGTATATTTATTATGTAAATCTTGTATAACTGCCTTCTACTTATTCGATAATGTGGAGCATTTCTCCTTGGGCCTCCTCTGAAAATGGGACTTGTTCCCAGTCGGATTTTCCCAGTAAACAAAAGCAATAAGTAAACAAGTAAATAAATAAATTTACCTAATTTACCCAATTTCAAGTAATTTGCATACAGACGAAAAAGATAGCTCTGAAAGATACAATCTAAGCAAGTATGGGCTTAGGACAGTGCCCTGTGGGACACACTGACTGTAACCCCAAATTGCACCCATGTAATTGCTGTATAATACTTGCTATGTCCTATTTGTAAGCCATAAAGCTGTCCATCTTATCAAGAATACCTCAGTACCTAGTTGTTTTAATTTATTGATCAGTGTTTTGTGTATGACCCTGTCAAACGCTGAAGTTAAATCTATATAAACTACATCACAGCACAATGTTTCATTCATGGCTGTTACTATATTGCTATAGAACATCATGTTGATCCTGATCTCCAACCAATGCCTGTTTAGAGTTTGCGTGTTTTTCCTGTGTCTCCGTGGGGTTACACCCATGTCCAGAAAACATGCTGACTGTTTCTATCTCAAACTCACCAATGAATGGAGCTGTCGGCAGCAGCACAGACTCTATATGGTGCCCTATAGGGGAAGAGTTGTACAGACCAACCTCTTTGGGCATCTACTGTGATGCACAGTATCTTCAAGATAGGCGAACATAGATCACAGACTGCACGCCGTGACAGGGCTTGCCACTCGACAGTGTACAGTATGGCTCTAGGTGATTCTGTCATGTTGACTAATGTCGCCAAAATGGGCATGGGTAGTTACCGGTGATAAGTGAGTTGAGGACCCGACCCTAGCCAGGGACCCATGCAAATGGTGAGAGGGGGGTATATGTGCCCCAATTGGCCAGTGTGTGCCTGCCATAAAGCCCAGTAGCTCTGTGTCAATAAGCTACTGGACAGCCAGTGTCTAGTTGCCCAGCCTGGGTTACCTGGTATAGATCTGTTGAGCGAAAGCTGGACATAAAACCAAACCAACCTGCCGAACATGAACTGAGAATTGCTACACTTACTGTAGGTTAACTGACAGGATGCAGCTTGGAAGTGGATGACCTGATGATATGGAGGAGGCTGGACATCTTATGTATACTAGAGACAAGATGGAAGGGCAGTGCAGCAAAGCCACTTAGCTTGGGATCCAGACTCTACTACTCAGGAGAGGGACAGGCTAGAAATGGTTTAGGAATTGTGAGAGAGAGGCTTCAGAAAGCAGTGAGGAATGTCATCAGAATTAATGACAGACTCATGGCAATCAGACTCCAGTGTAATGATAGGGCAGTATTCATAATCTCAACCTACGGCCCACAACAGGGTTGTGATATTGAGGAGAAGAGTGCATTCAGACAGCAGTTGCAGAACCTACTAGATAAAGCAGGACAATATGAGTTGGTGTTGATAATGGGTGACTTGAATGCACATATCGAGACAGAACAGGATATGAGGACTGTCTGGGTCCACATGGGTGGGGCAACAGGAATAAAGAAGGAGAAGCCATTCTAGACTTTTTTCCAGCAAATGGCTTAATAGTAGCCAACACATGGTTCAGAAAGAGAAACAGTCACAAGATCATAGGTTCATAGGTAGATACTAGGCTATCTGCCCTAGGGCATTTATAAGCCTAGTCAGAGTGTATTTGGCTTCCGCCTCCCTATTAGATTAGCCTACTGTGCCTCTGTAAAGTAGGTCACAGAAGGTACCCTTTTAAGATTAGTTTACTGTGCCTCTGTCTAGCAGGGACACAGGAGAGATCCCAGGGGTGAATTTGCTATTTCCCATCCACGTGTCCAAATTTCGCTTGAAGAGGGTCAGCGAGGGGCTTTGTCTAACAAGAATTGGGATTCTATTCCAGAGTGAGGGGAGCATCTGGGAAATGAATCTGTCCCTCCAGCATGTCCTATTTATTTTTGTGCTGAGGTTTAGGTCCCTGGAGCGTGTAGCTCTAAGGGACTTGGATTTTTTTGAGGTGGAGCATGTCCATTAATTCTGGGTTTGACATGGCTTTGTACGTCAGGCATAGATCGCCTCTGAGCAGGCGGTAAGCAACTGAGTAGAGCTGGAGTTTCTTTAGTCGAGCTGCATAGGACATCCGTTTGTAGCCCATGATCCTCTTGGTGAGGTACTTTTGGGGTCTCTCCAGTTGCTGCAGGTGTCGGGTAAGGTACATCCCAAAAGGGGCATTGTATTCAATTATGGGCCTGATGAGTGACGAGTAGAGGGGCACAATGACCTCTCTTGATCTAGATGCTAACCCTTTCGTGATAAGGTGGGCTATATAGAAGGTCTTTCTAACCACTTTGGCAACGTGATTATCAAAGGAGAGATTACTGTCTACGCTGGTCCCCAAATCTCTGATTACGTCTTCCGTACTTAATGGATTACCACCTATGTGGTAATTTGTGGGCACCTTGATTTCCCAAAATCACATACAAGAGTAGCCAACATGCAACTCTGATAGACTTCCTCCTAGTAAGGAAAAGGTGCTGGGGTAGAATCCATGATTGCAAAGTCATCCCCAGCGAAATAATAAACTACTAGTTGCCACTCTCATCTAAGGTCAACAGAGACCAGGCTGAAGACATGGAAATTGACTGTAGAGAAAAAAACAACAGTTCAAGGAATTACTTGGGGCTCTATCAACCCAAGAAGAGGAGGAAATAGGTGGAGTTGAACAAGAATGGCAGTGCTTAAGAACAGCATGTTTTAGGACTACAGAAAAGATATGTGGCCGAGCCAGGTATGGAAATAAGGTACATAAGGAAAGCTGGTGGTGGAATGCAGAAGTCCAGGAAGTCATCAAAAGGAAGGAGTGCAGGAAGAAGTGGGAGATAGAAATGACTGACGAAGCTAGGAAGGACTACTGGTTAGCTAACAAAGAAGTTGCAATAGCAAAGAATACAGCATCATAGGCACTCTACCATCTTCTGGAAAGTGACTCAGTAAATGGCACAAAGACACTATATCAGGTTGCAAGACAAAGACAGAAAGATAAAGAAAATAGTCAGACTTCCTTCATAAGGGATGCTAGCAATAACCTGCTCACAAGTCCACAGGACATCAAAGGCAGATGGAAGGAGTATTTCCAGCAGCTTCTGAATGAAGAAAACCCCACAGAAGCTGTTCTGCCCCAGAAAGAGCCCACAATGAGAGAAGGGGAGCCCACCCCAGACGAAGTAAGAACTGCACTAAGGAAAATGAAGTCAAGGGAAAGCAGCAGCCTCAGATGAGGTTACAGCAGATATGATAAAGATGCTGGGTGAGATAGGGGAGAAATGGCTCTTGAGAGTATTCATAGCAGTGTGGAGAGAATTACATATTCCAGATGACTGACGAATAAGCATACTAGTGCCAGTGTACAAGAACAAAGGGGATATCCACAACTGTGGGCAGTACAGAGGCATCAAACTCCTATCACATTGCATGAAAGTTCTGGAGAGGGTGACTGATAAACTGATACGCAGAGTAGTAGAATGGGAGATGAGCAGTTTGGATTCAGATCAGGCTGCAGCACAACTGACTCAATGTTTGCAGTCAGACAGTTACTTGAGAAGAGGAGAGAGTCCAATTGGGTATTCCTAGACTTGGAGAAAGCATAAGACAAGGTCCCAAGAAAGCTGATCTGGACATTACTGCAGTGGTTTGAAGTCCCAGAAGCATTGGTAGAATTAGTGCAAGTGTGCAAGGATCCAGTGACTCAAGTATGAACAGTGTTCAGCCTCACAGAGGGACTCCCAGTGGGAGTGGGTGTATACCAGGGTTCAGCTCTGAGCCCACTGCTGTTGATACTGGTGATGGACTACATTAGCAAACAGGTCGGAGGGGACATATCAACAAAGTTGCTGTATGCTAATGATGTGGCATTACAGGCAGATTGAGCAAGAGCTTCAGCAAAGGATAAGAGAATGGAATGCAAAACTAAAGACACATGGGATGAAACTAAGCACAGATAAGACAGTGGTAATGGCAGCAAATTGGAGAAATCAGAAGAAGCTGAGACCAGAGATAGAAGGGAACATAGCGGAACAGGTAAACAGCTTCAAGTATCTGGGAGGGGTTGTTGAGGAAAAGGGAAGTCTGAATGAAGAGATCAAAGCTAGAATCAGAGGGGCTGCAGCCAACTGGCATAGAATGTCAGGTGTAGTCCATGACAGAAGAATACCAAAGAAGATGAAACGTAAGGTGTACAAGACAGTGGTGCGACCAGTACTACTGTATCGTACAGAAACCTGTGCAGTAAAGGCAGAACAGCTGAAGAAGCTAGAGGTGATGGAAATTAAGTCCCTGAGAAGGGTGGTAGGATGCACATTGTGGGACAGACGTAGAAATGAGGACATAAGAGCAGAAGCCAGAGTAGCTCCAATTGCAGAAAAAATCAAAGAGAACAGATTATGGTGGTTTGGACACGTGCAGAAAAGCAGAAGACAATCTGGTGAGGAAGATTTGGGACAGACAGGAAGAAGGTAAGAGAAAGCGAGGACGTCCATCAAAGAGGTGGATGGATTGTTTGAAAGAAGAATGGAGACAGTCAGGCATGAATGTTGAAGAAAGCAGGAGTGTGGCACTGAATCGAGAGAGTTGGCGACAGCACAGTACCCCGACCCCATGTAGAGAAATGGGAAAAAGGGGCTGATGATGATATGAATGCTTATATACAGGTTCAAGTCTCAGCCTTTCCAGTTCTGAAAATAACTTATCTAATATTATCTTCTCCAATATTTTTCCACAACATGAAAATAAACTTAAGGGTCTGTATGACTCTGGGCATGTCATACTCCCCTTTCTCTTAAAGACAGGTTTAACAAATGCATGTCTTCAATCTTGAGGAATCTGCCCATATTTATATGACCTAGTAAATAATACATACAATAATACTGTAAGTTCTTACTGAAGTGCTGTTAGGTCATTATTATAAATTCCTTCTCCTCCCTGTGCTTTGTTTTGATCCACTTTGCATAGTTCTTTTTCAATATAATCTAATTTGATTTCAGTATCTGAGGTTATCTGGATGTCACTAGGACAATTTATCACCCCCTTTGTGGATCCAAGCTGCTTTTGTACAAGATTTTGCAAATATATTTATCATCTGTTGTCTGAGAACAAATTTTAGAATTTACACATAGTTTATCAACCTGTATGTCTTTACTCCTTGCACACCTTATGTATCTATAAAATGGGTTCATATAATGCTCAATATATTTAAATAAATTTTCTTCAAATTGTTCTTGATCCTGTCTCACCCTGTGTTTAATTTGTCTGCCCAGCTTGTTTATTTCAGTTTTCAAAGTTGTAGATTGATCTGTTTTCCATTTCTTATATATTTTTTGTGTCTCACCTTAATCAAGTATTTTGTTCTTATGGAAATATAACCTATTGATGTGTGCCTTAATCCCGGTGTTAAATATATATATTTTTTCATTCAAGCAATTTCTCTTTCATAACTTAAAAACATTCCTTCTGCAGTTTTTCCACTGATTGCATCACTCCATTTAGTTTTACATAGTGATTGTTTTGCTTCCATATAATCTATTAATCTTCTGTGCATTGGTTTAGATTTCAGTTTGGCAGAATTTTCTAGCAACAAATTAACCTGTATAACACCATGATCTTTGTGCATCAGTGGTGATAAAACTTCACATGAAGTAACAGTAATTTCTTTAGGAACACAAACAATGTGTAGTGTGTTCCATTTCCTGTCTTTTTTTTTTTTTTTACAACTGGAAGTAATTGTTCTTAAACATATGTTGTGAACAATTTCCTTACTAATATTGTTGAATCAATATTATTCCAGTCTGCTTCTGGTAAATTTAAATCCCCAGGTAATATTATTCTTCCCTCCTGTTTTTCATGCAAGAAATGTATGAATTCCTGTAGATCATCAGCACTTGCCTTTGGTAGTCTGTACACTCCAACACTTGTTATATGTTCAAGGATTGTCTTTATTGTCACAATTATACAATCTGTAGTATTGGTAGTTTGAGGATTGTCTTTGTCACAATTACACAATCTGTAGTATTGGTGTTGTTATTGAACATGTAATAATTGCAAGTCTCATAATTATCTTTAATCATTCTCATAACACCTCCATCTGATTTTTTGTTAGAATGTCTGTTCATGTCTTTTACAGTAAAACATTTATATCCTTCAGAACTGATTTACAGTTATTGTTTTTTAACAATGTTTCACAGATAATAACAACATCAGTCTTGTGGGAACCTAGCAAATATTAGAATAATAAAAATACCTTTGTTATTAGTGCTCCTAGCATTAACAACTGTCAAATAAGCACCAAATTTTGCTATCTATGAACTGTTATTTTCGACCTGGCAAAACTCCTGTCTTGTGTTTGTCAGATATTGCAAAATATATGCCACAAAAGTTCTTTTTTCTGATCTTGACAAGTGCATGCTATCCCCAAAATTAGGCTTGGATGCTCTACACATTTCTATTTTTTAAAATGGGGCATTTTTTTAATGTAGGTATTTACCTAAAAACCTTTTTATTCACAGTATCCTGACTCTCTTTTCTATACGTGATTGGTGAAAAATATGTCCTAACACTTGTACAAGCTATGCTGTCTAAGAGGGCTATAAATTCCTTACTAATAGTCAGAAAGTCCTTGCGAATGAGATTATTTTATTATTTATGAAAGTATTTTCTACGATCAGTGGACTATTGTAGTTATAGTGAATGATATATGGGGAGCTTTAGCTATTCACAGCAGAGGCATCGTTCATTTGAACGCTGCACATGAAATTCACTTAGAGCCATGCAGGTTTTTGTTTCTCATAACGTTTGACAATCCACTTTATCAAATTAGAGTATATGTAGATAGATGTTTGACACTATCAGATGAAGTTAAAGTACAGTAGGACAATGTGATTATTTTTACATCAATTTTCTTCACAAGTAGATGTTGATTAGATGGAGTATTATAAATATGAAGTAATGTCCATCCAATGTCATGATCAATAAACTTCTGTTCATCATTGACATATACACTTTTTATTTTTTCTTGAATGGCTGACAAGAAAGGATATATAATGCATTTTAAAATGTTAGATGCAGGTTATAATATTTATTAAGTTATATTATCAAGTTATATTTTGAAATTTTGATATTTCGTTATTTACATTTGACATCTATATTCATACATATACATGATAGTTTCATACATAGTTTAGACATTTTTTGACAAATGATACACATGAGATAATATTTATTAGTTGTGATGATAACATTAACACAAGGTATATATGTATTTGTGCATTTATTTTTTGTCTATGTATAATATTTATTAAGTTATATTATTCAGCTACATTTTGACACTCTGATATTTTGTTATTTACATTTGATATTTATATTTATATATATATATACATGATAGCTTCACATATAGTACATACATCTTTCGTTAAATGATACACATGTGATAATATTTATTAATTGTAATGATATTATTAATACAAGGTATATATGTATTTATTTATGTATTTATTTGTTTATTCATTTATTCTTTGCTCTCACTGATACGGAATACAATGATGTACTTTGACCTAGTAACAGCCCTTAAATAATAATGCTACTATTTGACAAAATGCTCTAGTAGTTATATACAATGTTTCGCAATTTGTTTAGCGATATTCTGGCTTTGCTATGTTCTATCACACACAATGCCCTAAACTTGGAAATAACATGAAAATGCTTTAAACGAACAGCAATACATAAATATATGAATCTCAATACTTCACAAATGAAAATTGAAGCGATGTGCTGCTTTGTGTTTATGAATGATTTTAATCTCAAATATCCACTTGATAAAACGAACCAGCAGTTATATTTATGTAATGTTCTGCATTTTATTTAGTGACAGTTTGGGTTTTGCTATCCTCTGTCACAGGAAAAGTTTTAAACATGGAAACAAACATAAAAATGTTCCGAATGAATATTTATATATAAACATATGAATTTTAACATATTACAAACAAAAAATGAAAGCGATATGCTGTTTTGTCCACATGAGTGATTTTAGAGTTGGATTGGTAATATGGAATATTTTATTTTATTTTATTTTCATGTTGACTTCATTTGTTTACTCAGACTTAATATCTGAGCATACGAACAGAGTGATTGTCTTTAATAATTGAGATGCACTAAAGCAATGGAACTGAAGTGTTATTTACAACTAGTCACACACCACAAGCTTAGCGCCCGTTTTAGGTTTTAAATTTACTCTGGTCTGACTGGCAAAACCAGTAGTTTAATACAACACAGATATTGCGAGTCACTCAATGTTATACAGAGATAAGGGTAGATGTATATTTGACAAACCATAGATGCTACACACATTCCTGCATAGAAGCCTTGCAGTTAGTAAACACAAGAAAGTTTCTCTTGAACTGGGTGAGGCTTTGATTGCCAAAGAATGTACCTAATGAACTTGTTAATGATGTGATTAGAGAATATAACCAGTGCTATATAAACCATTGTATTACACGTGTTATTTGATCTGAAGAAGCTTGCAGTTGCAAGTGAAAGCGCTTATCTTGATTTTTTATTTCATGACTTTGGAATAAAGAGGTTTTTATCTGAAGAAGGTGTTTTCGTGGTGTATCCTGGATAGTTAATTTTTGCTGAATGTAGGTATTTACCTAAAAACCTTTTTATTCACAGTATCCTGACTCTCTTTTCTATACGTGATTGGTGAAAAATATGTCCTAACACTTGTACAAGCTATGCTGTTTAAGAGGGCTATAAATTCCTTACTAATAGTCAGAAAGTCCTTGCGAATGAGATTATTTGTACTGACACAGGTTTGTAGGTTCATAGGTGTGTACTAGGCTAATGGCCCTGGGGCCTTTACAAGGCTAGCCATAGGATTTCCCTGGCATAGTGCCACCCGATCTTAGTTCCTCTGTCAAGTAGAGCCACTGGAGTTATCCCCAGGATGAATTTTCTGTTTCCCATCCACTCATCAAGATTTCCCTTGAAGAGATTCAGTGAGGTGCTCTGCTTGACATGTATGGAAAGTCTATTCCATAGCATGGGCAGTCTCTGGGTTATGAACCTGTCCCTCCAGCATGTTCTGTTAATTGTGGTAATGAGGTTGAGGTCTCTGGAGTGTGTGGTGCCGAGGGATTGGGATTTCTTTAGATGTAGCATTTCTAACAGAGCTGGGTCAGACATGGCTTTGTAAGTCATACAGGGATTGCCGCTAAGGTGATGACAGAGAATAGTTGGAGGTTTTTGAGTCTGTCCGTATAGGACAAGTGTTTAAGGCCTAGGATCCTCTTTGTGAGGTACTTTTGCGGCCTCTCCAGTTGTTGCAGGTGTCTAGTGAGGTACATGCCAAATTGGGGCATTGTACTCTATGATTGGCCTAATGAGGGAAGAGTAGAGGGAGACAATGACCTCTTTCTTCCTGTATGTAAAACCCTTGGTAATGAGATGTGCCACATAGAAGGACTTTCTGACCACAGGGGCAATGTGGTGATGAAAAGAGAGGTTGCTGTCAACCTGTCTTCCCAGATCTCTTATAACGTCTTCTGTGTTCAGTGGACTACCATCAGTGTGGTAATTCATGGCAACTGGGTTTTTCCCAAAGGGGATGACAACACATTTTTTGGCATTGAGCTTAAGGCCATGGTTCTGAGACCAATCGGTCTCAGTGAGCCCATTCTGTAGGATGTTGACATCACTTGGGGAGTTAATAATAGCTCCCAACTTGCAATCGTCTGCGAACTTTGTCAGCCAGAGTCCCTTTGTGTTGGCATGGACTTCAGAGAAGTAGATACCAAACAGGAGAGGGCCTAGGACCGAACCCTGTGGAACTCCACTTGTGACTAGTCGGCAGTCTGACTTGGAGTCGGCTACTTTCACACTGTGGGTTCTGTGAGCCAGTTTGCAACCCACCTATTGATATAGGGGTTGATGCCTAGCTTAGTGAGTTTTTCTATGATTCCTGAGTGTTGAATGGTATCAGAAACTTTGGCCAGATCAAGGTAGGCTGTGTGAAAAACCTTCCCTTCATCCACAGTTCTGGTGACTGACTCAGAGAAGTCGAACAAGTTGAGCAGGCATGATCTACCCTTCACAAAACCAAACTGTGTGGAATCCAGAGTTTGGAGATTCCCTATATCCTTGTTTATTTAGTCTATGATGATGTGTTCCATAGTTTTGCATATCGGGCTCGTCAGGCTAATGGGGGGATAGTTCCCAAGGTCTGTAGTCGCTCCTCCTTTGGGGAGAGGGATGACAGTAGTGCGCCATTTGGTAGGGACAAAGCCGGAGGCGAGGCTGTGACTGAACAGGGCACACAGGTGAGGTGCCAGTTCACTCTGTAGTTCATGTAGAACACAGCCAGGGATATTGTCAGGTCCCATAGAAGCTGTATTCTTGGCCTTGGACAGTGCTGTTTTGACCTGTGCAGCAGTAATACTAGGTGCCTGGCAATCTACTGGTATTGTGATTGGTCCTTTGGGGGGGGGGGTAGTTGGCAAGGAATCTGTCAGCCAGTACACTGACAATATCTGTTGGATCGGTATAGGAGGTACCATTGTAGCTCAGAGCAAATCTGGATATTGCCGTGAAGATTCTTTACATAACTATAGAAGGCCTTATGATTGTCTTTACTATCTGCTGCAATTCTGTTTTCGTAGCTAGCTTTAGAGGATTTGATGAGGGGATCTCAACTTTTTGTTGAGGCTGATAAGGGAGTTTTTCCAGTCTTGGGTCTTCACCTGATTCCGCATCAGTTTCTTCTTCCTGTTGTAGAGTTTGTTTATGGCAGGGGACCACCAGATTTGCTTCTTTTTTGGAGGAGAGCATCTTGGTTCTGTTGGGGTATGGCGAGATCCATACATTTGTGTACGTGTTCTTACAGTGCATTGGTGTATGATTCGGCAGTCATACAACTATTCTCCATTTGCATGGGTGTTGTGAAGTTAGCCACCTCTGTTTTTAGGAGCCCAAAGTTAGCTTTGGAGAAGTCTTTCAAGATGGTTACCTTTGCAGGGGGGGGGGGGGTGGATTTCCAAGGTGATTAGTTTGTGGTCAGATCTGACTATTGGTGTAGAGCAACGGTCGCCCATTTTAATAATGACCAGGTCAAGGAAGTTTGCTACTTCTAGTGGGGGTAAGAACGAGCTGGTCCAGGGCATTGGAATTAATGAACTCCAGGAAACGCTGGGCAATTGTATTGGTACATGAGTAGTTTTCCCAGTTAATGGAGGAGTAGTTGAAGTCGCCTAGTAAGAGAGTGTTAGGTTGGACCTTAATATTCTCCAGGGTGCTTAGGAACGTGGAGTGCAAGTCTTGGGACATGGTTGGGGACCTATAGCAGGCTACAACCTGAATCGCTGTCTTATCCAATGTTAGCTGCACCTGAAGTATCTCTGATGCGTTATGTTGGGCTACCAGTCTGCAGGTGTGTGCATCCTTTATGAATATGGAAACGCCACCGCCTTTGGAGCTTCGGTCCAAGTTCTGAGGCCGAAAGGTGTGGAATGAGTTATAGCCTAGTAGTGCAGGGGTGCTTTCTGCTGTCTTAAACCAGGTCTCTGTTACAGCACAAATGTCGATGTTCTCCATTTTAACAAGTGCATTTTGAGATTGAGACTTCTAGCACTGAGCAGCATGACCCTCAGATTGCATTTGTTTGTATCTGTTACGGTAGTAATTTGGTCTTTGGAACACTGCCTAAAAAAGTCACTGTAGGGGTGGCAAGAGCCTTGGCCAGTATCTGAAAGCCCAGGGGTGACAGATGCAGGCCATCTCTGGCAAAGCGTCGAGGTCTCTGTCATGTCATCCCAGGCAGACAGATACTGGATCCCCTTAAAATGACACCAGAAAATTAGCCAATTGTTGAAATTGGTCATTTTCTGCTTGTACTGTGGTATAATTCTGGGCGATGGTAGGATGCTGCTCAGGGCTAGGGTCATACCCGCCTGAGCTACATAATCAGAGAGCTCCTCCATGTCGTCCAGGGAGGTATGTCTCAGATCATTCATACCCACATGTACAATGACAGAGTCATATTTGTACCTGTTGAGGGACCTGAGTGCGTGCGTTATGTGATGGATCCTGGCACATGACAGGCAGCTGACTGTTACTGTCTCCTTATTCAACCTAGTGAGTGAGACATCAGTGTGCCTCACTATCAAGTCACCTATGACTAGTGTGTTGGGTATGCTGTTTTGCCTTAGGGCCTTTGGTCGAGTGGCACACTGTTTAGGAGAGTTATGTGTCTTGTGATTAGTGTGTTGTGGTGGTGGAGTGCGTTTCTGACTTGGCGGTCTTTGCTGTGTGGGTAGATTTTTATTGAGAGCCTCCGCAAAGGTGGGTTTGTGTTTTTATGTGAAGGCAGTGCTGGTGTGTGTTCTGGAGGGCTATGTGTTCCATGTGGTGTGGTGCAAGTGTTGACCTTCTCCTCTTGACCAGCTATTCCCATCTTGGCTGGAGAGTGCGTGGCTTCCAATTTGGATATATAAGTGCATCTCTCGCAAGTCTGAGTGTTGGGAGGTAAGAGGAGAGGTTGTCTATGTACATGAGGCAGTTGCTACAGTGCCTCAGGATGCCCAAGCTCACCAGGTTAATAGGAGAAAGCACAGGGGACTGACCTTGAGACATGCCTAGAGGGGTGGGCATTGATAATAAGTACTGGATCTGTTTCCTCGTAGAATGTTTAGTGCTGGTAGCACTTTTGTGTGCTACAATAATTGCTGCAAGAAGTCTGGTAAAGTGCTAGACTAATAAGCTAGTATAAGTGCAGGAGAGGAGAGAACTAGTAGATCTAAAGAACAAATTGAAGAGCAGACTTTGGCACCGCTCAGGAGCTTACAAACAGTCCTGGATACAGCAAGTTTGTGTCTGGACTAGACTAGTTACAGGAAAGGCCGGAAACAAGGGCAAACATGGGCTTTTAAACCATATGAATAAAAACAGATCCCTACTTCCTAACATTAAGGTGTTTTAAAGCCAGTCTCACATCCTCTATTTTTGTTCTTGGAAGGCATAACACTACTTGATGTTCATTGTTTTATCTGCAGATGTAAGTATCATTTCATCCAATAACTGAATCTGCAATTACAAGAATGTCTTTTCTGACCAGATCTGGAGAATCGTCAACTTCTAATTCAGTAATATATGCTCTATCAGTTGTTACAAAGGAATGATCTTCATCACCATTAGTCTTATTAATCCCACTATTTTTATTGCTTATTACATTTGCAGGCATACAATTTTCATTGATTTGGCTTTTTGCATCCCCAGCTTGAGCCATAATGTCAGCGTCTTTTTCTACTTTTCGTTACAGTAATGTTTTTCAGTCTTTCCACTTTCATAGGTTCATATGAGGATACTAGGCTATTGTCCTGGAGGCCGTTATAAGCCTAGCCAAGAATTTCACCCATGTTCCCACAAAGTCAGCACCTGTTTCCCCTGTCCAGCAGGGACATAGGTGGGATCCCAGGGATGTATTTTCTGTTTCTCATCCAGTTGTCCAGGTTATTTTTAAAGGGGGCTAATGAGGTACTCTGCTTGACATGGAGAGGGAGTCTATACTGCAGATGGGGGAGTCTTTGGGACACAAATCTATTCCGCCAACAAGTTCTATTAATGTCACAGACCAGTTTGATTTCTTCCTTTTCACCTGCCCTTTGCCCCTTTTTTCTACCTTCTCTTTCGGAAAAATTATGCATTTTTTGACAGAAAAATGTTATCATTTTCTGTAATCTTTGTGTTACACAACAAAGCAGTATCTTTTTTAGTATGCATTCTCTTAGCTTTACAGACATTTATCAGTTTTTTTTTTCTTTATTTGTTGTGAACGACTTCCTTTCTTTCTTTTTTTAATGTTTTTTTTCTGTACACAGAATCATCAGATTGCTGAATACTTGTATCCAGAATTCCAAAGTTGTCAGTGGTGTTATCTTGTTCAATAGGGGTCGAGTGATCTTTACAGATAATAGCCACTTCCTTTCCTAATCTTTTTGCCTAACCGTATTTATCTCACCAGTCCAGTCATTAATATATGTAACAACAATTCTCCAAGCTGTGCTAGTTGCACAAGTGCAGTCATCATCAATAAGTCTAGATTTACTTCTAATAGTGGTAAGCAAATCATCCAACTTTTGACATGAGTAATACAGATCACCAGTGTTATCAGGTTTTACTTTTAAATATACATAGCATTTAGCATATTGTACAATTTTTTTATTTATTATTATTTATTTGACAGTTGTTGACCAGGTTAGTTCAACTGAGCAAAGGCCCTTTTTCAGCAGAGGCCCGGGGAGAAAAACTCCACAATTTGTACACACATAGATAGTATAACGCATCAAAAGTGTGTAAACTAATCATAAAACTAGTATAACAAAGTGTACACATAGATAATATAAACTAATCTTAAGAGGAAACATGTGCATCGAAAGTTATTTAAAGACTAATACCAAGGCAGTTAGAGTGGTACAATAGCAGACACAGGAGTCTTGACAGTAAAAGGAGACCAGTGTGCAGTCATTTGTGCATCAGTAGTTACATACCAGCATATAGCCTTGCACTTTGAATGGTACAGTAGCCAACATATGTGCCTTACAGTATCAGAAGTTGAAGACAGAGCTCAAAATAAGAGAAAAGACTTGTACAAGATACTTGTGCTTTAGCAAATCCTTAATGGCCTAATAATTTAATGAATCCTTATTCAGCTGCAAATAAAGAATTCTAAAAGAAAAGAATAATCAAAATCAGTTACTACAGAATTCAAAAATAATTTGTCAACTTCTGTGAGAGAAAAAATCACACAAACAATATACAACAAAATATTAAATTGAGTACAGTAAAGTTGTTGCTCTAACTGTACAAGTTGTGAAAATCACATAAAAACTGGAATTCCTTTACACCTGCCTCGAAAGGGCGCAGTAGCTTTCACTCAGTCACACCCCTTTAACAGTAAAGATCAGTAAATCACAAACCAAGTCAGGATTGTTTAGATAACCTCTGCCTTGTCCTGTCTGCAGTCTGTGTGAATTTGTAGCTGACTAGGCCCCTAGGGATGACTAGAGTTTTTCTGTCTAAAAGCTAACCTTTTCTAATAACAAACAATAAAAATGTAAAGGTAAAACAACAAAATATAAATCAAAGTAAAACTTGACTACAACCTATCCCTTCATTTCTGCAAACCGTGAAAAACAATGGTAAAAAAATAAAATGTAAATTCACGTAAAACTTCTCTTACCAGGCAACTGCACAGTCAATCACAAACCGAGACAGGATTATTTAGATAAGCTGTCCTCTTGTTGGCATTGAGTTTTAATTTTTTGCTTTGGTAACAGTCATTTGTCTGTATTAGACACTCTTGCAGAATATTAGTGTTGTTGATTGAATCTATGATAGCTTCCAATTTTTCAGTTGTCTGCAAACGTGGTGATCCAGAGGCCCTTGACATTAGGCTTGACCTCTCAGAAGTAGATGCCAAACAGGAGTGGGCCCTGTACTGTGCCATGAGGTACTCCGCTTGTGATCGGCCTCTTTGTGGAAGTTGTCTTACCAGTTCTGACTTCTTGGGTCCTATCTGTGAGCCAGCTGGCAATCCAGAGAGGTATTTAGGGATTAATGCCTAGTTCGATGAGTTTGTCAGCAATACTTGAGTGGGGTATTATATCAAACGTCTTAGCCAGATCTAGGTAGGTGGTATGCATCATTTTCCCCTCATCCATTGTAACCCACTCAAAGAAGTCTACCAAGTTCAGTAGGCATGACCTTCCTTTTGCAAAACCAGACTGGGATGGGTGCAGTGTCTGTAGGTTGTCAGTGTCTTTGCTGATCATTTCCATGATGATTCATTCCATGGCTTTGCATATTAGACTAGTCAAACTAATGGGTCTGTAGTTTCCTGTGTCAGTTGATGGTCCACCCTTGTGAAGAGGGATAACCATTGCTGTCCTCTATTCACGTGGTACATAGCCTGTCTTGAGGTTGTAGATGAAAAGTGACTCAAGTGGTTGTGGTAGGTTATGTTTCAAGGTGTTTAGGAGGCAACCTGGGATTTTCTCTGGACATGTTCAGGCTGTGTTTTTGGCCTTAGTGCATGCCACCATGACTTGCCCCTGCTAATAGTTGGGGGAGTTATGCTAGTAGGGATTTCATGTGAGGAGGCAGGGGGAGAGTTGGGGTGAAATTAGAACTGGATTTGCCAGCCAGCAGATTTCCTGTGTCACTGTGCTCAGTGAAGGTGGTACCATTTACCACCAGTTCAGCATACTGCTGTGTGTTACCTTTAAGGTTTTGGACATAGCTGTAGAAGGTCTTCTGTTGTCTTTTTGCATGAGAGGCTATCCTGACCTCATAACTGGCCTTGTTGCATTTCATTTGTCCTCTTAGTTTACTGTTTAGTTGAATTAGTGAGCTCTTGCCATTATGGGAGTTGTCGTTTCTGATTTTGGACATGACTTTTTTCCTTTTGTTATATACTCTGTTAAAGTTGAGATTCCACCAGTGTGGTTTGTTTTTGTGGTTTGTTTCAGACTTATTTCTGGTAGATACAGCAGCCTCTATGCAATCATTTACATGCCTCTACAGGGTTTCTGTGAACAATTTCGCATAGATTATTGTGAACTCGGAGTTTGGAGGGGCATTGAATTTTGACAAACTGTCACTTAATAGGATGTAGTTTACTTTAGAATAGTTCCTGACTGTTATGATATTTTTCTAAGTTTTTCATGTTGATTTTAATTTTGAAGGAAATAGCTTTGTGATCCGACTTCACAAGTGAGAATGTGACATGGGGTGGGGGGTGGGGGGGGTGCAGCATCCTCCCATATTGGTGAGTGCTAGAGTACTAATCCAGTATCTTTGAACCCCTGGTTGAAGTGTGCACTGGTCAAGGGTATTTGTGTTAATAAAGTCCAGGACACATTTTGCCTGCAAGTTGGAAGCGGTGTATGTTTCCCTGTCTATATAGCGTAGTTGAAGTATCCCATGAATGGGGTATATGCCTGGATGGTGAGTGCCTCTAGCAGGTGTAGGTACAAGTTATGAGGTTCTTGTTGCATATATGGTGACCTATAGCTTGCTAGGATATGGTAAGGGGCTTTATCTATGTTGATTTGCAAGTAGATAAACTCCAGCGCATCATCCTGTTTAACCTACCTAGACGTATACTTGTTGCTAATGTAGCTCAAGACACCTCCACCTTTAGTCCCTATCTGTGCATCTAATGGTCTAATTGTCTTGGAAGGTACTGAAGGCTTCCACTGCTACTTTCCATGGCTTTAAACCATATTTTAGTAGCGGCACAGATGTCTATGGAGAGCCTGTAGGTTTTGGAGTTTCTTGTTAAGGCTCCAAGCATTGAGCAGTAACACCTTTAGGTTTTATTTGTTAAGATGGCAGTTTTGTCAATTTACCATTACTTAGAAAAGGCTCTAAGAGAATGGATAAAGTTTTAGACAATATCCGGAAGCCCTTGGATGGACAGCTGCGTACTATCCATGGGAAGCAAGCGCTGAAAGGTGCTTAATAAACTTTAAGCACCTGTCTTATGTTAGAAGGGTGCTTAATAAAGTTGATTTCTTCCTAAATTTGGAGTGCAATTGTTGTGGTCCTTGTCCTATATATTGTTTACAGTGTGAGTAGTTACAGTGTTTGGAATAACATGAAGATCCAGGTTTTGAACACCTACAGTAATTGTGCATCGTCAGACTACTGTAGTTAGTAGTGTTCAGAGACTATTTGGCTAAAGGGACCCGTTGGTACTTGACATTGATTTAGTTTTAACAATTATCTCTGAAACAGCAACATGTGCAAGTGTTTAAGGTGGTCTGTTATCTCGGTCTTGAAATGTATATTGGTTTCATTGCAAATGTTTGTTGGGAGGTGAGACTGTTTAGCTGGGATAACCTTATCAAAACCCTTTTTTCCAATGTCAGATACAATTTGAGGTGTTTTCAGAGTAGTTTCAGAGCTTGTGCAAAGATCATATGGGGATATCTTTATTTATATATATATATATATATATATATATATATATATATATATATATATAAATAAAACAACAAAGAAGACAAAAAACTAGTCCAAATACCACCAAAAAGTGTAAAACCACAGCAAAAGGAGTCCAGGAAAAAGGTTTATTGAAACACTCTAGCACCTGTTTTTGTACTCCTGGAAGGCACTAGTTGCTGAGGCACTAGAGTGTTTTAATAAACTTTTTTTTCATATCTTTATATATAGTTTGTGCTTGGAGGGCAATATCTGTTTAAGTATTTCAACGATGATTGTATATATCAGAATTGAGGCACAGGCTGGTATGGATAGACAGTTGGTCTTCTGTGCACTACTCAGTCATATTCTTGTTACAGAGGTGCTGCTAGGGCAAGGTGAAAAGTGCATCTGCCCTGGGTTCAAGTTGCTGTGGGACATGACTGGCAGATCAGTGGGGTAGTATAGTATCAGCATTCAGAAATGAATGCCAGTACTTTATGATCACAGATGAAGCTGTGAAGCACTTCATTGGTATTACAACTGTAGAAAACTGCTGGTTCTGTTCCATTTGTAGCACATGGTTTGCCATATTTTTAGCATAGAAGAGATTTTTTGGTCCTTGATTTAGAGTTGGAGAGAGGCTTGAGAATAGGGAACTATACAAGTTGCCAGATAATATAGCTACAGTTCTGCCTATTTTTGGCTACAGTTATAAACTTGCAAGTTTTATCGGTGCCAGTTTGATTACAATGAATATTCTTGTATTTTTTTAGATTAATGCCAGGAAAGTTATATTCCTTATGGGGAAGTAGTACATTTGTGGCTATGGCATTTCATAATACATTAGTTAAGAAGTTAAAAATAAAGTAGTGAACTTTCAGTTATGTAATGGCCATATCAATCAGCTCCAATCAAAATCCTAAATATTAATAAGTCTTGGCCTTTCAAGTCTTTAAGGTGATCAGCTATATTAATAAAACTACTAGGGGTCTTTATGTTGGTTCCAAACATTGTCTTGGTGTAATTTTTGGACAGTTTATTGGAAATCACCCAGTGCCATGGTGAGTTAAAGTCACTTTGCAGGAGTTGCTCAATGTTTATAAGGGAGGACTCAGAAGAAAACTTAGAATGTCATCAGCATAAAGTGTAATTCCATCTAGGAAAGTTTCAGTGATATCTATGAGTAGAGAAAACAGAACTGTCCCTATGACTAAGTCTAAGGAATACCAGAGGTGCATGATTCAGTGGCAATGAGTTTATTTCCTGACTGAACAACAGAAGTTCAGTTGTCCAGGTAATGTTGAAAAAACAGCTTAATGTATTAGTTCTAAAACCTATGGACCTACACTTTTGAATGGGTAGCTGAAGGCCAATGCCAAGTCATGGTTTATTAGTCTGTGCCAGTACTTTATCCTGCTTCCCCCTCAAACAACTCTATAACCTTTGTCTTACAAAAAGGATTAGGCTACAACAATGGAAAATAACCATAGTAAAATTTCTTCTGAGGGGCTCATATCCCTCATCGCACAACAAATTACAAATTCAGACCAATTCAGTCCTTCTTTCGGCTTTTCCCGGTTAGGGGTTGCCACAGCGGAACTCCGGTCCGCTAATGATTGGCAGTAGATTTTTACAGTGCCGAGGTGCCAGCTCGATGCCTAACGTTCAACGAAGGCACGTCCATTCATGCATGTTTTTCTAATGCCACAAGACCGCAGGGAGGACATGCAGACTCCACACAGAAGGCGCTCCAGCCAAGAATCGAATGGGAGGACCTCTTGCTGTGAGGTGACAATGCTACCTCTGCACCACCATGGCTTATATAGACCAATTCAGTCCTATATATGCCTGTACTCCATATATAGCTACAAGTCAAACAACACAACTTAACCTGTGATAGCCCTAAAGGGAACACACAGAGTAAAACAATAACCATAATGCCCTAGTCCTAACTAAAAAAGACAGCAAATCACTAAACACAACTCCATACAGGCTCATGCAAAATACAAAGAACAGCACAATACTACAAAACACCACAAAAATGGGCAACATTATCACACAGTAAAGTAAACCAAAATAAACCAAATAGAATTAAACTTAAACCTCATCAGCAACACAAAAATAGAAGATATATTTAAAATCATATACAAGAAGACAACGGTCCTTCATCCAGCAAGAACGTAGTTCAAGTACACCAACAGGAAAAGCAACATGACAAAGAGTCCTACAAGAACAAAGAGAATATTAATATACCTATATTAGAAGAAAAACAAAAAGGCAACAAAAGACTCAGAAATAACATCAGAAAAAATGCAATACATACAATTAGGAAAAGAAGAGATAAATGCCAGAAAACAAACAAGGTGGGATGTAAATGTAGTTCAAGACTGGCAAAACAAAAGCAATATGTCATAGACTTACAAACTATTATATCACAAAGTTAAATGTACTTGAAGAAACACAAATAAGCAAGAATATGTTATAAGCAGCTTTGTAACTATATAAGTAGGAGTCAACAGATATATAAATAATCCTCCACTAAACCGAAGTATCAACCTAATGACAGATACAGGACTAACAGATGTAAACAATGTATTTAAAGCAGTAATTAAAAAATGAAAAATGCAGAAGAAGTGGAAAAGACACAGCAGAACAGCACAACCCGCTAACAGTTAAAGAAATAACAGAATTAAGAAACAGTAAAGCACTCTTTCATGGTCCACGACACAACCAATAGGAATCAATTACCTATGCAAAGAAACAAACCTGCCAAAAACATACACAAACCACTCCTGATGAGCAACTGTAGTAACCTTACTATCAGAATTTGGAATGGAAGCAAAACAAATAATGAGCCTAACAAGACAAAAGTGAGACATCACTACGATCCTATTACCAAACATCAGGAAATAACTTCAAAATATGGAGAAAGATAATGTCAAGCACACACCAACAAAACGCTGAAAATCCATTTAATCAACATGTTACAAAAGACAAAAAGCATGCCAACAAAGAAAAGAATGAAACTCACTGTCGAAACAGCAACATATGAAGACAAAACCACAATCTGAAGCAACCTCAAAAAAATAATAAAATACGGAACACTAAACATCTACTCCATACAAAACCAGCAGAACAAGTATAATATTTTACCTGTATATAACTTTAAAAATCTGGAGAAAGCCAAAAATAATGGTGGGGGGGGGGACAAAACCCCCAAAATAGGGACACACTTTAAATATTGCTCATATAAACTTAGAAAGTTGCTAGAATAAAAGGTCTTGTGTTACTATGCAAGTTCTGAAGGATATGAAGTCGGAAATTCAAATGTCTGTCATTATTCAGTGAATTCAGTTTTCACTGATTTGCCACAAAAATCCAGAATAATCACATATTTTATGAGGAACAGCTCAAAAATATGAGGCAAAAAATCTGGACAGTTGAGATGTATGATCACTAATCTTAATTGTGTCTCTTTGTGAAAATACAAGGCCTACAGTTACAAGTTTCACCTCCTTAACAAAAAAAGTACATCTGTAAAAGATAGACTGAATCGGGAAACTTGCAATGTCATTGAATTGCTTTTACGTGGTGCACACCCTACAACCCCTCTAGTTATATATACTAACTATTAAGTTACTGTACCACAGAGTACAGGAATATTCCAAGGTACTGCTGTCTCAGTCACTGTATACATTCTGCATATTCAAAGTTATGTTTGCAATTGTGGTTCTCATATATTCAATCGGAGTAGCCTAATTATGTTCTCACCATCTAATAACACTAAACTGCAGAAAAGTCTACAAAAATAAGGCAAATTTAAATAAAAAAGTCTCTATATAAAACTAGCAAGAGCTCAATGGTTAGATTATAACATTAGCAATATCAACCCCATCTTCAAATGTTTTCACAATGCCATTTGCCCAACCTCTAACAAATGAATCAAAAAATTAAAACCGTTCAATGTACTTCATATTGATCACTGCTGCGGTGTCCTAAGCTACATTGGTTCTGTTATAGAAGGATATAGCCGGCCAGCTTCCAAAGCTTAGGGTCATCTTCCATGCACTCAAACTGGTAGTCAGCTCATGCTGAACTGACTAAAAATAAAGGTGGAGTACCAAGACTTTCAGTGTTTTCCCACCATCAAAGAGTACGGTCCTCTGAGTCTTTTGAGGATCTACAGTTTATTTATTTCCAGTTTGATTACCGGGGAAGTCCACTGGGCTGAAATGACCCATTTTCAGTGGAGGCCCAGGAAGAAAAGCTCCAAGTTGCATGAAACAATTACAATACAAGCGGTACATGGGTATAACAGATACATTATATAAAAATTTACAATTAACACACATGGAGTCATGGTATTTAACATAGTTCAGGGTTTTACAGTTTCATTTAAGGAGCAGTCTAATATGTGAAGTTTGACAACAATGTAAGTATGAACATGAGTAGAAGGAGAGAAGACAGAATAAAGACATAGCGAATACACTCTGGTTACGCATAATTAAACATGGATGCTATTTACAATATTTACAAGGTTGAGTTGAGTCAGAGTGGCTGTAGGTGTTATTGAGAGCATAGTTGGCTTTTGCTGTTCCATTATTGGGCAGATAAGTTCCATTTGAGGAAAAAAAACTTCCATTTCAAAAAATTATTTGTTTAATAACACTTTCCTGTTCAGGAAAGTTATTTTAAAGCTAGGAATTTGTGTTTTTATGGACTGTCATAAGACTATATTGTACTTTTAGAAGGGAGTGCTCTTTTTTCCTGTCAGTTTAAAAGTTGTTTAAAGTATTTAAACATATTTTTTTTCTGTGGAGAAATTGTATTTATTTTACTTTTTGAGTTTGGCAAAGTGTTGCAAAGCACTTTTTACTGTTTTTTTGTGTGAAAAAAGTAACTTTTAAAGACTTTAACACTTTTACCGGCTACTGGCTTTTGCTGTTTGTTTTCCTTGGGAAAGAAACCATCAGTCCCATAGTCAGTCCTCCTTCCAGCCATGAAAAGAAAAAGTTAAGCTAACAGCCTTTGCCACCACAGCAGGCTAGCAATTTGCCTCAGCTGCAGATGGGTGGATCTGCTATGGCCATTAGTTGTACCTCAGACCACTCATCTTTTACCCCCAGATCCCCCTGGTGTACCACCTATGTTCATCATGAACTGGAGTTTAGCCACATCTTCTGTGACTGTTGGGGTCCCCTCAGTGAGTAAGGGAGAGACACTGTTGTTGGTCCTTGAAAAGGGAAGACTTCCATATTTTGTCTGAATGTTGTGCCCAATCACAGGGGAAGTGGCTGCTGCCACAAATAACACAGTTGGCCCCATTTTTCCTGTCAAAAAGAAACAGAAAACTAAACATGCATCTACTCCTCCTCAAATTTCCTTGAACAGGAATAATTTACTGGGTCTGGTTCAGGGTTTAACTCAGGCTACTGACCCTTATAAATAGATTCTGGTAAAAGAAAGAGGGGGTACCTCTTTTTCTGAAGAGATTCACAATTCCCAGTCTAGGCAGGAAGACGAAGGGACAGCTACAGTGTTTTCTCCTCAGATTTCTTATTAAGACTCCGAGGAGAGCTCAGTTTCTGATTCTCTCTGTGGGGTTTCTCTGTCTCTGATACTATTTCCAGAATGTCCCAGTGTTTTCAGTGGGAGAACACTGAGGTTTTCAGTCTCTCAGAAAATACTGTGAGCGGTTAAAGAAGGGATTTCCACAAACTTCACCGATTCCTCCAGGTCTGTCAGCTTTGGAGGGTGTGTGTATTATTGCCTGCGGTTGTCGATAGCCAGCTAGCTGCCCATAAAAACAGATATGATATAAAGTTCCTCAATATTTTAAGTTTTTATACAGTCTTCCTAAACCTGACCCAGCAGCTATAGCTTTAGTTAGTCATACTGTTGCTAAACGATTAGTTAATTTCAATCTTCCTCATTCTGATAAGGTTGGGAAGATCACTGATAAGTTTGGGGGGAAAGTGTATATTTATGCAACTTTGATTTTCAGAATTTTGAATTTTCAAGCTCATATGTTAAGGTATGTTTTGACTAATTAGGAAAGTATGAAAAATGTTTTGTCTGCAGTTTTTCTTATGAGGAAAAATCGGCTTTAAATAATTTAGTTTGTTTTCTATTGTAAAAGTCACTGTTTGTTATTTAGAGTGTATGTATGATTCAGCTGATACTTCTTCAAGGGCTTTGGCCACTGGCACTTGATTAAGGAAGTTCACCTATCTGCATTCTCAGAATCTCCCAGATGATGTTAAAATTGGATTTTAAATTCTCATTTGGACAAGGATTTAATTTTTGACCCTCATCTGTAGGGATGAGCAAAAAGTGTGATGATAAGTGTAAGTTGATATGGGGAATCTCTAAGATTTTTTATCCCTTCTTTTCCAAATTTTCTAAAGGATCCTCTAACCTCTTCATCCACGTTTGGCAAAAAACAAAATAAAGAGTCTCACCAAAATGCAGGTAAACAAACCTTTAGGAATAAATGGCAAGGAATTCCAAAAAGAATTGTGGAACTCCCCAAAACTAAGGACAGTCCAATAAGTCAGAATTATTTAAGTGACCTTGTAACCCCCTCCCACCCTGACAGCAACTTTTCTCTTCCAGAAAGTCTGAATCTCCACTTTTCTCTTTTGCAGTAGATAGTTTCAAACAGATCGGTTCTGAAGATCATTCTTCAAAGTTACAGATGACAGCGGGAGGAAATTGCTCCTTTCCATGGGGTAATCCCTCCTTCACCAAACCAGACTGTTTTACTTCCACCTGTCCTTCATCACATGCTGTCCCAGGGAATGATGAAACTAGTTCCTTCTTCCCAGGTGGGAAAAGGTTTTTATTCAAGGATGTTTTTAGTACCAAAGAAAGAAAATGTTTGGAGACCGGTTCTGGATCTTTCTTTCCTAGACCTGTTTGTGATAGTGCCTAAGTTCAAAATGCTGTCACTTCTGAACCTGTTACCTCATTTTCCTCATTAAAGTTTCCTAGTAACCCTGGATTTAAAATGTGCTTATCACATCCCTATTCATCCAGACTTCAGGTACTTCTTAAGGTTTTGTGTGTCTGAATCACATTATCAGTTTTATGCCTTACCATTCAGACTACCCACTGAACCAGGAGTGTTGACAGTGTCAAGTTCCAGTTATAGCTCATTGCAGGCTATAGGGTATCTACATTTTACATATTTAGATGACTTCCTTATATTTGCAAAGTCTTTTGCAAAGTGTCAAGGATCTCTCACTTGGGTGAGCACACATACTGGGATTCTAAGAGAACATTTAAAAGTCTTTTTTGACTCTCTTTCACACAGGATTGTGTGCCTGGCATCAGCTAGAAATCTTAGTTCAAAGAGCTTATATTCCACAGGAAAACAATAGAGCTATATCTAGATATTTTTCTAAGGTTTCCCATTCAGACTTCAGCCACTGCAAGGGAATGTGATTCTCATGATACCCCCTAGCAAGACTCCACATGAGAAAGGTACAATGGTAACTGAAGTCTACCTTGTCCCAGTACCAACATCCTTTGTCCTTTCAAATCCCAGTGTTGGGGCTTATTAGAATGGAAATCATTTGGTGGAGACAGCAAATATCCTTAAATCCAGGTCTCCCCTTCTCCCTCCCTGATCCAAAGCAGTCAGTCACCACAGACATCTCAGACTTTGTTTCAGGAGGGATAAATGTTCAAGGTGTGTGGGACACCAAGGAGAAATACAAACACGTAAATATAAAAGAGATTCTTGTCCTGACCAAAGTACTCAACTCTCTGAACCATCATTGGTGCCTGGAACCTCTTCAGACTGTTACAGACAATGCACAGTACCTCAACAAGCAAAGGAGAACTAGGTTGTACCCCGTTTGCAGCCTGTGTTAGCTTGGGATATACTCAACAACAGAGTCTCACTCTGCAAGCCTCATATATTCCGTCAGAATAAAACTGTGTGGCATGCAAGCTGAGCATGACAAGGGCAGGCCCTCATGAATGGAAACTAGATGAGGGGTCTTCCAAATTTCGATCTGTTTATGGGGAGTTCCTCAAGTATACTTATTTCCTCCTGTCTGAAAAATCAGCTGGCAGTATTCTGCTCCAGAATTCCATGTAAAAAAGCCTGGAAGATGGATGCCATTTTTTTCCCTTGGACAGGAATGTTCCTGTGTGCTTTTCCACCCTTTCCATTAATATGCAAGGAACTTCTGAAGACTCAGAAGGAATCTCCCAAGACCATTGTAGTGACTCCCTTGTCACCAAGGCAACAGTGGTTCTGACCTCTTTTGGAAATGGCCAGGGGCAATTACCATAAGCTTCTTCACACATTGGATCTACTTACATAATATCAACCCTGACCCCAATCAACTTAGTTGACTGGATGATACAGTCTTAATTTCCTTTAAGTACTTGTTTAGTGAGGATGTGCAGCAGGCACTAACAAATGCAAGAAAGCCTACTATTAGAAAATCATATATTAGCAAACGGAAGAGATTATCTAATTGGTGCCGATTCAGGGCTGGTTGTTTTCTGTTTTAACAATATTTGTGTAAGTTACTATCCTGTGACCTTTCTTACTCCATCAAAGTTTATTTATCAGCCATTTCAGCATGTCTGTCTAGGGACCCTCCTCTTTTCATGCATTCTCATGTTGAAATGTTTTTGAAAGGTGTTTTTCATAAGAGGACTCCCAAGAAAACCAGTGACCCACTTCTTGGAATCTTAATTTTATGTTACAGAAGCTCCATTTGTACCAGCTAACCTGGCTAACTTGAAGTTCTTAACATAAAACACTTTTACTGATTGCTTTGATCTCTGTAAGAAGGGTATCCGAGTTGCAAGTTCTTACTGTGTGTCAATCCTGCCTTGTTTTCCACAGAAACAGGGTTTCTTTGAGAGCTAATCCTTTAATGGCTAAAGTGGTATCCAATTTACTTTAAGCCAAACTGTCCATCTTCCTGTTTTTTTTTTTCCTGAACCCAAAGATGAGGAGGAAAGGATACTTCATACATTGGATGTCCACAGATGACTAAGGTGCTATTTTGACGGAACTAAATCTTTCCAATTGTTGGATCAATTGATAATTTCTTGTGAAGGTAAGGAAAAGGGATGACTTGTGTCAAACAGGAGTATTTCCAAATGATTGTCTAAGCCTATTACCTTTTATCTTTTGTTATACTTACCACAACAAATCTGTTCCAGGCAGGGTCAAGACCCACTGTACCAGGGCCTTGGCTTAACTGTGGCTTTTTGGAAAGGGTTGGATTCTAGAAGTATTCTAGAAGCTGCAATTTGGTCTTCTGTACATACTTTACAAAGCACTATAAGCTTGACTCCATCTCTAGATCTAGATCAGCCTTTGCTAAGACTATTCACCAGGGCCTACTGGATTCTTCTCCTCCCACCTTCCAAAATTTGTAAGCTATGGTAAACTACCCATATAGCTTAGGCTATTGCAACAGTGACCAATATGAAGAACATAGTACAGTTGTGATAGTAAATTACAGTAACAGTAGATGTTCAAATGATCACTGCTGCAATAGACACTCCCTCCCTCCACCCACTTGTTTCTTGGCGTATTGTTTTTGCCAGGGTATGGACTTTTAATTTTTGTTGTTCCTAGTATTGTCTTTTGAGGTCTCCGCTTCCTTCTCTCTGTTGGCATGAAAATTCTGAAGGGCTTGGCACCCAAACCTGTCTTGTTAGTCAGCTCACCTCAAGCTGATTAATGGTTTGGGCATTTGGAAGGTGCCCTGAAACTTTGGAAGCTGACTGGCTGTTATAGCTTTGCAGGATATAAATCCATATAGCTAAGGCCACTGCAGCAGTGATCATTCGTGCTGTTGTGGTAAGTTTACTTACACAGCTGTGCTTTACACCTTCTGTTAAATGACCAAAGCCTACTTTACTCTACTTAATGTGATGCTGTGACATTTTTTGTGGGACTGTAGAGATCGCATGGTTCATGACCTGATGTCCCTTCTTTTTTTAAATCAACCTTCTATTTGGGTAAAAGTCGAGTCTCACTCATTTTTAGGCGAGTGCTGAAGACACTCACTCCCCATTGATTTGACGGTAGTATTTTTAGACCAATGGACATGGTCTGTAAAATCCCAGCTATAATACATCATATAGCAATTATTATGGGCCTAAGTGCATTGTTTGTTGTATACTGCATGTAAAACAAGCTGCTCATTCAATTTGACAGAAAAGACAACAGACAGTGGATACTACTGTGAATCTGAGATAATCTTATCTAGAACAAGTATCTCTGTAGTAAGCCTGACTGGTATTATTTAATGAAAATGAGGTTGTGCAAGTACACTGGAAATAATGGTACTCTAAGCAGACCAAAGAATTGGTTTGCTCTACAAAAAAACTAAGCAAGTATATCTCCTTTTTTTCATCATTTGAGTCATGGGATTGCAAGTGAATTTCCATCAAACAGTGTTCTTCATACTTGATTGTACATTTGAAAACTGGGAAATTCTTACATTATGTTTACGTACTAATGGTGTTTGTTCAATACATTGATGACTGTCACATCAAAGGCTTTTAAATCAAGACTGGTGATTACTGTCTGTAACTTACCTCTAAAATATGGTAACCTCACAAGTAGATTTATTTATCACAGAGATGCATGGGGTCTTTTCTCCCTGCTGGGTGGGGTAGAAATGTTTTTGCTGGAAGTCCATTCGTTGTACCACTTTTGAGTGTACATGGTTTTCATGAGATAGGTTTCAAATTAGTGAACTGCATACCCATTTACCAACTTATGTTAGTTGCTGTAAACAGTATACACATCATTGTGACAATCCAGGAATGAAGACAGACATTTCCATTTTGTACTGATCTTTGTATAGTTGTTCTCTGCACCAACTCCAGATGCAACAAATATACACGTTTACCTCCAAGTGGTACTCCTACTTAAGAAATGTGTATTTTCATTTGCTGACCCTACCCCTCACCTGTAGCCATAGTTGCAGTTATTTATTTTATTTAGGTTTGTTAACCGGGGTAGTGCTTTTATTAAAACTGATCTTTAGATATAGACTGGGGGTATATCAGAGTGAATATAAAGAACAATTACTAAAAAACAAAACAAAATATTCGATTACAGCAAAGAAGAGTAACACAAGCTCTGTCCATAAATGTTAATACATTAAAATTAATACATCGTTGAAAGAGACAGCAATATAGAAGTTGTAATACAGTAAGTATTACAGAAATAAAGAGGTTACATGCAGAATCATGTTTATATGCAGATGTGTAGCTTGTTAAAACATCTGACTTCTAAAATGTCTCTGAGGCAAACAGATATACACAGTAAGATAATACACAACAGTATGCCCGGTTACATTCTTTTGCTGTTGTGTCATTCCACATTTAAGTTATACCCTTGTTCTTCTGTCTGCAAAGGAGATCAGTGTTTAAAATATTAACCCTGCTGATGTTCTTCGTGTTTCACTGTTGCAGTCATTACATTTGGGTAATCTGCTGGCAGGTTGCCCTCAGTCGGCCTGAATTCCAAAGTCTTGGGTCCTGCGTCGGTTGCTGTCTTCTCTTCCATGACATCAGGTCGTCAGGGGTACAAAACATGCAGCCAATGCCATTTTCTTTAGTCTTTCTTGCTGCACGGTGCCCGAAGCAGAAGCATTTCGCAAGTGCCGATCGGCCGACTACTGAAATATTCGAGTTTGAGTTTCAGAACCGAAGTCTTCACTAAAGCTAAGTACTCCGTTGGGGAAACTTTTTTCTTGCTTTTTACCGATGTCAGAAAAAGTTAATAATTGCATTACTTGTGGGAAGCAAATACCTCATAAGGATTTCCATTTATACTGTATTCCTTGCCTAGGCCCTGATCACAACTTGCCTGGCTGTCGGTTTTGTGCTAGATTTAACCAACACACTATTAAGCTTCTGTATATTTTTGCATCAAAGTATTTTGGAAACAGATTTAACTACCCAGAAATGTTGTCTGATAGCAATCCGACTACCGTAGTACATAAAAAAAATGCAGAGAAAAGGACAGAGAAAGGCAGTCGAGATCCAAAACCGACGATGAAGCTTCTCCTAAGCCAGTCGCCGGTACTCAGTGAGGCGCTTTTGCAGCCCCTGATGCCCGCTACCTTCAAGTCGCAGGCCTCTACCGACACCCATGTGGAATCCAGCATGCCGCAAGATACTCAAGGTATTGGACGGACGGATGTATCTCCCTTGGATGGGTCCGGAGCAGCTGAGCAGGCACCGGCTTCTGAGTGTATGTTCAGACCTCAACATTTGTATATCAAACCGACGACAGCTGCAAAACCTAAGACAAAAGCAACTTCTAAAACTAAAAAAAACAACGCATGAGTGATGTGCACAGGCCTCTATGCCTAAAAAACAGATGATCAAAATGGCTGAAGATCTTATTACCTTGATCAGGGGTACCCATCCCCCTCCAGATAAGAGGCCTAGGCAAGACACTGATTATGAATCTTCAGATCAGGTTTCTATTTCTTCTGATTCTTCTTCTGATCAGGAATTATCTATACCTCCCCATGAGGATTCTGATGCTGAGGAGTCTATTCCATCTGCATCTCCTCCTGAGGATTATTAATTTGGAGAAACCTTGCGTACTTTGAGGGAGCATTTTCACTGGAAGAGTCAAGACTTCTCAGAATCAAAAAAGAGGCTCAGGGATTTCCTTCTCCCTCAGCACAAGCCTTTAGCCATTCCCCCTGTTTTAGGCATTGTGGATGATGTGTTTTCGGAGTCAAGCTTGACCCCTGACTCCTTACCTCCGGCTCCCAGTAAGCTTGATAGGTATTACAGGGTCCCTGACTCACATAAATTTTTATTTAGAAACCCTGCTGCTGATTCTGAAACTATTTCCTCAACAGCAAAAAATCCTACCCCCTCTGACAGAGATTCAAGGGCACTGTTCAGACGGGAAAAAAAGGTTTATACATCTGCAACCTTGGCAATTAGGACCTTAAACTGTCAATTTCATATGCTTAAGTACCAACAACATGTTATGGGATTGCTGAAACAGAAAATGATGTTGATTTCAGAATCTGCAGAAAATAAAGAATTGCAGGAATTATTGCATGCAGCTGAACAAGTTGGAAAGCATACTTTGCAATGTGGTTTTGATTCTTTAGAGGCCTCCTGTAGGGCCGCAGTTACTGGATCTGTGATTTAGGAGGTATGCCTGGTTAAAGGAACAAAATTTGCCTGATCATGTTAAAGCTAAATTGCTAGATGCACCTTTACAGCATGATTCTCTGTTTGGTATTAAGGCAGAAGAGGTTTTAAAGAAAATGGAAGACAAAGCTAAGTCTATGCAAACAGTTAAAGGCTTCTTACAAGTGCAGCCACCAAGATTCAATAGACACTGGCCTACAAAAAATTGGTCCTTTCCTGTGTCAGACAGAGCTCAAAGGGGCAAATCCAGATGCACTAAGGGTTCCAGATACCAGGCGCAAGACTCGTATAGGTCAAAGCAATGGGACGCATCCACCTCCAAATCTGGAGGAGATAAAGCGCAAACCTACAGAAAGCAATCCCAATGACTTCCCTCTGCCTACACCAAGCAGCACCCATAGGGGGAAAATTAGCACTTTTTGCTCAAAATTGGCAATTAATAACTCAGGACAAATGGGTACTAAACATCGTATCACAGGGATACAGATTCCATTTCCACACTCTGCCAATGGCAAAGGGGTGGCCAGATCTGCCAAAAAATCAATGGGCAGAGGCACAGAAACAGGTTAAGTCACTCTTGGATATGAGGGCCATTCAGACAATACCAGAACAGGAAAAAGGACAAGGTTTTTACTCAAGACTGTTCAGGGTACCCAGAAAGGACAAGGCCTGGTGGCCAATACTGGATTTATCTATTTTGAACACATACCTGGACATTCCAAAATTCAAAATGCTGACTTTGCAGCAGCTTCTGTCCATGCTGGGCAAGAATGCTTGGCTGGTGACTTTAGACCTAAAAGAGGCATACCTGCATGTCCCAATGAGACAGTCGTGCAGAAGATACCTCAGATTCAAGGCTGGCTTAATGCATTACCAATTCTCTGCACTGCCCTTTGGCTTATCTACTGCGCCCAGGGTCTTTACAAAGTGCCTGGTACCAGTCATTGCATTTTGCAGACAAAGAAGTATGCATATATACCCTTACTTGGACGACTGTCTCATTCAAGCAGAGAACAAGGACACTCTTTTTCGACACCTGGCATTTGTGAAAAGGCTTCTAACATGCCTAGGGTACACAATAAACAAAAAGAAATCACAACTGGTGCCCTCTCAAAAGATAACATTCCTGGGTGCAAGCTTGAATACAGCTGCCCAGATGGCTTACCTCACACCAGACAAATAAAGGCAACTGACTAATTACTTCACACTGATGACAACAAAAGCACAGAATTCTGCAAGACAAATTCTGCAGGCTCTGGACTTCACGGCATCCTGCTTCCTACTAATTCCATATGCAAGACTGCATATGTGAGAACTTCACTGGTACCTAAAAAGTTTATGGAGTCAACATTCGCACAGTCTGGAAACAATGATTCCTCTCATTCCCTGCCTGCAACAGGCGTTCCTGTGGTGGGCAAATACCTGTCACCAAAACATGGGACGGCCCTTCACTCTACCCCCTGCCAGCCAAACCTTAACAACAGAAGCATCAGATTATGCCTGGGATGCCCACATGGCAGGAAGATGCATTCAGGGCATATGGGCACCAAAAGAAATGCATCTACATCTCAACCAGAAAGAGATGCTAGCTGTTCAAAATGCCCTAACAGCCTTCAAGGACTTACTTCATCCAGGCCAACTACTGATGAAGACGGATAACACCACAGTCATGTAGTATATAAACAAACAAGGGGGCACACACTCATACCCCCTTTGCAGATTAGCCATGGCACTGTGGGACACAGCTTTGACCTTCCAAATACATCTTCAAGCTCAATTCCTGCCAGGAAAACACAACACTCTGGCAGACAATTTGAGCATAAACCTTATGGATCCTCACGAGTGGAAACCAAATCCACAAGTCTTCAGCATGATAACAGAGAAATGGGGGAGCACAGACATAGATCTATTTGCCTCTCCTCAAAGTTATCAATTGAAAAGATTCTGCACAAGGACTTATCACAGACAAGCATGGAAAGTGGACGCTCTATCCTTCAGTTGGGAAAATCTATCAGTTTACGCCTTTCCTCCTCTGCCTCTTCTACCCAAGGTCCTCCTAAAAGTCAGACAAGAGAAGCCAAAGATGATATTAATTGCCCCGGACTGGCCCCGCCGATACTGGTACCCAGTCCTAAGGAACTTGTCTCCATACCCAGCTTGGACCTTGCGTCAAAGACCACAACTACTGTCCCAGCAAAACAATCAGATCCTGCACAATCAACTACAGACTCTGAACCTGGCAGCATGGCTAATCATGTAATCATACAAACAACACCTCTCAGTAAAGCTATGATGGATGTCATTTTGGTAGCCAGAAGGCCTAGTATTAGAAAATCTTATGGTGACAAATGGAAGAGATTCTGTGCTTGGAATTAAGCACAAGGAACTGATACAGCAGAACCACATATTCCTCAGATATTACAATACTTGACTGAGATGCTTGACAAAGGCCTGTCTTTCTCATCAATCAAAATTCATGCCTCTGCCATTTTGGCTCATTACAATACAGAGCCCCCAATCTTTTCTCATCCTTTAATAAAGTAGTATCTTAGAGGAGCCAAAAAGTTAAGGCCCCCTGGAGGATCACCATTACCTGCATGGGACCTCAATTATGTGTTGGAAAAGCTCACCCTGCCTCTATTTGAACCAGCTGCTACCGCTGATATAAAGTTCTTATTATGGAAGACAGTTCTGCTACTAGCAATTACTTCAGCAAGAAGAGTTTCAGAGCTACAGGCCCTCATGGCTGTAGATCCTTTTATCATATTTTACCCAGACAGGGTGTCTCTGAGGACAAATCCTACTTTTATGCCTAAGGTGGTTTCCAGTGTGGCTCTTAACCAAACAATTCATCTGCCAACTTTTTATCCAAATCCGCAGAACAAAAGGGAGAGAATTCTGCATTCCTTGGACATACACAGACAGCTAAAGGTCTAAGAAAAACTGAGCAATTACTAGTGTCATATACTGCAGGATCAGAAGGAAAGGCTATTTCAAAGCAGACAATTTCAGAGTGGATAAGCCACTGCATCTGTTTCTGCTACTTACACCATGATAAACCTGTGTCCAAGGGCATTAGGTCTCATTTCACCAGAGCTGCAGCTACTTCAGCAGCCTTTCTCAGAGGAGTACCAACTAAAGACATTCTAGAGGCTGCTACTTGGAGTTCTGTTCACACCTTTACAAAGCATCACCATTTGCCTCTACTCTTAAGTCAAGGGCAGGCTTTGCCACTGCAGTGCTGCAGGGTCTTATAGCCACACCTAATGCTGTTTAGCTCCAGCCTCCCAACCATAGCTATAGGATTCTACCCAAATGTAATGACTGCAACAGTGAAAACACGAAGAACATAGTACAGTTGTGTACACTTACCATAAATGTAGATGTTCGAGTGTATTCACTGTTGCAGTCCAGGTTACCCTCCCGCCATCCCCCTGTCATTCTAAAGTTTATCTTTCCTTCTCTACCTTCTACAACCTATGTGGTGTATTTGCTTGTAGATGAAGGTAAAGTTTATATTGATGCATGTATGTGTGTATGTATATATATATATATATATGTATATGTATATGTGTATATGTATATATATATATATATATATATATATATATATATATATATATATATATATATATATAATATAAAATATTGCTACCTTTTTGTCGGGGGCAAGAAAAACTAAAGAAAATGGCGTCAGCTGCATGTTTTATACCCCTGATGACCTGACGTCATTGAAGAGAAGATTAATGGATGTAGGACCCAAGACTTTGGAATTCAGGCCGACTGAGGGCAACCTGCCAGCAGATTACCCAAATGTAATGACTGCGACAGTGAATACACTCGAACATTTACGTTTATGGTAAGTGTACACAACTGTACTTTCTTTGTAGTGTAGCTCAGTATGTAAATTATTTGCATGATCAGACAGTCATATTTACTCAACACCCAAGGGCAACTGAATGCCTAATTTTAACAATATCATACACTAGTTAAGTACATGCAAATCATAGTGCATGAGAGGGGCAAGGGAACTTCTGAGGATAAGTATGAAAAATTAATTTGTTTTGTCTGTAAATATTAACTGAGTGCGTTTGTGATTCCATTTTCAGGCCCACAATTGTGGACACCAAAGAGAATAGGAAGTGCATGGCATGGGTGGGATAAGGTGTAGATTCACGTACATTTTCATAGGTATTAAATAGGCTTCCAGTTCAAGGGACCTTTGAAGAGTCTAGCCCAATTCCCAGCTACCCCAAGCACTGTCTGGTCAAGTGACTTGCTGAAGGACATAGAGTAGACAAGTGAAGACTGATGGAATCAAACCCTGTATCTCGGGAACTACAGCTCACAACTTTAACCCTCTGCTCCAGCTGCCAGACTCATAGCCTTAAACCTCTGCACCAGTTACTAGACTCACAGCCTTAACCCTTTGTCCCATGTAATGTATTGCACTGTACACATCAGCATGGATAGCAGAAATGCACTGGATGTAGACGATTCTAAGACACTGGTAATGTGGTCATGCAGTGTCAAAGTAGTAAGGTGTGCAATACAAATGAGTCATATGAGCTATGCAATGATGACATGCAAAATAAACCAATTAAGAAAGTGTAAAATGGGTACACTGTGCCATGGTGCATCCCCATTTAGATCAGATGTGATGCTAGGAGCAGAAGTAACAGTAAGACAACAGCATGTGTCAGCAGCTGCGTCTAGAGGCAGTGCATGCAATGTTACAATGTTGCAGCCATCTGCACCAATAGAGAAAGTACAGCAGTACGTGACATATTACCAAGTCTTAGACCACCAGGATGCAGTCCATTTCCATGTGAGCAGGGAGACTGTAAGGGACCTAATCATACTGTGTTCCCCACAAGCAGGATCGAGGGGGATACCATGTATGCCCATTTCTGTGGATACTATATATAGCCTTAAACATCTTAGCTAAAGGGAACTTTCAGTAACCTTCTGGGGTCGTATTAAGGATACTGCACATGTCAGACTCATGAATCCTAAAATAGGTTCTTTGATATTATTCTATAGCATGTAGAAGATCTTATTTGGTTCCCAGGACTGCACAGGAGAGAACTGTAACTTTCAGGCATTTGATGACATAGCCCATTTCTCTGCTGTTCTGGGAGCAAAAGATTGCACACACATACACAAACACACACACACTCTGCAGTCAAGGTCTCAAATGATCCAGAGGACCTACAATGTGTGCTAGCAGGAAGGGCTTCCACTGCCTGAACTGCCAGGTGGCATGTAGTGCCTAGGGCATTATTTATAAAGTGTCCAAGCTCCACTGTAGTAGCTTGCATTAGTCGCACATTTAGCACATATTCAACCTATATTAAAAGGTCCTGCAAGGTCCCACAGGATTCTTTTTTGGTAGGCACACACACATGTCACATTGATAGGTCTATGCACACAACTACCATGCAATCAGGGTGAAGGTCACATATAATATGGTGGTTGTGGTGTCTGTTGTGGGTGATACTAGATATGTCCTATTGCTGTGCTTTTTGACCTCAGTCAGCAGCCCCCAGGTTATCCAGAAACCTGAACTATAGTTGAGAGTGTGTTCAGGATCTATTTCTAGACCCATAAGGAGAAGCACTGTTTGCAGTCAAGATGTCTGCAGCAAGATTTTATTGTGTATGCCGTGCTGTACAACATGGGATTGTATGAACGGATGAAATGGCAATTGAGCATTTTAGCGGGGCCTTCCATACTAGTTATAGCAGCAGCAGTTACAGTAGGACAGGGTGAACAGTCCAGAGATTAATACACAACAGTAGTATCACAGCCGAGGTAGAGGTGGGTGCAGTGCATTGTAGTAATGGTAGAGAGGCAACATTTGGTCCACAAATAGGATACATGTCAGAGACAATGCAGAATAAAATTATGCATGAGTTTTTACACCCAAGCTGTGCAGGACAGTGGATAGACTGGCCATGCTATACAGCAGATATCTCCATACCCACAGAGGTTGGGAGGTGGGCAGGGCACTGCCATCATCACTTGCACAAATTAGAGGGGACAAAGTGGCAGGAAAGTGCAGCACTCGGATATGGGATAGGGCCACAGAAAGTAAACCTGGTAGCCATGTATTCTGGAAGCTTATGTGCAGTCATGGTCATATCCTCCAGTCTTGGGGTCAAGCTGTCATAACATGACTGTTTTCAGTGTCCACTGAGTTGGTTTGCAGTGTCAGGGCTTAGTGCAGTACATTGCAGACTCTTTATTGCTCTCTCCTATTCTTGATTCTGGACTGCCCGAGTTTTTAGCCTTGAAGAAGGAAGTGGCTGACTTGAAGGGAGAGCTTACTAAGCTAATTGAACTATTTTCGCAAAGTAAAAAGGATTTGGACAATAAAGGGGATTTTAACAGCATTATTCCTCTTTCTCCGTTTACCCCTGATAGTTCTAAAAGGGGA